>NC_056732.1:338256320-338613820 GCF_019279795.1 Protopterus annectens
TCTGCTCTGAGTTACAGCACAATGGCACTAAATATACAGAACCAACTGATATTGCCAACATCATGGCAGATAGGTTCAGTGCTAAATTTACCCCCCCTCACCCCCTAAAGGGTCCATCTCTATACTGGAAGAATGCAAAGTTCCTGTAATCACGGCTGCACAACTAAAAACCACACTCTCCAAAACCAAGAACACAGCATCCATGGGACCTGACAACATCCCAGGCCGCGTTCTACATGAACTACAGAACGAACTGGCACCCCACCTAAGTACCATGTTCCGTCATAGCCTCACCTCAGTCATTATGCCCACTGAATGGCACACAGCAATGGTTATCCCACTCCACAAAGAGGGAGCCACTATGGACCCCGGGAACTACCACCCCATTATCATGATGAGTCTGGTCTGCAAGGCTATGGAGCGAATCATCATGGAACTTATAAACAATGACATTGGTAATCTCCAAACTCTGCACCCCATCCAGTTCGGGTTTGTAAAAGGCAGATCATGTCTCCTAAACCTGACAGACTTCTTTGAAGTGTTCACCAAAGCCATAGATGAGGGTAAGGTAGTTCACACAGCCTATCTAGATCTCACCAAGGCTTTCGACACCACCCCCTACTCTGGAATTATAGATAAACTCACTAAACTAGGTATAAATCCCTATGTTGCAAGATGGGTTGCCAACTGGCTCACTGACAGAACCCACACTGTGAAAGTAGTAGACTCCAAATCCGACTTCAGACCAGTGACAAGTGGAGTACCACAGGGTTCAGTCCTGGGTCCTCTCCTGTTTGGTATCTACTTCTCAGAAGTACAGGCTAACACAGACGGTCTTTGGCTAATGAAGTTTGCAGATGACTGCAAACTAGGAGCATAATTGAAACTCCTAATGATGTAGACATCCTACAAAAGGGCCTCACTGAGACAGATGCCTGGTGTCAATCCCATGGCCTCAAGCCCAATGCCAAAAAGTGCATTGTCATCCCTTTTTATAAAAACTCTGTACCCATGAACTACCATATAGGCAGTAGTCTACTTAACACTAAAAGTGTGATAAGAGACCTTGGGACACAGGTGGACAGTAGTCTCTCCTTTGATAATCACATCACCACAGTAGTCAGGAAATCGTTCTATGTGGCACACCTCATCACAAAAGGTTTCTCATTCAGGAAAAAAGAGGTCATTGTTCCCCTCTACTCATCACTCATTAGACCCATTATAGAGTACAACACCCCTTTTGGTATGTACCTCTCAAGACATCAACAACAACTAGAAAGGCCCAGAAATACCTCACAAAGAGGATTACCAGCCTCAAACTGATGCCCATGCAGACAGTCTCAAAAAAGTCCAGCTTTACTCCGTCACATATCGCCTACTCAGAGGCAATCTCTGCCTAACATACAAAGCTATGTCAAACCCAGAGCTGTTGGACATGCTCCACTTAAAGAAATCCCAATCCCTCTGAGCTACATGCTCTAGGGACCTAAACCTTGTCACCACAATAAACAGAACATGCTGGAGGGATAGATTCCTGTCTCAGAGACTTCCCATACTCTGGAACAAACTACCTATCTATAGCAAACAAAGCTACTCATTAGCACTCTTCAAGAAAAATCTTGATGATTGGATGGGATATAGGAAATTCACCCTGGGGATCACTTCTGTGGCTCTGCTCAACAGGGGCACAGGAAAATAATTTTCTTGGGTGGCAAAAGCCAGGGTACCTTTTTGGCTAGGCTTATATAGGCCCTAGGGCCAGTAGCCTAGTACTTACCTATGAACTATGAACCTATGAAGCAGGGTCTGTTCATGTTCTAGTATGTGTGATCTGTTTGTGCTTGGAAGGTTTTGGGTCCTATGTCAGGCTTTGTGAGTACCTGCATGTATGTGGGTTTATGTGTCATGACCTTGTCTTGTGTGAGAGGAGAGGTGTGTGTGCTGACAACCTGCTTGATGTCTTGTTTATTGATACATGAGAGGATTGATTCCAGCTTCATGTATAGTTACATCTCTCACATACTATTTGTTTGATTTAGGAGTAAGTTGTCATGAGTATACATGAGGCAATTACTACATTGCCCTAGGATGCTCATGTTAATCAGGCTAGCTGGTGAAATTCTGGGAAACTGACTTCTCTTTGTAGCAGGTTAAACCGTAGAGTACTAGTTGGGGAGTGGGCGAGTTAGATTAGCTTTTGCTCTAGGACTAATTTGACTAACTAAACAAGGGGGTTTATTCTGTTGAGGATTAGGGGTGAAAGTGTCTGGTGATGCTGGTCAGTGCTCAGAAGAATTGCCTGCAGTACAGCAGGGAAGCTTGGGAGGGTTTGACTGACAAAAGTCTAGGGAAAAAATATTTTCAAGGGGTTTGCTACTATACAGGGCACCGCTAACCCCTATTTTGCGGTGTGCAGCTACACACAAACTCAAGGCTTATATACAGGTCAAATTAAGCAGTTTCAAACTAGTCTGCCAATAGTAAATCACACAATTATCCTTCCTCCAGCAATCCCCAGCTCAGACAAGGCTATATCCACACTCTTCTGCCACAAGGTTGCAAGGGAGCCCTAGTTAATGCACAATGGCTGGATTTGAGTTCAAGTGTAGAAAAAACAGGCTAGATTCAGCAAGTCTGGATCTAGTCTATGCTATCTAAGCAATATTACAGTGCAAAACAAGTGCAGATAATAAAGCAGGCAGAAAAAACAGTCAAAAAGGCACCAATTAATGCAGTGAAACAGTCAAATGCAGTAGATCATCACACTTCTGTTACAAGAGTGCAGAAAACCACCTTCTTAATGTGTCAGCACACTTCTGCCACAAGGGTGCAGAACAATACCTTCTTAATATAGAGCAGCTGGTTTGGATCCCAAGTGTAACAAGACCACACAAACTACCTACAACAGCCCTACAACTAACAGATAAAATGTAATACAGTGCAATTAACTACTTAAAGCAGCAGCGGACAGTACAGTTTTTTTTTTAAACTGCTGAAGTACAGTCACAGTATATAAGAGAAGTGGAAAAAAATGTGTAATGCCCTTTTGTGTGTTTCTAAACTCAGACAGACTGGGCAAACACATACCGCCACCAAACGAACAATCCCAGTCCTCCCAATGCAAAAGCACAGTAAGGGAGTGTCCGGAGTGAAATGCTACCACAAACAAACTTAGAAGATACGGAATGCTACCACAAACAAACTTAAAGCTATAGATACAGCAGTGTTCTTTAAAAACTTATAAAAGTGTTATTCAATAAAAGTACTTTGCTTTTGTATAAATAAGCCAAGAGATGGTCAGTTGTACAGAATTTATAAAGGTC
This sequence comes from Protopterus annectens, assembly GCF_019279795.1. Classification (NCBI taxonomy): domain Eukaryota; kingdom Metazoa; phylum Chordata; order Ceratodontiformes; family Protopteridae; genus Protopterus; species Protopterus annectens. The sequence goes on from NC_056732.1 coordinate 338,259,644, forward strand.
TCTTTGCTAAATTAGAATTGCTCAATTTGTTGCCTATTAACTCTACTGACCTTCATTCTGTCTGGTGTTTGTAGTAGCCATCATCAAGAGGCATGTTCGTGAAAAGTTTAATGTGAAAAATCTGACCAATATATTCCAGGAAGGCATTTATAACACAGCATTATATGTTAGGAATATAGGCAACTGAAATAGTTTACTTCTGTTTCTCAATGTCAGCCCTATCGATATTGATAACAACTTGTTTATAAAAAATAAAATAAACAAATAAATAAAAAAAAAACTGAGACCTGTACCTAGATTGTGCCTGACTTGTTTAATAATCTTATAATGTTTTGTATAATCCTTTGTCTATTGCCTTTAATAAAGATACTAAACATCTGTAATTGCTGTCAAGTATATTACAGTAGTCACTCAGCTATGTATGTGCATTTTAATTTGTTTGATGTGTCCTTTCTATTGGAAAAACAAATGATCTTGAGTCTTTTGCCCTTCTTTTGTTGGGCTACTCAGAAATTCTTTGCAAGTGGGCACGATTCCATTTAGAAAAAAATGTTAATAAAATATTTATACTTGTTTAGAAATATATACCTTCACTGCATTAAATGCAGAAAAAAAACTTTGAATTTCTTAATCCATTTTCTCTCATAATAGTCATCCTGGAGCCATTTTATGTGTGCAAACTATGTTTATTAAAACTTTTTCATGCACTTTTTGATATTTGACTATTGATTTCGCGCCTTAGCATTCTTGGCAGGCTTATTGGTATTTGATTACTGGTTTTGTGCCTTAGCGTTCCTGGTAGGCACTAAATCTCCCTGATGCACAACCAGTTACAGTTCATCCGGTAGCTTTATGCGATCTTAATTTCAGTAATATTGTTAAAGTTGTGGTTGGTGTCATTTCACTGTTTTACTGTAGTGTTAAATACAAAGTACAGAAAGTGAAATGTTCAACAAACTGAATTTAGACAACATACAGAAATCAAAAAAACATTCACCCAAATGGGAACAATATAAGTGAGTGAAGGCAGATTCATCCCAACCAGGATAACTCAAATATATTGCAAATGGCCACCAAAGCAAGTATTTGCTTTTAGCTAAATGTTTATTATTGTCCAGTGGGTTACAGCTCCTTCACCAATGTACACATCAAGCAAATGAACTTCTCATAGATGCATGTTTTATTTCAAATCCAGTATACTGTCACAATGAATCCAAGTTCAGAGGAAGTAAGAATTATAGTCATTTGGAGTTGTATGAATTGAGTAGATGCTGTATAACCTTAACAGCACTGTAACTGTAATGCATTTTGAGCAACAGAAAGTATCAGAATGCGTAGTGCAAATTGATCACTGTGAGCATGAAAAACTAAGAATAGCAAAGCAACTTCAATGGGCAATACACTATAAGTTGCTACAGTATTCTGTACTGAAGTGGCCCAGATTCTCAAAATGTCTGCCCACCTTCAGCTCATTATCTTGGTAGTCACCAAGTGCTTTGGCTTTGTATTTACAAAGAGATTATACGAATATTAAGATAGTGAAATCTCTGGCTACCAGTATTTATCTCTCTCTCTTATATATATATATATATATATATATATATATATATATATATATATATGGGTCTATGGCTATTCACTGAAAGCACATTTCACTGAAAGTCAAATGATTGTGGACAAATCACTGAAAGCACAATTCACTGAAAACTCAATTCACTGAAACACATTTCACTGAAAGTTATATAGGGCATTTTACCCACTGTAGTGCGACCCTGGAGTTAGTATATATAGTAAGGGGTGGTGGTCCACATAGTTTGGATATATATTAAGTTTAGAAAATAGTAATTTATTGAAATTACAAGTATCCATGTGTATAGCTCAAAATATTTAAAATAGGTGGGGGCTACACCACCCCAATATGGGGGGGGTGGTGCCCCCCACACCCCCTTACTATATATTCTAACTCCAGGGTCGCACTACAGTAGGGAAAAGGCCATATATAACTTTCAGTGAATTGTGTTTTCAGTGAATTGTGCTTTCAGTGAATTGTGCACATTCAGATGTGTTTCAGCGAAATGTGCTTTCAGTGAATAGTCCTAGACCCATATTTATATATATATATATATATATATATATATATATACACACACACACACACACACACACACACACACACACACACACACACACACACACACACACATGGGGGCAGCCCGTGCTATTGGACTGCTGGACTGCAGCCCCCTCAACTGTAAAATAAAGAAAAAGTAAACAAATAAAAAAGAAAATGAAAAGATAAAAAAAATTAAAAAAATCGCGGACTTTCACACATGCGCACTAGTCCAGACTGCTGCTGAGACAGTCTGGAGCATGCGCAGAGTGTCTCAGCAGCAGTCCTGACTGGGAAACATGAAGAACGGAGCTCCCAGAAGTCTATGCAGTTTTAAACTGCATAGACTGTCCTGGAACTCGCTGGGAAAATGCATCAGGGTTGGACTGCAACATCAGCAGTCTGGAGTTTGCTGCAGTCTCATCGAGGGAAGATCTCGCGACAGGCGGGGGTCTCATTGGGGAAGATCTCACGAGAGGTGGAGTCTGAATTTGCATGGGTTTTCGTAGCTTAGGGATTTGGATTTATGGTGGTTTGCAGTCAGGGATTTAGAGTGGTTTGCTACAAGATCTACTACAGGTAAGAGTAAGTGTGTGGTCAGGGATTTGGATGTATGGTTTGCCACACAATGTGTGTGTGTGTGTGTGTGTGTGTGTGTGTGTGTAAATGTCCCAGGTTCAATATACTGGTGGTTAGACTCATGGTGGTGTGGTAGGGAATACCTCAGGCTTGAACCCTGTACCTTGTATGCAGGTGTTAAAGACCTGAATTCCCTACCCACCACCATTTGTAAACAAAATTGCAGATTTTTGCCTCATATTTGATCGGATCTGTTCCGCATAATATCTGTGATTTGTAAATGTTGCAATGCTTGATATTTGATGGTGCAGTGGTAGCATTGTTGCCTCATAGCTGCAGGTTCTCAGGTTTGATTCTTGGCTGGGGTGCCATCTTTGTGGGGTCTGTATCTTCTCCCTGTGTTTGTGTGGATTTGCTCTGGTGTCCTGCCATTTTACAAAGACATGTGTCTACAGTATTTCTCCCTGGGCCTCTGCTGAAAATTGTTTTTGTTCCATCAGAAGTAAAATTGACAGGCATTTTAATTTTATTTCAGACTTCATATTCTTCAGAAAATACATAATAAAACAACTTTTTATTCTAGCAATAAATATATAGTAACACAACTTTTTATTATAGCAATTTTCTAAGTTTATAAGATGACTATTTGAAATTTGTCCTTATTTTTGGGACTGTATTACCCTGTTATTGGCTTTGTCCAGGTTTTTTGTGCTAAGGTTGACAGCTATGGCAAGAACTGAATTCACTGAATATGTTTGAGGGCTGTATTCCCTCATGACTGGGTTTGTCCAGGTGTTTTGTGCTAAGAGGTTGACAGCTATGGTGAGAACTGAATTCATTAAATGATAGCCATTTAAGTTTCAGTCTTCCTCTCTTTCACAAAGCAGCTGATTTGGCGTAGTGGTATGTTGCTCTGACTGTTTTGCACAGGGACCTTGGCAGTAAAATGTATGGTGGTAACAGAGCATTTTTCTTTCACAAAGCAGGTGATTTGGCATAGTGGTATGTTGTTCTGACTCTTTTGCACAGGGACCTTGGCAGTAAAATGTATGGTGGTAACACAGCATTTTAGTCTAGCAGCTTTCCAAGATTATACAAGCAATGTTTAATGTGTCCCTGGTTTTTGCCCTTTTGACCCACCCCAATAAATTTGGCTTTGTTCAGATTTCTTGTGCTGCGAAGTTGAGATGCAGTTGAGTACTGAGTAGATTTTACAAGGAGCTGAGAGCTGCAGGGGAAGGGAAGTTTAGTGCTGATTATGCTAAGTCAGCTCGCATTGCTAATAGCACAACTTATTGTGTACTTGCTTTTGATGCAGAAGGTTGTTGGTTCTACTCCCATAAGGGGTGAATGCTGCTGTACTGAAAGTTAAGATACTAACTATGAGCCTGTTATCAGTTTGCCATCCATTTCCTATTGCAATATTACTAGGTTATTTTTAATGTAATTTAGGCAATTTATTCCACAGGGGCATCAGACACTTTATTTTTCGATGAAACCATGAAATATAAAGGTGATTGCTAGCAGCAACCTCTTCATTACAGATTTATTTAACGTGGAATTATTTAGATTACTTTTTTACTACTTCAGAGATTGTACATATTTACTGATAATGGTGGACTGTAGAATTGTGCATATTTACTGATAATAGTGGACTGTAGAAGTTTGAGTAGACTTTTATGATGGAAATGTTCTGAATTGGGCAGTTTTGTCATTGGTGCATGCGTTTTGTTTCATTGTTTACTGGAAAAATGTTCAAAGCAATAGGAAGGTGTATCAAAGAGCACATGTATGTTTCATATGCAAGGGGCCTATGATTTGAAAACAGCCCAGAATTAATCTTCATCTGCCATGGGTAAAATGTATTTTCTTTGAATGTGGGTTTCAATTTTGTTTCAATGAATGTGAGTTTCAATGGCAGAGAAGTTTTAATGCCAAGTTTGTTTAGCAAATGTCTTAGTGTTTGTGCTGTAAAATGCAAAATAAAACTTTCAAATGAAGTTCAAATCATCATAGAAGTAAATCAGTATGCACATTAGTGTTTATGGTAAATGTAGTGAAATAGCCAAGTAATGGATCATTGGAATGGCTGCAGGGGGAGGCTCCATTCGACCATGGTTTTGTGAGGGGGAAGGGCGGCAAACATAGGCAGTTCCAGCTGAACCATACCTCCCAACTGTCCAGATTTTCAAAGAATGAATAGATTTTTTGCTTCTTATTTTTGGTTTGTTCCTCATAAAATTTGTGGTTTTCTGGCAAATTATTTAGGAATTAAGTCACTAAATAATGATACACTGAGTTTCAGACTTCATAACCTTCAGAAAAATGCATGCTAAAGTAAGACCTGTTCTATCAACTGTCTCAGTTTATACAAGAGCAATTTTTAGTACTGTTTATATGTTCCCCCAATATATTTGGCCTTGTCTAGATTTATTGTATTAACAGGTTGAGAGGTACATGCAAATAAATTGCTTTATAGAATTAGGCATAGCCAAACCTCTCAACTGTCCCTGATTTTGGCTCAAAATGTTGCTCTTCCCCTAATGATCCCTCTGCAAAATAGCAATTTTGGAAGAAAACATGGAGGGTTTATAATTAAGAAATAACTGTAATAATCAGTTAGATTACTTTTATTTCAGAAATGTATGTAGATTATTTTATTTTGTCAGCTGCTCAAGTTAGCAGTACTAATATTAAAGTGTCCCTTCTTTGACAGGTTCCCAGCTGTATTGTGTTGCTATTTTATATTTGTACATCACATTTTTGGTCCATTTTTCATAAAATTGTGTTTTTTTGGAAAATTAGTGACAAATCATTAAAGACTGAAGTTAGAAAATAATGACAGACATTTGAGTTTCAGATTTCATACCATTCAGAAAATTCATACTAATGCAAGACCTCTATTATCTTTCTAAGTTTATAAGAGCAATATTTTAAAAATTGTCCTTATTTTTGGGCCTTTGTCCCATTTCTTTGTATGGCTTTGTCCAGATTTCTTGCTCTGAGGTTGAGAGTTATGACAAATGTGTCAGGGCCATCACAAGTCAGCCAGAGACATTTCAAACTGTGACATACTTGTTGCACCCCACTCCCCCATGTTAGTGACTCTGGATGTGTTGAAGCAAGGCAAGGAGTAGTTATGCAGTGTAAATGTGCAGAGTATCCCCCCACATCCAAGGTAGACGCAAGTACCTAGAGTGGCTTTTCATCTGTCCTTAATTTTTACAGAATGGTCTGGTTTCTGTCATATTTTTTGTACTGTTGATTTTTGCTTATTACTCAAAGTGCCTGTTGCTCTGTGTTTAAGTAGCAATACTTTAATGACCATCAGGTAAGCTTGGCTGAGATTGCAAGATGCAAGTAAGCTTTAATAAGCATACTGTTAAAGAATTGCCAACATTGAAAGCCTTTCTGTTGCCATGTAGAGAATACTTAACTAGATAATGTATAAGCTTTGGGTATTGAAATGCATATGACAGTATTTGTAATAAAGGACAGGATTACATTATTTTAAGAGTCTCATTACACTTGGAGACTTCCAGTCATCTCTGCAGGCTTTACCCGTAAACAGAATGCCGATCATTTGGTCCATAACCTGTACAGTAATCCTTTTAAGCAATGTATCTTGAGCTTATTTCTTGTTTGCTTTTCATTTTTTACTTTGATCATGTTTTCCCCACGAAACAAGTAGATGTCAGGCAGCAGGTCTTTTTTTGGATAAGGAACATTTTTACAAGTGGGGGCATCAGAGATTTCTACTTTCAGCATGTTACTTGGTACTTTAATAAAACTGAATATAAATTATAATTAGAACTGCAGTGCAAGAAGTGGTTTGAGTTGAGTGCAGCTTGTTTTTCTTATACTTGATATTGACTGGCATTCCATTAATGTATTTAAAAAAAAGTAATTTATTTTTTCATGCCTCACAACCTTTTTTGTTTCCATCTAGATATTAAGCTGTTATGCAGTCAATGTATTGAAATATTTTTATTCTTCTACACTTCATTTTGTCTTGATTGGACTCTTATAATGACGGTTTGGCACCCAGGGCAGTATATTTAGTTTTTGTGGTTTTGAGCATAGCTCCTCCCCTTTCTAGTTGGCCGCACCCCTTCCCATTGACCCCACCCATTTTGCTGTCTCCTGCAGCCCCCCTTTGATTTGAAGTCACCAGCTGCCACTGCATATATACATACCTACAAAGGTACTTCCTAGCAACATAACACATGAAGGGTATTTGAATAACATTTAGGAAAAGTGCACATGCTCCTACATCTGCTGAACTTTGACCTGCACCGTAGCCTGAACAGAGCACTAGTTGTTACACATGTGTAACCATCAAGAGAAGAGAAAATAGAAATATTTCACTGTATTCTGTATGTTCACTTTGAAGACGAGAGCTCTTACTTGTCAGTATGCCAGCAGAATGTTTTTCCAAGCTTTTGGACTTTTCAATAAATCATGGTTATGTGATCATAAGTCTAATGATACTGTTAGCCAAGAATGGTTGAAGGGGATATTTTGTCAAATAGAATCCTTTTAGTCTGAGATTGCTGCAGCTAGGAAGTATTTTTCAGCTTTAAGATACATTTTCTTAGATGTGTACTTAAATGCTGTGTTACGGGCATTTGCAGACTACATTTTTTCTTTTGAGAGATAATCCTTACAAAGAAATTCATTATAAGCAAATGTTTTTAAGCATTTTTTTTTTCTTTTCTTTTTTTCTGTATTTCTTTCATTCACTTTATTTTATTAACTCAAGACTTAAAAAAAACAAAAATGTTAAGCCTTTGGTAGTCTTTGAAAAATATATATATATCGCTATCAATCTCGTTGGTCATGATCACATCCATGTAGTAAACATGACCATTACATAATCAGCTCCCATGCTGAAAGTGGTTCATTCTCCCCATGCTTTAGTGCTACTTTGTCCTGATTTACTTGCGTGCCTGTTCTTTAGTGTTACTTTTTCCTTATTTACTTGTTTGATTGATTATTTGATTTTGCCAATAGATTAAACTGTTCTTTAAAAAGCTAAGGCATTTCTGTATCATAATGAAGAGAAGCAGTGAAAGCCAAAAACATGACGTGACCAAATGGAACTTTCCTGAATTTACTTGCCCAAATTTTCAGCGCCTAAATAGAGCAGCTCATAAAATTCTCTAGTGATCACGAATAATTCATTGACTGGCATATAAGCAAATTGCATCAAAAATATCAGTATTATTTTTATAATGGAAAATCAAACATGCATGTAGTGCAATGTCTTATGGCTAGTATATACATTTTTAATTTGCAAACTTAGAAAGAAATCTCAAATTGGGATGTGAAAATTGCTCTTTGACCTGTATATGAGAAGTGTCAGTTCTCACAGTCATGATATGATACAAAGAAAACAATATAAGGTAAGCTTTAGTAGAAATATTTAAAATGTACAGTTACACACTTTAACTTGGCCCAATAAATGTAGCACTGCAGGTTTAATAGTGTTAACTATTTTCATAGCAACAAATTGAACCGTATACTGTGATAATATTCCATGAATATACCAACATTTTCAAATGATTTTCAAAATATATATATAGTTTTATAAATAAAAAACAGAGGGTAAAAATTAATTTAATTCTGACCTAATCTAAGTGAATATGACAGCTGTTTGCCAAGGTCTGGATAATATAATGGAGAAAATATTATAACTTGACTAAATTATAAGATTGCATTTGTTTACTTAGCTGTTGAAATTTACAGTATTCAGAGCCCAAAATTCAATATCTTTCAGTGCATTGCTTTAATGGAGGCAGCAGAAATATCTACATGTGGTATAGAATGGAATTTACCAAAAAGAAGAGAAAAAAAATCTGTATTTTTGATTTGGATGCAAAATTTAAGTGTCAACGATAGCAAAACAAAATAATGCTGAGATATAACACTTCTGACTAGTAAAGTGCCAAATCTATAAGGCTACATTTGCAAAATGAAATTTTGTCCTAAATTATGGGAGTTTTCAGCACTTTGGCCCTAAAGTTTTTCATATTGTTTTTTTTTTTTCTTTTTTTGCATATACAACACAACACGTTGATTCAGCTGCAAGATGATGTTTTCTGCCAATTCATCAAAATACTGATCTACTGCTTAGATATGAACAGCAGCAAAAACTTTGAAATGGTTGCCCAAAGCAGTGCCACACCAGTGAGGATGACAGGTTTATTCCTACCCATTAATACAGTCATTCACTTTCTGTAAATGAAAACCATCAATGGATGCGCAAACAGCTGCAGTTACTTGTGTCAGTATTTCAAACACATCCAGTATCTTTACAGAAACATTAGATATATATATAATTTATGGTCATAATCTGTCTTTATTATATACTTCTTGGAAAAAGGGCATCAGGATATCTTTTAAAATTAATCAGCTGCAGATGTTTTACAGATCTACATGACCATAAAAGTATGATAGTTACAAGCAGGAAAAAGTCATCATCATCATCATCATCATCATCACCATCATCATCATCATCACCATCATCATCATCCAGCATGTGTCACAACTTGGCAACACCATTTGTCTATGTGTTTATTGTACCACACCTGCTGATTATCATCCAACACCAATAAAGCTCAAGCTCATTTGTTCCCCTGTATAGAGCATCCCCAGCATAGGAGCAAGAGCTGTGCAAAGAGGCTATCATTTTGTCAAGATGTTGTTTGGTGCCACAGCCATCTGAGGACAGGACACCTTTTATGGCACTCCCAGAGGACTACCTTGAATAGCAGGCCAAGCAACCTGCAGATGAGGGACACTATTAACAAAGATAAACCCCCTGTCTCAGCCCTCACTGCCTTTGCCACTACTCTTCCTGGTCCATATCCAGGGTATGTCACAAAATCTTCTTGACTTGAGTTACTAGTATGTTTCTATCCTATGTCTGAAACGAGCACCTGATTACCAGGATAGCTTCCTGCACTCTCATCTGTACATTGTGCATTTCCACATCTGTACATGATGAGCTACCATCACCTGCTTTGGACAATCAAGCCCACATCCACAGTTCCTGGTTAATGTCATTTACTGTAAGCCTTTGCTTCAAATAGTAAACAGCCAAGTGGGTCACCAGTTCCTGCCCCCAGGATTGATGAGCTGGCTTTCACCAGTCAATTCCCACCTTCTACCATGCAGCTCCTCCAGTATCCTAGATGCTGCATGAATTCAGGTCATCTTGGTCATTGTCTAGGCTTTATTAAGGTCATCTTTGTCATAGCTAGGACTTTACCCCTCTATGCTACACAGCTGTGCTTTCTAACAAAATCATTATTTCTGAGTGAGCATCTTGTAAAGGTCTACTACTAAGATTTAATAACCAACTTTTTCACACAGACATCTACAACACTGGAAAGGCCACAGAAATACCTCACAAAGAGGATTACCAGCCTCAAACAGATGCCCTACACAGACCGTCTCAAAAAACTCCAGCTTTACTCCGTCACATATTGCCTACTCAGAAGTGATCTCTGCCTAACATACAAAGCTATGTCAAACCCAGAGCTGTTGGACATGCTCCACTTAAAGAAATCGCAATCCCTCCGAGCTACACACTCTAGGGACCTAAACCTTGTCACTACAATAAACAGAACATGCCAGAGGGATACATTCCTGTCCCAGAGACTTCCCATACTCTGGAATAAACTACCTATTCATATCAAACAAAGCTCCTCATTATTACTCTTCAAGAAAAATCTTGATGATTGGATGGGAAATAAGAAATTCACCCTGGGGATCACCTCTGTGGCTCTGATCGACAGTGGCACAGGAAAATAATTTTCTTGGGGGGCAAAAGCCAGGGTACCTTTTTGGCTGGGCTTGTATAGGCCCCAGGGCCAATAGCCTATTACCTACCTATGAACCTATGAACCAAATGGATCCTGTACCCTACAATGTTTACATCCTTTTAAAAAAATGCCTTACAAAAGCTTTAACTTATTTGAGTACTCAGAAAAGAAAATCATCACAACTCTTATTAATGCTTCCCCATACATTGATAAGATGGGTATGACTGCCATTCAGTGGGGTTTCATAATTTATCAGACCCCAGTCAATTAGCCTTACATTCATTAAGCATTTTGGATTTGAACTGATTATGCTCACCTGCTCTAGGAAGCCCAGAAAAGAAATTCATGATTATTCCCATTTTCTTCCGTTGGTAAGACTGATAGGTATGCTTATGTCACTGAATGTGAATAGTACAGCACAATTATTAATAACAGTTATTTAAGCCATTTGTAATAATGTGTGCCTTCAGTAGTTTAATGATGATCAGTCCTTGCTGTTTCAAATAATATATGTATAACAAATAGTATAGGTAAGCTGCTCTTATCTGGCTATTTTAAGCATAGCCAGTTCCCCTTCTAAGGATGAGAATCAAACCTTGGATCTGAGGTCTGTGAGGTAAACACCTTAACCATTATGCTAACCCCAACATTTGTTAGCCAGATGAACCCAATACAGTTGTGAATTGTGTAAACTATGGCAGAGATGAAGGCAAGAAAAATAGCATTAAGGAATGCAGAGCAATAAATTCCCCAAGATTCCCAGTTCCCATAAGGCTGAATGACTACATAATGCCCTCCTTGTAAAGGTTTACCGGTGTCAGTATTAAAGTATATGTAATTCTTCCACTCAAACTGAGCAAAAAGTAAAACTATAAAACTCAAATAAGTGTAGCCTATTTTTGGAGCAACTTTGCCAGCCCAAGGAATGGGAACTATAAGGCCACTGACAAAATAATTTAGCTTAATGTTCTATGCTTTGTGACATTTCATGGGGATATTTATTTATTGTGTGTGGCTATACTATACGGGGATGAGCTTAACCACAGCTTAAGTAATACAGCATATTCTTTTTATATCCCCACCTTAACTAGTATATTCACGTGACCTAGCCCTCAGATGAAAGAATAATCTACAATTGCATATTACAAATCTATCTACAGTCTTTGGAAAGAGGATTGCTTTTAATATATTATTGGGGAAAGATGACACAGAAATACTGATAAGGCAGCTTTCTTTATATTCATTGTGGCTTTGTTTCTAACTTTTTGAAGGCTCGTTGTTAAAATGCATGCTTTTTGAGGGTTTATCTTAATATGATAAGCTTCACATGTGGTTATAGCCACATCATTTGTGTATGAAAATAAGCCGCTTTTAACTAGGAAATCCACTTCATTTACAAAATGATAAATAAATTATCAGAGATCTTTTTATCTTCCAATACACTCGGTTAAGCTGGGCTGCTCTTTACTTGTCTCAAGGCAGATTACACAGAGAATATGAAATTAGTTACAGATTTTTTCATTTATTTCTGTACCAGCTGAATGAGCTGCTTCTTTTCAACAGTGATCACAGTCACAAGGGAAAGGGGGAATATAAGTTTCATTTGAGCAGTTTAATGTAGCTGATCAACTAGCATGATTTTGGAGCTGGAAGGAAACAGGAGTAAATAGAGAGGGAGGGAAGACATGCAAGACACCACAGACACTATGATGAGAAGTCAAAATTAAACCCCAAACCCCAGCGTTGTGAGGCAGACAGCTTAGTACTCAGTCAATGTGTTGTCAAGTTAAGAATAGGTATAACATTAGCACTCTTCTTCATGAGTGTGTCTAAGTATGTCACATATGCAAACAGACACACACACACACACACACACACACACACACACACACACACACACACACACACACACACACACACACACACGCACACACACGCACACGCACACACACACACACACACACACACACGCACACACGCACACACACACACACACATGCACACACATGCACACACACACACACACACACACACACACACACACACACACACACACACGCACGCACACACACACACACACACACACATACACACACACACACACGTACATACACACCAGACACATGTCCTCAGATCACAAATAATAAAAAAAAATACAGCAAAACCTGACTCAGTAACCTACCTATATGGATTTTAAGAGCTGCCATGGGTCCTGCAGGGAGGACAAACCTACTTTCCTATTTAGATTGGCGAACAGCTGTGATTGCTGAGTTGGGATTAGATGAATATTTTCTGGTGTACTCTGGTCCAATGATCTGCAGAATGACAAAACCAATGGTGTAGTCTCCATTTAGATACACATTGCTTTCATTTCACTAATACATTATTGAGTGATACTTAAACTGAGGATTTACTTGAAGGGGACTATCATTACTCCTAAATATTTCATTAAATTAAATTAAACAGACCCAATGAGGGATGAGTATGCTTGTGCACTGCTGATGGGAGGTAACTGACTGCTGTAGCATGTGCCTTCAACTTGTTTACTTTGTAGCTTGAGTCCTTCCCAATCTCATCTAGTATCTAAAATAATTTTAGAAGATCCACCTCTACGTCATTCAGATATACCAACAGGTATTCCTTTAAGCTGTGTACTCTGCAAATCTGCTAACCACATCTGACAAGAACGTAGATAAAATTTACAGTAGCACTTCATTGTTTCAGACTATTACAGCAATGTACAAAGTAGTCTTTATCACATCTTACCTTTCCATCCAACTGATATCCTCATCTGACAAAACCTCTTCACACCTTTTCAACTATTCTTTGCCAAGACACAGAAACAGTTACAAAAGCAGAAGTGAACATTAAAATGACAGTGTCTCAGTAACAGGTGTTTTTTTTCCTCTACCATTCAGCAATGACATTTTTGGTTATATTAACATGGTGAGGCTGAACTGGGGCATTGTTTTTTCTGAAGAGATAAAACATATCCTAGGAACTGCCCCAGTGATAGTGTATTCCAAAGGAAAGAACTTTAAGACTCTGTTAGAATTATCAACTAGTGGTATGAAATCAGTGGTGGCTAATGGTTCCTTGTGTAAATGTGGGATCTGCAAAATGTGCAGATATATAAATGATGGTTGCAGTTGAAAATTTTAATAGAACTATCCCATGCCAGGGAGAAGCAACTGCAACACTACCCACGTAGTATAGTTGGCTACCTGCAGCTCCTGTGATGCTTTTGCATAGGAAAAATGATCAGAAAACTTAAGGACAGTGTCCGTGAACATATGTATGATATAAAGAAAAGGAAAACCCCAATAAAAGGAAAGCATCACAGGATATGTATCAGTTATCAATAAACCATCGATTTTCATATGCCACATTTACCAAATTATTTACTCCTTTTTCCATTCATCTACTAGAAAGCACTGTTGAAACGCATGAAACCAACCATTAAATTTGTATAGATCATTATCCAAACCAACTAACAGAAAAACTTATTTATTAAAGTACATTTTATTAAGCTGTCAAGCTTGATTATTTATGTCACAGCCTCCTAAAGCATGAAGTGAGACTGTTTACATGTTTGGTGCAGTGACGTCACAGATGCTGGACACACCCAAACATTAATGACAGCGTTTCCCCACGGCATCTATAATGACATTTAGAAAATGAAAATTATTCAATTTGCTCCTAACCCCCACAGCCAAAGCAGCGTGCAAAATCAGATATGAAAAACATGCTACTCTAGGTCCAGAAATCTCAGAAAAGGAACTCATCACCTGTCCAGTTTCCATAAGAAGGTAATGTCTTTTCATTTCTGAAGTGCATGATGTTCTGTCAGGTTGAAACACCAGCCACGCATTAAATTTACCATGGAAGTATAAGTCCATCCATGAATCTAACAGACAAAGTAGCTTTATCAGGAAAACAAACAACAGGCATGGCTCAGGCATACTCCAGCCTTCTAAATGTTGACAGACTGTAGACTGTAGTGCATGTATGATATCAAACTCAAATCTCAGTCATTTTGTGATGCACATAGGGATGTAGACCACAGCTGTACCTCTGATGTTGCCTCAGCTGAATAAAAAAAAATTCATTGGGCCAAAGGGAAAAGAACTTGGAAATTAGATGCAGACCTCAGTTTGTTCAGCTTGATAAAAATGTGCCCACTTTCTCTTCATTTCAGGGGAGAAACACGTTACAAAATAATTTTATTATTGTAAATTAACTTGATGCAAATTTCCAATTGGCCACCAATATTTTTTCTTCTAATACATAAGTGGTAAACCATACAACAAGTCTGTGTGTGTTCTAAATTGCAACACTAGTGGGGATATAAACCTTGTGTGCCCGTTCACTAAAAATCTCAGTAGAAATCAGTCCTGTCCACTTTATCAGTAGTTTCCGTATAGAATCCAAAATATTTTCATCTTCCTCTTATTCAGCAATGACAACAAATTTAATGTTTTTTTCATCTTTCCCAGTCCTTCTTGATTGTCAGTAACTTCAGTACTAACTAAATAAATGGTCAAAACTTCCTCCATCTTGATGGTCTGCTTCTCCACTCATTTAACACAAGCTTCAGTTTTGTCATCATTTGCACAATACTTATTCATAATCTTCATTAGGAAGATGGAAGTTCCTCCCTTGCTCCCCTGCCATGTGAGAGATAAGCTCAAATGGTGCTTTAGGTTGACTAGAAGGCAACTTGGCCACATCAGCAAATTCTGATTCAGGCTGTAACATAAATGGATACATTTTTATTATTTATCTGAAGATCTGCCTGTCTATCTATCTATCTATCTATCTATCTATCTATCTATCTATCTATCTGTAGAAGTTCTCAATATTCAGATAACTGAAACACCACCTTGCAGTAACTGCACACCTTTTCAGTGAAAAAAAGAATCAGTTTTTGGCTGGACTGAAACATTACTTGCCTATTGACTGGAGAGAGTTGGAGAAGTCCTCCTTTACCAGAAGTTCTCATGTTTTTGTGTACTTTTGTTGACATACTGTACCTTATAGGACATGAGTATGACTCCTTTTAATAAGTTTAAGAAATGTGCTTTCTTTGTGCTGTATAGCATTATGGATCTTTTTTATTTTAATATAGTGTATTGTTCACTAGTGCTTTCCACTGTCCAAGACTGAGCTTCATTCCATACCTTTCCAGAGAGTATATTATATACTACATGTTCCTCACAACTGTCAATGTGCTGTCTCTGTGAATTTTTACTAGACTGTCTATTGTGATCACCTTGGGTCCTGCTGCAACCTACCCCAACATTGTATTCAGTATCAAGCTTTTCAGCAGTCTGTTTTGTTAACTGTCTTTATATTATTATAGTTAATCACATATGAAGGTGTATTATACAGTATTCTGACACCTCAACAGTCATACCACAGATATACATACCAGGAAATAAGAAGCATATTGGGTGAACCTGTAGTTAAAAAAATGCAATCATAACCAGACCTCACCCTTTTTGGAGCACAATGTAGCTTAAGACACAGATCCAGGCAAAGGCATTGTCTATGTACTAACACCATTCTCCATGCCAGTAAGTAGGACATAAGGAAGAATGATATATTTAATGTTCATAGAATGAATCTGAGGACAGAAATCATACCTCTAAATTGTCCAGATTTTTGCAGAATGTCCAGGTTTTTGCCTCATATTTTTGGTCTGTTCCTCATAAAATGTGTGGTTTTCTGGCAAATCACTGAGGATTGAAGTCACTAAATAATGACATTCGAGTTTCAGATTTAAAGTCTGTCCCTATTTTTGGGCCTTCATTCCCCCATTATTTTAGGCTTTTTTGCACTAAGAGGTTGAGAGGTTTAACTACTTATCCTCCATGGTATATCACACTAACATTATTGTGAGTAGTACAGTAAAACAGTAAAACAAGGTAAACAGCACATCACATCAGTGGTGGAGAATTGTGCAACAACAAGAATTGAAAATGGAGGTGAGTAGATATATTTCTTATCTTATCTGACTCATCTGATATACGCTGTTTAAAAATACATTCTAGTCTGCAGACAAAATAAACCTTGAGGCAAAGAGCACTGGCTCATAACAAACATAAATCAGTATTCACGGGTAATCAAATTGACTTATTTTGTGGCATATTTGTGTTCAGCCTTAAAGTAACTCCTCTTAAATAACAAAGACATTAATTCTGCTCTGAAAGTGTTGATGGAGAAGAACAGAGAAGGTCAGAAGGAGTTGCATTGTGTTTTTGTAGACTAGAGAGGAGTTGTGGTATTGTATGAGAAAGTCGTGAGTGTCAGAGAAGTATGTAAGAGTGGTACATGATATGTACAAGGGTAGTGTGACAGCGGTGAGGTCTGCGGTGGGAGTGACAGATGCGTTTAAGGTGGAGGTGGGGTTACATCAAGGATCAGCTCTGAGTCCTTTCTTATTTGCAATGGTGATGGACAGGTTGACAGACGAGATCAGGCAGGAGTCCCCGTGGACTATGATGTTTGCAGATGACATTGTGATCTGTAGTGAGAGTAGGGAACAGGTGGAGAAGACCTTGGAGAGGTGGAGATGTGCTCTAGAGAGAAGAGGAATGAAGGTCAGTAGGACTAAGACAGAATATATGCGTGTGAATGAGAGGGAGGATAGAGGAATGGTGAGGATGCAAGGAGTACAGGTGGCGAAGGTGGATGAGTTTAAATACTTGGGATCAATAGTTCAGAGTAACGGTGAGTGTGGAAGAGAGGTGAAGAAGAGAGTAAAGGCAGGATGGAGTGGGTAGAAAAGAGT
The DNA here is from genome assembly GCF_019279795.1 of Protopterus annectens. Classification (NCBI taxonomy): domain Eukaryota; kingdom Metazoa; phylum Chordata; order Ceratodontiformes; family Protopteridae; genus Protopterus; species Protopterus annectens. Next base: position 338,276,955 of record NC_056732.1, read on the forward strand.
GTCAGGAGTGATTTGTGACAGACGAGTACCAGTAAGAGTGAAAGGGCAGGTCTACAAGAGAGTAGTGAGACCATCTATGTTATATGGGTTGGAGACAGTGGCATTGACAAAAAGGCAGGAGTTAAGAGCTGGATGTGGCAGAGTTAAAGATGTTAAGATTTGCACTGAGTGTGACGAGGGTGGACAGGATTAGGAATAAGTATATTAGAGGTTCAGCCCAGGTTGGAAGGTTTGGAGACAAAGCCAGAGAGGCAAGATTACTTTGGTTTGGATGCGTGCTGAGGAGGGATGCTGAGTATATTGGGAAAAAGATGCTAAGGATGAAGCTACCAGGTAACAGGAAAAGAGGAAGGCCTAAGATAAGGTTTATGGATGTGGTGAACGAGGACATGCAGGTGGTTGGTGTGACAGAGCAAGATGCAGAGGACAGGAAGAAATGGAGACAGATGATCTGCTGTGGCGACCCCTAACAGGAACAGCCGAAAGAAGGTGATGATGATGATGATGATGATTAATTTTATAAAGTTATGTCTATTCAGTGAAATGCAGAATTGCCACAGCCCATTCCCATGAAAAATTAATAGTGCTGGGTCCACCAACATTTTTGGAGATGCCACAACAGTAGAGTAGGAATAAGCTTTCTAACCTTACTGTTCAATGATTTCATCCAGTCCATCAAATTTTTTTGGGAAAACATGCTTTAGCAGAGGGGTCAGGAGCCCAATCCATATAGGTAGGTTGTACCACCCACACCTCCTCATCTTCAAACATGCTAATTTCAGGATCATACAACAGTGAGATAATGGGTAACTTCCTTACCCACACTGCCCTATGATCTCACTCTTCAAATCAGATACAACTTTTGATGAAACATGAATCAATATAAATTCACACACCATTCCCTTTTTCAGTAAAATATACATTTTGATGAACAGCATGTAGTGACATTTTTTCTGTATCTTGTTACATGATTTTGTTGGTCACAATATTTATTTTTCATTTGTATCGTTTCCATATAGAAACATACATAAAATAACTCAGATATTTCTCTTTATTTATATCACTTTACAATTTTGTATTTTTATGTGGATGTAGTTCTGTAGCCTGTGATGACATTTCAGTGATTTCCCCAGGTCATTTCAGAAAATGGTCACTCATTTTCACAACACATTCTCCTGTTAAACAAAAGCAAACCATGTAAATAAAAGTTGCAGATTTCAGTCCCATGCAGTTCTGAATGATGTGACATCACAGGCAGTGCTAATCAAATGCAGTGTAATAGAATTTTCCGCGTTCTTACATGTACTGTACTTTTGATTGTTATGCCTAGTAGTTTGACCAGCATTTCTGCTATCCTTAAACTGGTTCATGTAAATATACAGTTAACTAGGACTACAGTAACTGCCCACTCCAACTTGATTTATTGCCCTTCTCTACCATTCACTCAGTGTTTGTAATGCATTTACAGATATGACATATATGAAATATAAAAATAAATGTTGATTCTTCACCTTATTCTTGCAAATGCTGTTTCTAAAGCAAGAATTTAGGTGTCTTTTTGAATGAATTATTTGGAATACATTTTGATGTATAACAATAAATCTGTTAAGTAAACCAGCTGACCTTATAATAGAACTGCTATGGGAGACCTGAATACATTATTATGCATATATACCGTCTATCAACAGCTGCTCTACTCCAGTTATTATGTAAAGGAAGTTATAATGATTATTTATTCAGCATGCTTGCTGGAATGCCACATAGTATATGGTCTTGCTATCATGCATACAAACCTAAAGCATTATGGATAAGCTAGTTCTGGAGAACTCCCCATGCAGTTTGCTGCTATGATTATGCCCAGCACACAGTGCTGTAATGCTCGCTAAGAATTAATATGAAGTCTGCTCTTCCTCATTTCCTGTAGTATATGAACATCCAGTTTTAATTTTTTTAACAAAAAGATGTATAGGCTGTGTGAGTTCTGTAAATAAGATTGTGAATCCCAGCTCACTGTGAAAGCTGAGGCACTTTATATCTCTTTCCTCCCTGCTGTATCTCTCAGTCATGAATTTCCATTTTAAAAAGAGTCATAAAATTTTCTGCTGTTTCTTGGCACATCCATTAGCAATAAAATAGCCTACAGAGGTTTGTATAGCCATGCAAAATGTACGATGATAATAGGCTGTCCTGCTGTTACATGGTTTATACAAACTTTGCATTTATCACCGAGCTGCCTATCTGTAGGGCCGGTGCATAACAAACAGAACGAAAATATGCTGGGGGGAAAAGATGATACAGAAAGCTTTATATACATCATTAATCAGGCAAGATCATTTAAAAACTTGAGTTAAACAGTTTTGCACAGAATCCACACTCATTAATTATACCGTAAAACTGTGATGTGTATTATCTCATAAACTAGTAGCTAAACTAAGCCAGTAAGTCTAAGAGTTTGTCATTTCTGCCCAGAGATATTTTCAATGCTTGCCACTTTGTGGCATATTGTTAGCTAAGGCACGTACTATCATAAGGGATACAACAGATGTGCAAGCCATCTATTCAATGGTAAATTCTTTAAAAAAATGAGTGCGGTATCATTGTGAACATAGATGAATGGTATGGTTTAACCATAAGTACTCAAAAACTGAATTCTAATACAAATATTGCAGTGTGAGGATGGACAGTCATGGACAGCTTTTCAAACTCATATTTCATCAGCTGATGGGACACAGTATAGCTTGTGAATACAAAAGTCTATTTATGAACCATCAGAAGAAACTTTAGGCTGCTAGAAACTTTATGGATGTCACAAGAGTGGTGATATGGTACTCTGGTCCTATTAGTCAGGTATTTTTTGATTTAATAGCATAAACTCAACGTACTTTGCAGGAGATGTTTTGCACATGCATTTTACTAAAACTGTCTGCTAGTCTGTTTATTTATTTATTGCATTATTTTCAGAACCACGCTTAACCTTATGCTGAGTATTTGCAGTGTGATATACACTCCTGAAGAATGCCATACAGGCATTCTTACAGTCTTTCATCTGGTAGTATGTATCGACCTTATTGCCTGATGTATAAATACAAGCTTATCAAAAGGGTTCAGACTTAATTTTCTTAAGTGATTTGACAGTAAATTTAACCAAATGCACAGAACACATAAACAATAAAGAAAACCAAACTACTAGTTCAATCCCCAACTCTGTCTAATGTAACATTTACAATAGAAGAAAAGAAATGAATGCTTCACAGGGTTTATGCAAATATTGTTTTTCTAAATATTATGCTGATCAGATAATGTTACTATATGCTTATATTTTAGAATGCATTCACTAAAAACATATTAAGTAGATTTTTATGATAAATATATGAATCAGACCATGACAGTTATGGACGTCTTATTAAATTTGTAGCAACATAAATTACATTTAAAAGCATTCATTACACTAGGTGCCCTATTTGACAGAAACACGGATAATCATCCAAATTTGGGAAAAGGAAACGGTGACTGATTAAGGATTTAACAGCTTTAATAAACATCAGCTCAAAAGGTTTCAAGGTATTTTTCTTGCTCTCAGATATTTTCAGTGAGTAGGATCATTGTACGAATGCATGGCCTGATGTGACTTCATTAATACCACCCAGCCCCAATGTTGCCTGGTAGACCTATTTTGTAGCTATAATGCAACACAATTATTAATGTTTACAACACTAGTCTAACAGGTTATCGGAAATGTGACTACGCCTTCATGCAATCATTTAATAAGCACTATTCTAGCTATACTTTATATTCTTCTTATTCTCTTGGGTCCCGTTCTTTTTTCATTTGATTTAAAATGTACTACTTAATGCTTTAAAGATGTTTAGTAGACCAACAGAGGTGTTACAAATGAAATTAACCACACACATGTGCAAGTAGCGGCTGCCTTCTTAAACCTAAGAAATAATATTTAACAGATCAGAAGCTGATGACCAGACATAAGAATGGGAGTCTATATTACGTGATCGAATGGTCAAATAGTCGAACACGTAATAGTCAACCTGTAATAATCGAACCGCCACAATGTTGAACGGAAAATAAAAAAAAGAAAACCCCACCCAAACAAACTATTTAAATGCTCTACGCAAGGGGGCAAACCACCCTGCACCCCCCACACCCCCCTACTTAAATATACTGACTCAGAGATCGCACTACAGTGCAGACAATGGAAAACTTCCATTTCCACACTGTACGGAAATCTCCATTGAACCGTTCGACATTGTGGTGGTTCGATTATTACGGGTCGACTATTACGTGTTCGACTATTTGACCATTCGATTACATAATATAGACCCTAAGAATGGCACTGTTCAGATACTTACTTATTATTTTTTTCCTTATTCATATATCTGTCAGTCAGTTTAGTGTCACCATAACTGCAAGGTAGCATTCTGAAATGTCAGTAATTATGAAATCTGTATTTTGAGATTCTTTTTGTTTCTTTGCCCCAAGATGTCTTGGAGGCAGCATGTAAAAAAAGAAGTATGTAGACAAGGCTCTCATGACAGCAGTGCAGGAAAGCACAACAAAACCAGTCTTTTAAAATGCTAACTGTTGTAATTGTCAGTATTCAAACTTATCATCTTTGCAGTTTAACTTAGGAGCCATGTCTGTCTATCCATTCATCTGTCTATCCACCTATCCATCAATCTATCCATCCATCTATCTGTCTATCTATCTATTGGCTAGTTAGCTATATGCCATCAATTTCTTCATTTATTTGCCAGTTTATTTGAATCCTAAAGGTGCTATATTCTTGTTATGCTGTGTACAAGTAGTAGTCACAAACTCATGATCCACAGGCCCACAATGATCTCCTCTCTCTCTCTCTCTCTATATATATATATATATATATATATATATATATATATATGTATATAGTGATTTCACTGTTTTTTGGCATTGACTGTTTATTGTAGTGTCAGCAAGTTGACTTTTGGCGATTTTGCTGTCAACAGGATTTTTCTTTCAAGATTTGTAAATATATACACACACATACGTACACACCATCATTTACTCTTGCACATTGGCTCTCTGTACATACACACACATTTATAAATATATATAGATATACAATAGTGTGTGTGTGTGTGTGTGTGTGTGTGTGTGTGTGTGTGTGTGTGTGTATATATATATATATATATATATATATATATATATATATATGTGTATATATCTATATATATATATATATATATATATATACATATATATATGTCTATATATGGATTCCATACATTTGGTCGAATTACACTTGGTCGAAAATGAATTCAGGCAGTTTACTTCACTGAAAGCTCACTTGGTCGAAGTTCATTTGGTCGAAAATGGAATATAGCCCATGCCCCACTGCAGTGCAATGCTGGAGTAAGAATATTAAATAAGGGGGGCACAGCCCCCCACATTTGGGAGTGTCGGGGGCTTAGCCCCTCACATTATGCTAATAGTTTTTACTATATATATATATATATATATATATATATATATATATATATGTATAGATATCAGTGCATTTCTAATGGATATACCTTCTTATAACAGTGAATACATTAAAATTATGTGGGGTGGCTATGCCCCCCCACACACCCCTTATTTAATATTCTCACTCCAGGGTTGCACTGCAGTGGGGCAGGGGCTATATTTCATTTTTGACCAAATGAACTTCGACCAAGTGAGCTTTCAGTCAAGTGAGCTTTCAGTGAAGTGCAATGCCTGGAATCATTTTCGACTAAACGAAATGTATATGTATGTAAAGTGTATTTGATCTAATAAAAAATATATATAAATAAAAATAATTAATAAAAGCATATATCTAAGCATTAGAGCATGTCATTTTAGATAGATGTATATATCTATTTATGGAACTAGAACCTAAATCCATCAAACCTTGAATTTCATTGATAAAACATAAAACATCTTCATCAAAAGCACCTACTGATATATAAATGTAGCTATAAATATATCAGGACATGATATTATAAAAAATATATATAAGACATAAATATAAAAAAATATAAAAAACAAATATGAAAAAATTACAAAATTTGCACATTAAAAAGCTCAAATCCTATTGAACAATATATAAGAAGCTAGTGGACATTGTCTTGATTCTCTACCTGTCTATAAGCATGAAATATTTTATTAGTGTTTAAGACACCTAGCTGCTAGAAAGGGCCTCAAAGTGACCCTATCATTGAGTCCTGAACCTCTCTCTGCTTGTAGTCTCAATATCCACCTCAATTCCCTTTGTTCGGTAAAATTCTTGTAGTTGCCTAACCTAGCATTCCTGTATATTAATTCTATTACCATGAACCTGAAACTATGTGTGGTTCCATTATTAATAATATGTTTTGCTAACGCGTTATTCTCATCTTCCTTATTTATTGCATATATATGCTCTTTCACACGTTCCCTTAAGATTCTATTAGTCATGCCTATATAGAACAAGCTGCATTTAATACAAGTGGCCAGATAGATTAAATCTCGTGTCTTGCAATCAGCATATATACTGAAATCATACTCCTTCCCTGTGTCTGGGTGAATAAATTTGTTGTTATTCAACATATAAAAGCACTGATTGCAGCTTCTACATGCATGAGTCCCTTTCCTAGCTGATCTAAGTGGTTTCTTCTCACTATTTTCATATCATAACATACGTTTTAATGATTTTGTATTTTTGTAGGTGAATCTAGGAGTATCACCTACCATTGCACATAGCTTCTCATCAACAGTTAGAATATTCCACTTTTTTGCGAAAATTCTCTTAATCTTCTTATTGTTGTTCGTAAAAGATATTACTGGTTTATTTATAGCTACTTCTTCTCTCCCTCTGTCAGGTATATTAACATCATGATGTCTACGATGTATATATGGTTCCCCTGTAGAAGTTCGCATCGCTATATTGTCTTTGAATAAAAAAATCTGTTTCTTTCTCTCTGTAACCCCTTTCTTCAAATTCTCCATGCATTGTCCTTATTATTTCTTGAAATTTAGAATCTCTACTAATAAGTCTAGATGCTCTTATTGCTTGTCCTTTAACTATATTTGTGTAAATATGAGGAGGATGCATACTGGTACGATGTAATATAGAATTCTTCCTGCATTCTTTCCTATATAACTGTGTTTGTATAGTATCACTTTCTTTTACAATGAGAACGTCCAAAAACTCTATTTCTACTACTGACCATTTCCCTGTCAATGATAAGAAATTTGTGGTTCCATTTATATACTCCATAAATTTATGCAGTCTAGATTCTTCTCCTTTCCACAACAAAAAAAGTCATCTACAAACCATTTGTATAACAATATATTCTCCTTATATTCACTTCTCATTATATATGTGTATTCCCAGTATGCCATTACGATGTTCGCATACGAATTTGCACATGGGGTACCCACGGCTACTCCTCTTTGTTGTATAAAATAACGATCATCATAGACAAAACATTATTTTGAAGGACACTGTCCATCAGCATGGCACATTTGATTATTAAATCTCTGGCTAAATTCTGTTCTGTTAGAAACAGCCTCATATATTCTACGCCTGTGTCATTGGGAATTGAAGTGAACAGTGAATTTACATCTAAAGATACCATGTAGCTGATTTCTCTATTATTCTCTTGTATTGTATATTCTGAAAGGCTCTACACAAACTGTTGAGCATCTTTAACTATTGTTTCTGTCTGTTCCTCAGTTTTCCTAAGCTGTTTCTCTAAATATATAGATATGGCTTCAGTAAGCCATCCCTTACTTGACACTATTGGACTCAATGGTGGATTTATGATGTCTTTATGGACCTTGGGTAGGCCTCTGAATGTAGGTACAGTAGGTTGTTCTACTAAAAAGTATTCATATAGATCAAAATCTATCACATTGCACAAAAAATAAATCATATCATTCATCTTTCACATTGTTGATGATCTTATTTAACTTCCATAGATCTATCTCACAATACGCTTCTCTATCTGCTAATAAATCCAACATCTTCATTTCGTACATATGTGCATCTAGAATGACTGAAGCTCCACCCTTGTCAGCTGCCCTTATAACTATGTCCTTATTCAATTGCAGTTCTTTAAGTGCCTTCTCTTCTTCTTTATTGAGGTAGACTGCTCCTCTGTTTCCTGAGAGTAGACTCCACGGGGAACCAGCTGAGTGAGTGTAACTTGTCAAAGCTCGACTCCCTGATCACTCTTTTCCTTACAAAATCACTGCTTCAGTTTCCAAGGGGGCATCAGCAACAATTCCTTTCTTTAGGGAGATTTCTCCCTCCTTCGACTTTGTGCAAACCGGGGGTTGATATATATAAGAGGGTATGGGGGACTTTCCCCCTACACAGTGGTGCAGGAGCCTCCCCTTAAAATGCTAAAAGTAATTATTTTTTATGGGTTAATTTCTAGTAGATCATTTACTGGGAGTTGCTACCTCAGGTAGTCATCAATTGCTGACCTGTAATGGAAGTCTAAAGATATTGAACTCGATTTTTTGTGTAAGAAAAACAAAAATATATAACTTTGAGAACTGACAGGAGTAGAATGCAAAAAGTATAATGATTTTTACAGACTTTATTTATATGTCATTGCTGCTAAACAATCACTCAACAAAACAAATACAGTACCAAACCGCAAAAATTCTGGATAACAATAAATAACATCCTACAGCCCGGAAGAACCACTACTCCTGCCCCCAGTATAACAGGTACAGACCTGGACATAGACTCCAGCTTTAATAGCTATTTCACCTCTTCAGTACTCAAACTCTTAAATGACATCACTTCCTGCAGCACCCCACAACCACCACAGGCCCAAATGAATACCACACCTTTCACACTTAAGTCTGTTCCTACCTCTACTATCCAAAAACTCCTAGCCAAACTCAAACCAACCACCCTTGCAGTCAATAACCTTCCTGCTGAATACCTCCAAATTACATCTGCAGCTATAGCCTATCCCATTTCACTTCTAATAAATACATCCATCAGCGAACACACTGCTCCATCCCTGTGGAAAACCTCATATATCATACCACTCCACAAAGGTGGCCCTCCCTAGACCTTTCCAACTATTGACCGATTGCAATTCTCTCACCCCTCTCTATAAGATCCTAGAAAGATGTATTCATCACCAGTTCCTCTCCTGTCTCCTCACCAACAACCTTCTCTCCTCAACCCAACACAGATTTCGCCCATCCCACAGCACCACCACTGCCCTACTCAAATTCACCAATACTATAAACTCCCACAGGAATCTAGGTAAATTTGTCTCAGCTACCTTCCTGGATTTATACAAGGCTTTTGAAACAGTCTCACATAATAAACTACTGCCTTGTCTCTCTGACCTCAACCTTAATAACCCCACCCTCCTCTGGTTTAAAAGCTATTTAGATAACCACCAACAATCCGTCAAATGGCATAACTCTCTACCCCCCACTCCCAACCTCCTTAGGCATGCCGCAAGGATCAATCCTAGGAGCCCTTCTTTTTTAATATCTTCACAAACCAACTCCACACAGCTACCTCTAAAGCCGACATAGTCCAATACGCTGATGACACAACTCTCATATGCTCTGCACCCAACATCCAACTTCTCCAACAAAAAGCCCAAGAAGCCTCCTCAGAAACAGAGAACTGGCTTAACAACTCACAACTCGTACTAAATCCCAAGAAAACACAACTAATGCTATTCCACTCTACTAAAACGAGCAGCCTTACCTTCTCTGTACTTTCCACCAGCAAACCCCAAATCACCCGTCACTGAGGCTAAACTCCTAGGAGTTACCACTGACCAGCAACTCAAACTCACAAAGCACATAACAACCGAAAACCCAAATCACCCGTCACTGAGGCTAAACTCCTAGGAGTTACCATTGACCAGCAACTCAAACTCACAAAGCACATATCAACCGAAAACCCAAATCACCCGTCACTGAGGCTAAACTCCTAGGAGTTACCACTGACCAGCAACTCAAATTCACAAAGCACATATCAACCGAAAACCCAAATCACCCGTCACTGAGGGTAAACTCCTAGGAGTTACCACTGACCAGCAACTCAAATTCACAAAGCACATAACAACCGAAAACCCAAATCACCCGTCACTGAGGCTAATCTCCTAGGAGTTACCATTGACCAGCAACTCAAATTCACAAAGCACATATCAACAACCATCACTAAAGTCCACAAAAAGCTAGCTTCCTCTATCGCTGTAAAAGTTATCTAACCACAGAATCTTGAATTGCAATAGCCAGGACCCACCTCCTATCTACTCTACTTTATGCATCCCCAATTCTAACTGATCTTTACCAAACTGACCTTAATAAACTTTCCCTGTTAGAACAAAATCGCTAGATTCGCTACCAATGCCAAATCACGATCCCACCACTGCCTTTCCCTAAAAGCCTTGCACTGGCTTGAATTTCCGAACCTATTAAGGTACCATCAACTCATCCTAGCTCATTTAATTCTGCACGGTCCCAAGAAAACCACTTACATGACTGGCATGCTGAACTTCTACAATTCAAATAGACAATTTTTATCCTCCAACAAAGCCTTTATTGAAACCATCACATGCAAAAACAACTCCAGGGAATCACTATTTCTCCATAAAATAGCAAAAATATGGAACAACCTCCCCCCCTGACCTCAGACTACAAAACTCCACACCCTCCTTCAAAAGTCTACTTAAAACATACCTCTTCACCAACCATCTCTGCACCTGTAACTGACCCCTGAAGCCTCGTCCATTTACTGTTTCTACACCCCCATCTGTCCTGGACAACACAAACACCACCATCTAACTATACCTATCCATGTTTTAGCAATAAACTATATGTGTGTGTGTGTGTGTGTGTGTGTGTGTGTGTGTGTGTGTGTGTGTGTGTTTGTGTGTGTGTATGCTCTTACATGTATATTTGCTTGAATGTATATATGGAAATTTAAACATTTATATACTCTTATTCAGTTGTGAAATATCTTGCAATGCTCTACCAGGTTCTTACCTACTCTCACTGTATATTTTGTACACTTGTATTTTCAACCAAAAGGGGGGAATATCCTCTTATTGTATACTAACGGCTGTAAAGTCTACAATCTGCATGCGACTACTCTGTAATGTCTCCTTTGTAAAATTTTCTTCTCTCTGTAAACTTATGGAATTTTTCTCCCCAGGACTCTGCTGAAAATGGACACTTGTTGTCCAGTCAGACTATCCTGGCAAACAAATGTAAAAAATAAATAAATAAACGCAAACATCTTCAACAGACCTGGCACTAGTGGTGTACCCCAGGTGTTTAGTCCTTGGACCACTCCTCTTTTGGTCTTACTTCTCACAAGTCAGAGTTAATGTTAAGGGTTCATGGCTGACCAAGGGGAGTAGAAGCGGTGAGTTCAGTGATTGCCTAGGACAGGGGTTAATGTATTTCTCTTCCTTCCAAATGTAACAAGTAATGAAGATATTATAAGGCAATATATTTAGAAAGGACGAACTGATAAAAATGGTACAAAGATTAAAATTATGGCTGGACATGAGTGGTGACCTTGATAGAAGAGGAAATAACTTTGTGAGGGAGAGAACGAAGAGAAAAAAAAATTGTGGTGTAAAAAGGATATTAAAATTTTGTTCATTAAAAGTTAAGTAGGACTATGGATGTTAGGAGACTTTAGGAGAGAAAGATATTTTTATAAGGGAAATCACAGGAAGGGGGCCTTAGAGGCTTTAAGTATGTTGACCATTAAAAGGACAGAACTATATGACAAGATGACAAATGCAAGAAGCTAAAGTACTAGTAGAGAAAAGAGAAGACTGGAATAAGGAATTACTTGCAAGACAATGACTGGACATGGTAAACAATGCACAAAAGTCTGGAAGGTGAAGCCTCAAATGGCTGAAAGGATATGGGATGTAATTAGGAGTAAAATGCATTCCTGAATATGTTATAATATGATCTGGCAGGTCGTTAATTAAGAAAGCTGGTTATGGAATTAGGGTAAATCAAACTGTTAAGAAAGCGGAAGGTGGTGACTTTTGTAAGAATAGAACACTTAAGGAAGGATTCTAGCTGCCAAGTTTCACAGATTGCAAAGGAAGATATAAAGATTTGTTTAAAATATGATTAGTCAAGTTAAACCAAGACAAGCATCAGGAACATAAAAAGGTTGAAAGGAAAGAGAAGATGAGAAGAGTGGGGGGGGGGGGTGTCTCAGTAAGTAATACCATTGCAGTTTTTCTAGCATATAGTGGGGGGAAGAGGGCATGTTGGCCAACATCTTGTGTAGGGTAGAGGCCCTCACCTTGGAAGAATAATGCAGTGTATACACTTAGGATTTTAGACTAGAGTGGTATAGCCAAGACATTATGAGGTTAAGGATGGTAAGATGTAAAACTTTCTGAGGTGAGCAGGTAATTAAACTTAGATACTATCAAAAATATGGTTGCTTTCATGGAATGTTAATAGCCTCACAAATCTGGTTAAATGGGAAAAGAGTTATTAACACTTTAAAAGAGAGGTTTCAAATAGCAATGCTACAAGAAACCTATTTAGATGGGACTGAACATAGTAAATTAGCTTACAGAGGATACAGAACATTAATGCAGTGACACTAACAGGGAAAAAGGCGGAGAGGGTGATAATCCTGGCAGATTGTACACTCACATTGGCTGAGGAAGGAACACTGGAAGATAAGGAGGGCTAGCTGGTGAAAAGCTAGAGTAGATCCATGCAGCGGAAGATCATGTTAGCATTTCTTGTTTATTTTATTTTATTTATTTGACATTTGTTTACTGGGAGGGTCCATCTGGCTCAAAAAGAACCATTTTCAGAGGAACCCCAGGGAGAAAAGCTCCAAGTTACAGACTTTAATGTACAAGCAATATAGCAGTGAATAAACTGATATATACAAAAGAAATTGCCACAGATACAACTCAATATTTTAACATCAGTAAGGGACACAACACGTGCATATAATGCATATTATACAACATAGGTTCATAGGTTCATAGGTGTGCACTAGGCTAATGGCTCTGGGGCCTTAACAAGCCTAGCCATAGGATTACCCTGGCATAGTGCCACCCAACCTTAGTTCCCAGTGCCTCTGTTGAGTAGAGCCACTGGTTTTATCCCCAGGGTGAATTTTCTGTTTCCCATCCACTCATCAAGATTTCTCTTGAACAGGATCAGCAAGGTGCTCTGCTTGACATGTATGGGAAGTCTGTTCCATAGCATGGGCAGTCTCTGGGTTATGAACCTGTCCCTCCAGCATGTTCTGTTAATTGTGGTAATGAGGTCGAGGTCTCTGGAGCATGTGGTGCGGAGGGATTGGGATTTCTTTAGATGTAGCATTTCTAACAGAGCTGGGTCACACATGGCTTTGTAAGTCAAGCAGAGATCGCCTCTAAGTAGGCGATATGAGACAGAGAATAGTTGAAGTTTTTTGAGTCTGCCCATATAGGGCAAGTATTTAAGGCCTAAGATCCTCTTTGAGAGGTACTTTTGCAGCCTCTCCAGTTGTTGCAGGTGTCTAGTTGTACTCGATGATTGGCCTAATGAGGGAAAAGTAGTGGGAGACAATGACCTCTTTCTTCCTGGATGCAAAACCCAATGACCTCTTTCTTCCTGGATGCAAAACCCTTAGTAATGGGATGTGCCACTTTGAAGGACTTTCTGACCACAGTGATAATGTGGTGATCAAAGGAGAGGTTGTTGTCAACCTGTGTACCCAGATCTCTTATAACTTCTTCTGTGTTCAGTGGACTACCATTAATGTGGTAACTAATGGGAACTCAGTTTTTCTCAAAGGGGATGATGGCACATTTTTTTGGCATTGAGCTTAAGGCCATGGTTCTGACACCAGTCATTGGTCACAGTGAGGCCATTCTGTAGGATGTCAACATCACTTGGGGAGTTAATAATAGCTCCCAACTTGCAATCATCTGTGAACTTTGTCAGCCAGAGTCTCTTCGTGTTGGCCTGGACTTCAGAGAAGTAGATACCAAACAGGAAAGGACCCAGGACCGAACCCTGTAGGACTCCACTCGTGACTAATCAGCAGTCTGATTTGGAGTCAGCTACTTTCACACTGTGGGTTCTATCTGTGAGCCAGATTGATACCCACCTAGTGATATAGGGGGTAATGCCAAGCTTAGTGAGTTTTTCTATGATTCCAGAGTGGGGAATGGTATCAAAAGCCTTGGCCAGATCAAGGTAGGCTGTATGCACCACCTTGCCTTCATCCACAGCTCTGGTGACTGACTCAAAGAAGTCGACCAAGTTGAGCAGGCATGATCTACCCTTCACAAAACCAAATTGTGTGGGATCCAGAGTTTGGAGATTCCCTATATCCTTGTTTATTAGGTCCATGATGATGCATTCCATAGCTTTGCATATCAGATTCGTCAGGCTAATGGGGCAATAGCTCCCAGGGTCTGTAGTCGCTCCTCCTTTGTGGAGAGGGATAACTTTAGCAGTGCGCCATTCGGCAGGGACAAAGCCTGAGGTGAGGCTGTGATTGAACAGAGCACACAGGTGAGGTGCCTGTTCACTCTGTAGTTCATGTAGAATACAACCAGGGATATTGTCAGGTCCCATAGAAGCTGTATTCTTGGCCTTGGACAGTGCTGCTTTAACCTGTGCAGCAGTAATACTGGGTGCCTGGCAATCTACTGGTATTGTGATTGGTCCTTTGGGGGGGACAGGGGGTAACCTAAGGATAGCCTTAGGATATCAACACAATACATTCTGTGAATTTCTATGATATAGTCAGTAGTTAAAATTGTTGTGCATTTCTAATGTGGACATGAGATGTTAAACACTTTGTTGAGATACAGAGAAGGCATAGTTATAAGGGAGGAGGGTGGACTATTAGAAGTGAAGAATATTAGAGGACTGTTAGTTAATCCTAGGTAGTGTTAGATGGATTAAAAGAAGAATAGGATAGAAAGCTGGATGGTAGAGTGAATAGAAAGAGGGAGGGAAAAAGTGGAGGAGAGATTAGCCAGGAGCAGAGCATGGGAAGAGCCAAAAATTGTTTAGATACTGTTTTAGGGAAATTTTGAAAGCTACTAAATCCGGAATACTTCTGGTTGAAAGTGGGAGTGAGTTTCACACTTTAGCAACAGAGTGAGAGTATAAGCTTTGATCTGCTATTTTAGAGGCTTTGGAGATAGTGCAAAGTTTCTTATCTTCTGACCTAAGGGTTCTGTTGGGGTTGTATGGTCTGATTATGTTGTTTAGAGCAGGGCAGGCTAAGGGTTTATTACTCATGTTGTGTAGAGTTATGAGCTGAATGTAGAGGAGGTGATTGGGGAATTCTAGCCAGTTTAGTGTTTGCAATGGCATACAGTGATGTGTGCTGGTTTTAGAATTAGTGGCAAACTTTGCCTCTTTGTTGTAGCACTGTTACATTTTGGATCTAATGGAGATCTGTAGGTTAGAAAGAATAGAGGCACAATATAGAAGGGTGTGTAGAAGGAAGGTTTTAGCAAGACTGATCTTGGTTGATGAGTTCAGGTAGTGTTTGTTTCTGTAGAGGATGCCAAGTTTCTGGTGTTTTTTTTTTATATTTTGTTGGACGTGGAGCTCAAACTTTAACTGGTCATCTATAATAACACCTAGCAGTTTAGTGTGGTGAATTATTTCAAGAATGGCATTGTCAGACGAGTGGATTTTGAATTGATTTGTGTCAACAGAGTGATTTGGTAGGAACAGAAGTTTAATTTTTTAGGGTTTAGGAATAGGCTAAAGATATATTTCTGGCACTGATCCACAGCGAAAGATAAATTGTGCAGGCAAGAATGAGATAAATCTGGTACAATTTATTAAAAACGATAAGCGCTTTCGCAATCCCTCCAGATCGCTTCCTCAGACCATAGTAAAAACCATTTAATACGAGTCATTTAAGTAGTATAAGGTAAGGTTTACTGTGTTCATTGTATAGGAGTTTTGAATCTGAATAATATGGTAGGTTATAGTGGAATATATTTTGAGAGATATTAGAAAAGCTGCAAGGGTGATACTTGTAGATGGTAGTCAAGGTATTTGAGGAGGAATAAGTTATTGGAGTTAGGGGCGGTAGTGATGTTGCATATGTGAGGATTATTAACAATGATGTTAGAGAGGATAGCAGAAGCATTATAGGTGATGGGATATGGTTGTTAGCAAGAGAGAGGAAAAGTGTAGCGGTTAAGGGAAGTAGAAAGTAGTTTATCAGTTGAGTTGAGTTTTGTATGTGCATATGGGTTGTATTCTTAGGTTCATAGGTTCATATGTAGGTACTAGGCTATTGGCCCTAGGGCCTATATAAGCCTAGCCAAACAGTACCCTGGCTTTTGCCACCCAAAAAAATTATTTTCATGTGCCTCTGTCAAGCAGAGCCACAGAACTGATCCCCGGGGTGAATTTCCTATCTCCCATCCAATCATCAAGATTTTTCTTGAACAGTGCTAATGAGGAGCTTTGTTTGATATAGATAGGTAGTTTGTTCCAGCGTATGGGAAGTCTCTGAGACAGGAATCTATCCCTCCAGCATGTTAAAGGAATATATGCTCATAGGTGGAGAAGTCGAATTAGTCAAAATGCTTGATTGGATGTTTGAAAAAGGGCAGGAACAAAGTAAGTATAAGTGTGGGAGTAGTGGGGGTTGGGTGGGAATTGTGGATAGGGCAGGGGAGCAGAGTGAGAACAAGAAAACTATATGTAAGCACTGTGAAGGCACATAAATAACTGGCAAACAAAATAGCTATATGTTGATATTGTCAACTGTCTGTCAGAGAAAAGTAAGAGCTGGGCTAGATATAACTGTCATCTCTGTGCAGCAAATAGTAATACTGAGACAAAAATAAGTACTACAAGCCTACAGTTAAAAGGTACAGCTAGCAGGTCAGTACAATGGTTTGAAGAGTATGTTCTATGATGGTGATGGGGGGGGTCTCTAACTGTGTGCTTAGAGATCGGGCCAGAGGCACGTTCCCTTTTAAAAAGAAGGTTAGCCATATCAGTTTTTGTTTTTGTTTTTTGCATATGCAGTACAACAGGGTAAAATATGACAAAAATGTACTTTGCAATGTTGTGGTTCACCAGGTCAGAGTATGAAAATTCATGGCTCTTTTCTATAAAGGGCTTTAAACCCTGTAGCTGAAATCAGTGCTCTACATAATCCCTCTGTTGCTACCCTCCTCAACTGCAGGGGCAAAAAAAATGTTCTCCAGCTGCATTAACTTTTTGCTACAATTCCAAACATGCACACAAACACACACACACACACACACACACACACACACACACACACACACACACACACACACACTGCATGCAGTCTCTGATGATACTGAAGTTTTCCACTGTACTGTATTTTGTATTGTCATGATAAAATACCATCTCAGCTTTCCTGTAAATAAGTTCATTGGCTTAGTGGGATTAGAATTATTAACATCAATTCAATGAAATCATTGATTTATACCACTTAACATAAAGCATGGCCCAGTGATAATGTAATACAAAAACCAGCAACAAAAAAATTCAAATCCTAAATAAGTAAGGCAACATTTATTTCATTTTGTTGATAACCTCAATGCCACTAATCCCATGAATGCCTTTACAGAAAAGCTAAGATGGTATATATCATGACAATGTGAAATACACTACAGGCATCCTGTGATTGCAATTATCTACTTAAACCTTTTTTTAAACCTACTTATTATACATGACATTTTTGGGGCACACATACAGGAATAGAAAATACAATGAACCATAACATCATTTTCATTATTATATCCATGCAGTATACACGCTTTCATTTTTTAACAATTTTCATTCATTCCAATGTTACATAATTTGCTCAGTTCTGGCCTTCCCTGAAATTTCATTCCTCCACCTACACATTATTCTGTGGGTATTTTTCCACAAATTCCATTTATTTCTATGCAATTTGCCCCATACATTTTTCTGACAATCCCACATGCATTTCATTTATCTCCTTTATAATATTCAATACTTCACTTTTGGTTGGTTTAGATTTGATGTCCATTTTCAAGTTGTTGTTGTTTGTCTTTTCCCGGTTAGGGGTTGCCACAGCAGAACTTCAGTCCGCTAATGAATGACAATAGAGTTTTACAGTGCCAAGGTGCCAGCTCAATGCCCAACCTTCAACGAAGGCACGCCCATTCATGCATGTCTTTCGAATGCCACTCGACTGCGGGGAGGACATGCAGACTCCACACAGAAGGCACTCCAGCCAAGAATTGAACGGGAGAACCTCTTGCTGTGAGGCAACAACGCTACCTCTGCACCACCACGGCAATGATGTCCATTTTCAAGAAATTGCCTTTTTAGCAGCCAGCAGCATCAAATTTAGTGAAGTCTAACTACATCCAGGCAACTCAGATCCTATATTTATTTATCTATTTATTTAACATTTGTTTACCGGTAAAATCCAGCTGAGACAGAGCCCATTTTCAGTGCAGGACCAGGGATAAATGCTCCAGACACATCTTTGGAATGTGGGAGGAAACCAGAGCACCCAGAAGAAACCCAAATTAATGCAGGGAGGACATGCAGACTCTCTGATGAAGGTACCCCAGCTGAGAATTGAACCAAAGAACCTCTTGCTGCTGTGAGGCAACAATGCTAACTGCTGCACCACTGTGCCATCCAGCTCATATACCAGCTCAAAAGAATTATTTCCTTAATTGCAATCACTTCCTCTCACAACATTTCTAATGAAGTGATTTGTAGGGAATTTTTAAAATCTGCCAACTGTTTACATTTTTTTTTTAAGTTTTAAAATCTGCCAACTGTTTACATTCCCCAAAACATATTCTCAATTATCTATTTCTTTCCCATAACAACCCAGCATTTTCTATTTATATGAGGAAAATTACGCTGAAGCTTGTTTGGGGTATCAAAATGGATATACTTAAAATAATCTAACCAGCGTAATATCAACAAAACATGCTGTAATCTCAATAATATCTAAACACAAAAATATTGAAAAAAATCTAACTACATCAAAAACCAATGCTTTTGCAAGGGACACCCTGGTAATTATATGTACAACCTTGAGACGTTGTACAACAATGAAGAAAAGGCATAAACCCTTGCCTAGTATAACTCCAATGTTGTCAAAATTTTGAGTTTAGGTATTTTTTGAGTTTAGACAATTTTCTGTAAATACGTTTGCTGTAGCTATTATGCTGTTTAGATTATTTTAAGTACACTCCTAAAATACCTGTGCAAACACATCCAAACCAAAATCCTAAACCTTCTGGACATTGTTGCATACTTAGAAGCCACATAGATGTCCTCCTACTGTTCATGTGTAAGTTGCTTTTCTAATCTCACCTCCTAATCTTTTTTAACCTCTTCTGATTGATTTTTATATCTATCATGCAATATTTTATTTTCTCTACTAATTATCCCTTTTTTAAAAACAGCTTCTGTTCTAAACTCAGCTAAAAAGTCAAGCAGAGATGATCTTTTAGATAACATTCCCTTATCCATTTCTCTTTGCCTATGTTATCATCAGTTCCTGGTGGGGAAATCGGTCTCTAACCTGCAGTCCAAACCTCTGCTTGGCCTCATCCCATTGTATTTCCTTTCCATCCCTAGTTATTTGCTCCCAGTATCTTGGTTCTTTTGGTAATTATCTCCAATAAAATCCAGACCCACCTCGCCTGTTTTCTATACCCCTACTTGCAGTTATCCTATCTGGTAACATCTAATTTCTCTGCTCCTGTGTGGTTTACTTTTCAGTATACTTTCTTCTGCATTACAAATATAATATTCAGTATGGCTGTTGTTACACTTCTTAAGAGTCTGCATCCAAAATCCTACTCTCTATTCTTATTTCTTGAACACCCTTTGGTTCATCATCGTCCCTTTCCACTTTTACTTATAATCTTCTGCTTACGTTATATCCCTTCAAATCAGGTAATCCTAAACCACTTTATTCTATGGGAAAAATCAAGTTACCCTGGCTAACTCCTGCCCTCTTCCCCTCCTAAATAAATTAATTCATCACTTTATTAATTATCATCCACAACTTCTCTTCTCAGTGTTGAAAATTCACTTGACCTGTATATAAAGCTAAATCAACTACACCTGTACTGCTTATACATTACTATCCATACCCATATCCACAATCAAGAGCTTCCAGATTCTCAAGTTTTTGTATTATCTTGCATTTAGTCTCTTCCCATATATCCTTAGCCGCCATAATAGGATCATTTTAATCCACACACCTAAATACTTCATCTTCTCGTGCTCCTATAAATATGAGTATTGGTGAACCAATTTATGTGTGAGTACATAGTTGACTGCTATAGTCTTTGTTTTATGTTCATTTATGTTATATCCCAAAAAGACTTAAAACTGTCTCAGAATGTTTTACAATACTGAAATATCCTTTTCTAGATTTATTGAGTAGAAAACAATATCATATGCAAAGAAAGTTAACTTTTCTTAAATACCATATCAGTTATATCCTTGAATTTATGAGTCCCTTATTTTCTTTGCTAATGGTTCTAAATATAAAGCAAATAACAAAGAGTGCATCCCTTCCTGGTACCGTTGCACAAACACAGCTTGTCAGAGAGAATCCCTTTCACCTTAATTCTTACTTCTGACCAGGGATGTAGCCAGAGATTTATATTTTGTACTCAAACCTAATGTTGATGTCCCCACTACCCACCTATCACTTTAAAAATGTACTCAACCCTCAAAATGCTACCCCCAGATAAATAGAAAGAGGCATGTTATTTTCAACTGTAAACATTATATCCACAAAAAACTAGTTTTAAAGGTGTTTTCCTTTCACACATGGATTATTTGTATACCTTTATACTGCAGATATTCACCAACACAGTTCTAAACATTCTGTGCTTCTTGAGTGTTGACATTTCCAAGGGATGCTCAGAATAAATGTACTGATTTGAGTACACTGAGGAAGCCTACACCCTTGTTTCTGACCCTTCATATATCCTCCTTGTTAAGCCTATTAATCCTTCACAGACTGCAAATATTACCACTGTTCTGTCATAAAATCCCAAATGATGATTTTATGAATGCTTTCTCTTCATCAAAACTCATAAACAAAACTGGGATTTCCTTACACTCTGCTTCCCTCTGGATCACCATTCTTCTATTAACATTGGAAAATGTTTTTCTTCGCTCAACTAATCATAGGTTCATAGGTTCATAGGTTGGTGCTAGGCTATCTGCCCGAAGGCATTTATAAGCCTAGCCAGAATGTGTTGGCTTTCGCCGCCCCCTTAGATTAGTTCCCTGTACCTCTGTCCAGCAGAGCCACTGAAGTTATCCCAGAGGTAAACTTTCTGTTTCCCATCCACTCGTCAAGGTTTCATTTGAAGAGTGTTAGCAAGGAGCTCTGCATAATGTAGATTGGGATCTTATTCCAAAGCATGGGAAGTCTCTGGGACAGGAATCTATCCCTCCAGCACGTCCTATTTATTGTTGTGGTGAGGTTTAGATCCCTAGAGCGTGTGTCTAGAGGGGATACGGTTTTCTTTAGGTGGGGCATGTCCATCAATTCTGGGTTGGACATGGCCTTGTATGTCAGGCAGAGATCACCTCTAAGTAGGCGGTATACAACCGAGTACAACTGGAGTTTCTTCAGTCGAGCTGCATAGGGCATCTGTTTGAGGCCAGTGATCCTCTTGGTGAGGTACTTCTGTGATCTTTCCAGATGTTGCAGGTGTCTTGTAAGGTAGATCCCATATGGGGCTTGTACTCTATGATGGGTCTGATGAGTGATAAGTAGAGGGGCACAATGACCTATTTTGATCTGGATGCGAACCCTTTTGTGATTAGGTAGGCCACGTAGAAGGATTTTCTAACCACTTTGGCAATGTGATTATCAAAGGTGAGATTACTATCTACTTGGGTCCCCAGATCCCTTATTATGTCTTCAGTATTTAGGGGACTACCACTTATGTGGTAGTTTGTGGGTACTTTGTTTTTTCCAAAGGGAATGACTATGCACTTTTTGGCATTTAGCTTGAGGCCATGTTTTTGACACCAGGTATCCGTCTCAGTGAGACCCATTTGGAGGATGTCTGTGTCAGCCGGAGAGTCAATTATAGCTCCTAGTTTGCAGTCGTCTGCAAACTTAGTCAGCCATAGTCCTCCTGTGCTTGCCTGTACCTCTGAGAAGTATATGCCAAACAGGAGGGGTCCTAGGACTGAGCCTTGGTGAACACCACTTGTAACCATTTTAGAGTCGGACCTAGATCCCACAACTCTCACCATGTGGGTTCTGTCTGTGAGCCTATTGGCAACCAATCTTGTGATGCAGGGGTTTATGTTCAGGCTGGTGAGGTTGTCTATAATACCAGAATGGGGAATGGTGTCGAAGGCCTTAGCGAGGTCTAGGTAGGCTGTGTGTACCACCTTTCCCTCGTCTATAGCCTTGGTAACTGTCTCAAAGAAATCCACCGGGTTTAGGATGGATGATCTTCCCTTAACAAAGCCAAACTGGTTAGGGTCCAGTGTTTGGAGGTTCCCAATGTCTCTGTTAATGAGTTCCATGATGATGTGCTCCATAGCCTTGCAGACCAAGCTAGTCAGGCTTATAGGGTGATAGTTCCCAAGGTCTGTTGTGGCTCCACCTTTGTGGAGCGGAATAACCGTTGCTGTGCGCCACTCTATGGGTATGTAGCCTGTGGAGAGGCTGAGTTTGAACAGTGTGTTTAGGTGAGGAGTTAGTTCATCTTTGAGCTCATGTAGGACACAGCCTGGGATACCGTCTGGTCCCATCGATGCTGTGTTTTTGGCTTTGGAGAGGGCTGTTTTAACCTGAGTGTCTGTGATTTCAGGGACTCTACATTCTTCTGGTATGGTTATGGGCCCTTTTGGGGGTGAGAGGGGGGTGAAGTTTGCACTGAACCTGTCTGCCAGGATGTTAGAGATATTGGTTGGTTCAGTGCATTGTGTTACATTCTGCACTAACTCCAAGCAGATCTGAGTATTGCCACTTAGATTCTTGACATAGCTAAAGAATGCCTTGTGGTTATCTTTGGAGTCCTTGGCAATTTTTCTTTCAAAGCTCGCCTTGGATGATTTTATGAGGGACCGTAGTTTCTTGCTGATACTGATCAGAGATGTCTTCCCTTCTTGGGATTTTACTCTTTTCTGTACTAGTTTCCTCCTTCTATTGTATAGCTTGTTTATGGCAGGAGTCCACCAGACTGGTATCCTTTTCTTGGTGGAGTGAGTCTTGGTTTTGCTTAGGATGGCACAATCCATGCATTCTTGTAGCTGCCCACAGAATGCATTAGTAAAGGATTTTGCAGCTTGGACAGTGTTAACTTTCAGTATGGGGGCTTTGAAACATTCCAACTCAGTCTTAAGTAACGTGAAGTTTGCTTTTGAAAAGTTTTTCACGGTGGTTTTCTTGCCTGGGGGTGGTGGCGGAATATGGATATCCAAAGTGATTTGTTTATGGTCAGATCTAACAAGTGAGGGGTTGACCTCTGGTGTGGAACACCGGTCGCCCATGTTGGTGATGACCAGGTCCAATATATTGTCACCTCTGGTGGGAGTGTTGACCAGTTGAACCAGGGCATTTGAGTTTATAAATTCTAGGATAAGTTGAGCAAGGGAGTTAGTACTTGAGTAGTTCTCCCAGTTAATATTTGGGTAATTGAAATCACCCAATATTAGGGTGTTTGGTAGGACCTTTATGTTTCCCAGTGTTTCCAGAAATGTGGAATGTGGGTCCTGGGACATGGTGGGTGATCTGTAGCAAGCTACAATTTGAATTGCAGTTTTGCCCATTGTTAGTTGCAAGTGGATGATCTCTGAAGCATCGTGCTGTGCCACTAACCTGGAGGTGTGGGTATCCTTGATGAATATGGATACCCCCCTGCCTTTTGTATTTCGGTTTGGGTTCTGTGGCCGAAATGTATGGTATGAGTGGTAGCCTGGTAGTGCTGGGGTGCTCTCTGGAGCCTTAAACCAGGTTTTTGTTACTGCACATATATCGATTTTCTCCATACTGACTTGTGCCTCAAGTGCATGTATTTTGAGGGTTAGACTTCTGGCATTGAGTAGCATTAGCCTCAGTTTTTTGTTACTTGTGCTATTTATGGCGGGCGGGTTTGTCTTTTGAGCCTTGCCTAAAAAAGGCAATATGGGGTGGCAAGAGCCTTGGCCAGTATTCAAAAGCCTAAGGGTGACAGGTGCAAGACGTCTCTAGAGAAGCAGTGTGGCTTGTCGAGCAAGTCATCCCAGGTGGACAGACACTGGATCCCCTTTGAATGACACAAGAAACTTAGCCAATTGTTGAAATCGAGAATTTTTTCTTTATACCGTGGTATCATTCTTAGTGAGGGTAGGATGCTACTCAGGGTCAGGGTCATACATCCTGGACTATGTGATCAGAGAGCTCTTCCATGTCTCTTTTCATGTAGTCCAGGGAGGTACAGCTCAGGTCATTCACACCAACATGGACAATGACAGAGTCATATTTGTACTTTTTCTGGAGTGACCTGAGTGCTTGTGTTATGTGGTGGATCCTGGCACCTGACAGGCAGCTAACAGTAACCTTCTCCTTATTCAGCCTACTGAGTGGGAAGTCAGTGTACCTGACTATAGAGTCACCTATTACTAGTATGTTGGGTATGTTATTTTGCCTTAAGGGCTGTGATTGCATGGCACACTGGTTTTGTGATGTATCTGTTTCATGGTTTGTGTTGGGGGGTAGAGGTTGCTTGTGTGTTTGCTTTGGAGGTCTCTGTTGGTTTTGCAGATGTTTATTTAGAACCTCCGAGTTTGTTTTCATGTATTTATGCGTGTTTTTTGCCGGTACTGGTTTAATGGGTCTGTGTAAGACTGATAGTGTGATGCAAGTATTTTCCTTCTCCTCTTGACTGTCTGATCCAGTCTTGGGTTGAGAGAGCTTAGCCTCTAGTTTGGCTGTATAACTGCATCTCTCGCATGTATTAGTGTTTGGTGGTAGGAGGAGGCAGTTGTCTGTGTACATGAGGCAGTTGTAACATTGCCTCAAAATGCCCAGATTCACCAGCTGGACTGGAGAGTGCACCTGAATCTGCCCTTTGGACATGCCTGGATAGGTACAGTGAACTGTTTAACTGGAATGCTGGTAAGGTCGAATAGAGAACCTTGTCCTTCTGTACAGTACAGGAGGGTCTAGTGCTAGGATTTATAAGTGCTTGTTGTAAGTTTTGAGCAAGTGCCAGGCTGAGAAATGAATGGCTTGACTGCTTAAGTTGAAAGTTTGTCTAGTTGCAAGGGAAAAATTGAAGAAGAGACTTTGTGGAGCCGGGAATAGTTTTACCGTAGCTAACCGGTGCTGCCTGGCGTGCAAAACCAGGCAAATACGGTATTTATAACAGGGAAATGAAAGAGAAAGAAATTAGCCCAAAATGGCCAATAAACTACTAATTTCTGGGATGAAACCACTCCTCCAGGGACAGATAATACACACTGATCTCTTTCTATTATGTTTGGCAACACCTTTAACATTCTTGTAGCTAGTACAGGCATAAGCACTTCATAATCATGATTTAAAACTGAACTTGATTTATACGAAGCTGGGTCTGAGGGGTCTTTATCTGCTTTGGATAAAATGGTCACCAGAGTTTCTTTGAAGATGCTGGATTGCCCCCCCCCCCCCATATTTTCTAATTAAACCTTGACCAACTCAGGTAGGTGGGGTGTTAGACTAATATTGCATACACATGCAGCAGCCTCACATACTACACTACAATGTCAGCAGTGGAATATGAATCCTAGCATCTGGTGCATGGATAGAACCCACAGCCTTCTGATCACCCAGCATCAACAAGTAATGCGCTACTTGATGAGGCACTAGCAGTAATGAAGGCTAGCTATTTGTTACTTTGCACATGAGTTTAAAATCTGGGGGTAACAACTCTTAAAAAAAGAAGAAGAGAAACAGAATTATGGAATGTTCTGTAAAATACCGAAAATAGCAAACAAATTGCATTAATTAGCACAGTAAAGATAGGCCAGTGTGCCTACAATAGAAATAAATAGAAAAAAAATTAGAATCTCTTAGAAATTATATATATATCTATATCTATATCTATCTATATCTATTTATATATATATATATATATATATATATATATATATATATATATATATATATATATATATATATATATATATATATATACACATATGCACATATATATATATATATATATATATATATATATATATATATAGATATATATATATATATATATAGATATATATATATATACATATATCCCATGATCTCAGAAGCAATGAGATATTGGTACTTTCTTTGGGGAAATAACCAGACCTTTACAAACACATAAACAATAGTGGTGAGACTCATAAAACATTGATCTAAATGCTGAGTAATTCCAGTGTTATACCTATTTGTAAAGTACTAAAATAATAAATGATGTATACTTAAAGTGTTAACTTACAAAGCAAAGTTTGACAGTATAAGGCATAAGACATTGTACTGGCATGGGAAGATATATGAGAAGCTCTACAAGACATAGTGCATTCTATTCATGAAAATTATTTGAAGAATATTAAGAAAATCAGATGTAGTGTCGGAATGATTTTTGGCTGTATCACATTCAGCAGGCAATTGGTTTTCCAGTCCCTGCTAAAACTGAGATGCTGTGTCACTCAGGTGAAACAAGGAAGTGTAAAACTAAGAATAAAGTCAGTTAATGCTGTACAGCCAGCAAGCCCAGTCATGCAATGCGCTAGCTTTTCAGGTTTTGCAACCTATTTAAGTTACACAGCCTTTAAACACTGCACATCACATTTGCTCATTATTGTATTATCTCAGAACTTTAATTTACGTCTTTGGGTCTGTCTGCTGTGCTTCTACCCTGCTCATTATCCTTCGCTATCTACTGTCCATGAGGACACATCCAAAAGCAGTCATTATTAACTGAGAATAGTCATTAAATTATTAAAAAATTAAAATAAATATGGTGTTGCTATTTATGTCAAGAACACTGCTGAAAGTGCCCAGCCTTATAGATGTTAATTAAAGTAAGTGAAGCTGTAAATACGCTGAGCACATACACACACAGCGACACACTACACATGAGACACATGCATTCATACAAATACCACACACACACACACACACACACACACACACACACACACACACACACACACACACACACACACACACACACACACACACACATGCACACACACAGAAGCACTAGACTTGTGCACACACACAATCAGACACACAAATAGCTAAACATCCTGGAACGAGTTTTCAATTCACTGTGGCCTGTATTCATTAAAAGCTAGCACAACATCCCAGGCTGCGTTTTACACGAACTTCAGAATGAACTGGCTCCTCACTTAAGCACCATATTCAATAATAGCCTTGCATTAGGCTTTGTGCCCACTGAATGGCGCACAGCAACAGTTATCCCACTCCACAAAGAGGGAGCCACCACTGATCCCGGGAACTATAGACCTAATAGCTTGACGAACCTGGTCCGAAAGGCCATGGAACGTATCATCATAGAACTCATAAATAAAGACATTGGTAACCTCCAAACTCTGGATCCCACCCAGTTCGGGTTTGTGAAAGGCAGATCATGCCTCCTGAACCTGATCGACTTCTTTGAGGCAGTCACCAAATACGTAGATGAGGGTAAGGTGGTTCACACAGCCTATCTTGACCTCGCCAAGGCTTTCGACACCATCCCCCATTCTGGAGTTATAGCTAAACTCAATAAACTAGGCATAAATCCCTACGTCACAAGATGGGTTGCCAACTGGCTCACTGACAGAACCCACACTGTAAAAGTTGCAAATCTGACCTCAAACCAGCGACAAGTGGAGTACCACAGGGTTCCATCCTAGGACTGCTCCTGTTTGGTATCTACTTCTCTGAAGTACAAGCTAACACAGAAGGCCTCTGGCTAACGAAGTTTGCAGATGACTGCAAACTAGGAGCCATAGTCAAGACCCCAAATGATGTGAACATCCTACAGAAGGGCATCTCTGAGACAGATGCTTGGTGTCAGAGCCATGGCCTCAAGCTCAATGCTAAAAAGTGCAGTGTCATCCCCTTTGGTAAAAACTCTGTACCCATGAACTACCACATAGGCAGCAATCTAAACACTGAATGCATGATAAGAGACCTTGGGACCCAGGTGGACAGTAGTCTCTCCTTTGATAGTCACATCACCACAGAAGTCAGGAAGTCCTTTTACATGGCACACCTCATCATAAAAGTGTTCTCATCCAGGAAAAAAGAGGTCATTGTTCTCCTCTACTCGTCACTCATTAGACCCATTATAGAGTACAATGCCCTTTTTAGAATGTACCTCACAAGACATCTGCAGCAGCTGGAAAGGCCACAGAAGTACCTCACAAAGAGGATTACTGGACTCAAACAAATGCCCTACACTGACCGTCCCAAAAAACTCCAGCTTTACTCCGTAGCATATCGCCTACTCCGAGGTGATCTCTGCCTAACATATAAAGCTGTGTCAAACCCAGAGCTGTTGGACATGCTACATCTAAAGAAATCCCAATCCCTCCGAGCTACACTCTCTAAGGACCTAAACCTTGTCACCACAATAAACAGGACATGCTGGAGGGATAGATTCCTATCCCAGAGACTTCCCATACTCTGGAACAGGCTACCCATCTATGTCAATCAAAGTCCTTCATTAACACTCTTCAAGAAAAATCTTGATGAGTGAATGGGAAATAGGAAATACACCCCAGGGATCACTTCTGTGTCTCTGCTTAACAGTGGCACAAGAAAATAACTTTCTTGGGTGGCGTAAGCAAGGGAACCTTGTTGGCTAGGCTTACATAGGCCCTTGGGCTGATACCCTAGTACCTACCTATGAACCTATGAACCTATGAACATAGTTACACAAAATAGTGCAGATTAGTGGAAACATGGACAAGGAGACAATTCAGGAACACAAGTACCATGGTAGTGCTAGGGTAAAAGAAAATGCTATATGCAGTACATGCAAATAGCTCCAAAATAATATAGAAGTTAGGGACCTCCAGCTCTGTGGCATAAAGGGATAAAGCCACACCTCTCATTATGAAGAGGAAATGCTAAAGTCTGCCATTATTAATGGACTGGAACTCCTCAGTAATTTATCAGTCAAACAAACATTTTATAAGGTACAGGGCGAAAATATGAGGCAACATAAGGGACATTCTACATTTGAATGGTGGGCACTGTGGCTGAGCCAACAGTGATGCTGTCCCAGGTAAGGTTTCTGTCATATGGCTATGCTTGACCTGTGACCAGCCACCTCACATCCAGACCCTCCCATGATCCTTGACACAGCCTAAGAAACAGACCAGAGGGTGAATACCATGTCCCTCATGGAAATATCAGTGGGGGTAATGTTATCCACCAGTGACTGGAGCACCACCATCTGCTCCTCAACCCTTTACTCCACATCACTGTGCAGGCATTGCACATCATCCCACAGGCCGTGCATGTGCTGCATAGCATTGCACAAGCTACACAGTACACTTGCCATGTCTATGATGCTATTCATAGTAGTTGTCTGCACCCTAATGACTAACCTGCATGCCAACTGATTAATACCACATGTTCCACAAAGAAAGTGACTGAAACAGATTCACAGTGGCACCAAAAATCACCATGCCTCTCTCTTGTTAGGATTATGCACATGAGAGGCAGGGTACCTCACAGTTACTATGTGGTCTGGGAACTTGTGTATCTTGGGTGGGATACAGAGTTACAAAACACCCCCAAACACTGTTGGTATTGGTGGTTTAATCTGTCCCTTCACAATTGCCTCCTTTGTGAAGGATATGTGTAAACCCTCACATATCCTTCACATAAGAGGGTTTACACATATCCTTCACAAAGGAGGTAATGTGTAAACCCTCACATTAGTGCTACTGACAGTGCAACTGTGTTTTCTGGCTGTGCCTTGTAAATGTTATCACTGTTGCCAGACAGAGATACCCTGCTGACATCAGACAGGTGCTGTCACATTGTGCAGAACCATCCATCAGTAGAACTTGTGAAAGCATAAACACAAGATTACAAAGGCAGCACTCAAATGTGTGTCAACCCCCCCCCCCACTTCTCAAACTTGTAAATGGTACAGCCCATGAATACCGTATAGGCACAAAAATATCTTGCTGTGCAGGGCATTTTAGCAGAAGATATGTAAAAGCCTCTTGTTCAATATGTCCTGCTAAACATGCAATGCATGGTACAATACAGCCATATAATGGCTTTTACTAACCTGGTACATCTCCTGCAGACATTGATTTGGTCATCACCTGCCCATTCCCCATATCCAAGCCACTACTGCCTCTCCCAAGACAGAGACATTAGGATTGCCTCCACCTCTGTGAAATGCCTTTGTGTTGGTGTTCCACCTCTTGTGGTGGGCATTTCATTGGTGATGTACCGTGCTACATTTATTTTTTATTTATTTAACATTTATTTACCAGGATGGTCCAACTGGACAACTAGTGTCCATTTTCAGCGGAGTCCTGGTGGGAAAAGCCCCAGACAAAATGATAAAATATAAACAATATATATAGCAATAACACAGATTACAAATGTAAAAGGTTACTACAGTAATACAGAGGAATTATATACAAGAATAAGTGTACTACTCTATAGTCAAGTAGCGTTATAGTATACTATATGCATGCAAACAATATTACAATATGTACAAAGAGAGAGGGAGAAATACAGTAGATTGTTTGAGTGGAATCTCCATAAGCAGAATGGGAGAACAGAGAGGTCCTCCTGCAAATACCCTCCATTAGCAGATTGGGAGTTCAGGGAAGTCCTTTGCAGGTACATAAATGATTGGTGTGAAGGTATGATTTATTTGGGTTTTGAAGGTGGTTGCACATGTTTGAAGTCTAAGATCAGGAGCCAGGATATTCCATTTTTTTGCAACTTCATTGGTGAAGAGGAAGTTGCCCGAGCTATTTATACATTGGACACTTTCTAGGAAAGCTTTATTGGCAGATCATAATTGTCTATTAGGGTTGTAGGAGGTTATGAGCCCAGACAGAGCAGGTTTTTTTTTCAGGATAGTATAGTATTTGGTGCTCCCGGTTAAGTTGGTGGTATTGTAGTAAATATACAGTACTAAATCAGTTACCCTGTGCCATACCTGTTGCAGAGACCTATTAAAGCCACCCACAGCACCGATGTCCTACAGAACTCCCTGTCACATTAAGCCTCTTTTGCTTTGCAATGCTAATGCCCTGTAATACAGACATTTGATAGAACCTCATTGATGCCCTGCAATGTACACCCAGTGACATCTGAATGTGTGTCCCTGAAGGCAAGAGAAAAGGATAGCAGGTAAGTGTGGAAGCTTTGAGGTTGCCATGTGACTCAGAGAACTGTAAAGAAGAGCTGGCTACAATGTTCATAAGAGAATGAGTTTATATCAGTGAGCCTGTGTAACTTGTCATGCCTTTCTTAGGTGTTGGAAACACCAAAGAGCAAGTCTTCAGCCAGGGGTCCTAGACAAAGTAATTTGTTCTTGCTTTACCTCTTTAGGGACTTTGAGGAGTGCCTGCTGTGTTGGTATGATGGTAGATGTTTTATAGTCACTTGCCAAGACAGCAAGTAATGCCACTGACATCATCAGTTCTGGTAAACCATGTAAGTTTAGCTATAGTGACCTGCAATTTCATCATTCTGATTTGCTTTGAGAGTGGGTAGCATAGGTTAGGGAGAGAAAATAAGTCTTACTGTAAGCTTTAGTGTTTTTTTTTTCCATTTTCTGTTATCAGGTCAACCAGTACACAGAATTCTCCTACTTTGTTTTACAGCAGGCAGGTAGTATTTTGCCATCCATAAAGGGATGCAGGAATACAGAAGGTCTCTCCCTGCAGTGTGCACTATTGCACCATGCAGCTACAAGTTTGTCTTGCACACATGCATGTACATGCTCTTTTTCTCTTCCTTCTGAAATTCTAGTCATGATGGAGTGGCAGGAATACCTCAGCTTGCACTAGCTGATACCACTAGCAATGGAATGCCAGTGATCACTAGTCCACCTCTCAGCTGAGAGATAAAGGTCACCCTGCTGAAAGTGACTTGGAGGGACCACTAGTGACACCCATGGCTACTTCTCAAGGGGGCTCTTCTGATAGTGGCTCAGTAGGTCTCCTGCAGTTTCTTAGCTTCAGTTTTAGAGATTGGTGTCATCTGAGATCCACCAATAGCTGGATGCCTGCCTCCTAACCATACAGAATGTCCTGATAGGGCTGAATGAATGGTGCAACCAGCAGGCCCCAATCCTCTGGCCTGTGGACGAGCAGCTTTCATTTGACATCAGCCCTAGAGGCTACTGATGTTTGTGTAGCTTGGCTTATTAGCCTGATGGGCATCTACTATGTACTTTGCCTATTCCAAATCCAGGTGTTCCCCTGCCTATTGTGTAATTCACTATATCTTGTTTGTTGTCAAATCTTCCTCATCGCCAAATGTCCATCCTCTGCGTGTCTGTGTCTGTCCAATGCAATCCATAGCTTTTGTGTCAGCACCACTCCTGTTTGTCTGTCTCTGTCTGCAGTTTATATTTTTATCTGCATCTGCTACCTTCCATTGTCCAATTACCACAACTATTCCTTACTACCTTCCTTGCCTGTCCTTTATCTTCTTATATTACAGAAGGGGATCTTTTCCACAAAAATCCCCCCGCCCAAAAAATTGTCATTCTTTATAGTTGTCCTTGTGTGTTTTCCTCTACTTGCTATTCCATCTTTTTAGACCTTCAAATTTTTCTCCTTCCTCCACATTTGTATAATGAAATACACTGGCACTTTCCTCTGCTTTAGCCAATGTGTACGTGTGCGTGTGTGTGTGTGTGTGTGTGTGTGTGTGTGTGTGTGTGTATGTGTGTGTGTGTGTGTGTGTGTGTGCGTGTGTGTGTGTGTGTGTGTGTGTGTGTGTGTGTGTGTGTGTGCGTGTGTGTGCGTGTGTGCGTGGGTGGGTGCTACAACACTATGGTGTTTCTTTGCATGCATGAACATATATAACCTTGGGCACATTGCCTGGCTTTGCTGTCACATCTGACAATCTGATCACACTCACTTTAAAGACATACCTTCATCTCTGCATCTGCAAACTATTGCTTCTCCATGTAATATATTTCTACTGCTTTAATATGAAGTTGTTTTCTCAGACTACCAGCACCATGCATGCCTTGATATATATATTAATGATTATAGGGTCTATATTAGTTCATCGACAGCTTAGGTTGTCGAATCTGTAATGATCGGTGCCTAAGCATCGAACTTGCAAAATCTCAAATGGTAATTTCAGCAAATTCTTTCCTTGGGAAAGGAGTCGCTTGGCCGTTATCGCAGATTTGCCCTTTTGGCAATGTGGAGCGATCTCGGAGTTGGTACATTTAGTTATGAGAGGTGTGTCGGGGGAAGCCCCTCACTTTATTTAGTTTGAAAAGTTAATTTTCTTACCGGACGGCCTACTGAATTCTTTCCAGAGGAAAGAATTTGCTTAAAACGCCATTCGAGATTTTGCAAGTTCGATGCTTAGGTGTCGATCATTACAGGTTCGACAACCTAAGCTGTCGATAAACTAATATAGACCCTGATTATAGACCATGCCGTTCTATGGGATGTATTCTGTTAATTGCTACATAGGTGGGCACTTCTTGTTAATGAATCCCAGCCTGTATCACTTATTTATTTATTTTATTTTTATTTTACATTTGTTTACCGGGCTAGTCCAGCTGGATATATGTCCATTTTCAGTAGAGGCCCGGGGAGAAAAGCTCCACTACATACTACTAAACAGTGTCAAGATATACATCAATATACAATAATAGGAAAACAAAAAAAAATATGCAATAAATCTTGTAACAAGTTGTATAAACTTTTGAGTAGAGTTTAAATGTAGGATGGTAAAAAAAGAAAAGATGAAGAAAATTAAATACTCTGTAAGAGTATATAGAAGAGAAGAGAGAGAAAGGTCGTTAAGGAATCAGATAAAGATGGGGAAAAAAAGAGAGCTAACCAGGGTTATGACAAGAACAGAGCCAATGGTTATTTAGAAAGAATTTTAGTTTAGTTTTAAATAGGGAGAGTAAAGTTAGGGATGTAAGGTCTTGTGGTAAGTTGTTCCATATTTTGCCAATTGAGTTGGAGAATATGGAGTCACCTGCTGAATTTTTGGATCGGGATGTTTGGACCAGTATTTTGTTGGTGGAGCGTAGGTACTTCTGATTGTTATAGGGCGTTATGAGGGTGGAGAGTATTGGGGTGTTGTCAGGGTGATGTAGGGCATTATGGGCAATAGTGAGTTGATAGTATTGCATGAGGTGTGGTAGTTCAAGCCACCCTAGCTTCTTGAGATTTAAACAATGATGAGTTCTATATGGAGAGGCAGTTGCAAATCTGGCAATATTGTTATATGATGTAGTAAGTTTTTTAAGATTATGTTTAGAAAGATTTGTGTATATGGAGGAAGCATATAAGAGGGTTGAGATTAAGTGGGTTCTAGCTATTGTAATTTTGGCTTCAGGGGTAAGAAAAGATTTGATTCTGTAGAGAGAGCCTAGTTTTCTGTTGGTAGATTTTATTGTAAGATTAATATGATTGTCAAATTTTAATTGATTGTCAATAGTAATACCCAAGAGTTTTGTTGTTTGGTCAGGAGAGATAATGGTCCCATTATCGGATGTAAGTGTAAAATGGATAGAGGTAGACAAGTGGGTGGGTGAAAAAAGCAAGAGTTTGGTTTTCTTGGGGTTAAGGAGAAGACAATGATTAGAGAACCATTGTTCTATAGTTGAGAAGGTTTTTTGTGTGAGAGAGTGAAGTTCTGACTGTGTTGAGGCTGAGCAAATGATGGTAGTGTCGTCTGCATATTGAATGCAAGTTGTTTGTGGAGTAGCTAGATGAAGTTCATTAATGAAAATGGAAAACAAAAGAGGACCTAAAATGGAGCCCTGAGGGACTCCTATAGTGGTGGGGAGAAGGTCAGAGAGTTGGTTGTCCCATAGAACTGCTTGTTTGCGGTTGTCTAGGTAAGATGAGAACCAGGATAATGCAGGGTTATCTAGAGAGAAAGATTTTAAACGATGGAGAAGAAGCTGGTGATTGACCATGTCAGAGGCTTTGGACAGGTCTACGAAGAATGCTGAAGAAGGAGTATTATTGTTGCGATTTTTGTTAATTGAGTCAATGAAGGATAGTAAGGCTGTGCTAGTACTATGGTATGGTCGAAACCCATGTTGGCAGTTAGCCAGGAGTTTATGGTCTAGTAGGTGATTTAGTAACTGTTTGTGGATACACTTCTCCATAATTTTTGCAAGCGGAGATAGTAATGCTATAGGGCGGTAGTTAGAGTACTCAGTAGAGTCACCTCCTTTAAAAAGAGGGATAATATAAGAGATTTTCCAGACTGATGGAATTGTACTTTCTTTTAATGTCCTGTTAATAAGTATAGAGATGGGATATGCTAAGGCTTTTGCACCTAGTTGGAGGTATTCTGCTGGTAATCGGTCAGCAGAGGGGGTTGTAGGTTTTAGTTTATGAAGTAAGGACAATATTTGAGAAGTGGGTATGGGTTTAAGGTGAAATGGGGGGGGGAATAGTGCTAGGTGTAAATAGTTTGGAGGTATCTGGGTTTTGTTGATTAGCTAGGTTTAGTATGGCAGAAGTGAAGAAAGTATTAAAGGCATTAGCTGTTTGCAAGGGGCAGTCGGGGTCAGAGCCAGATGGGTTTGGTGTGGCTACTTTACCAGGGGATAATAGTTTATTGATAGAGGACCAAAATTTATGTGGTTGGTGTGGTGAAGATTGCTGAAGCTGAGTATAGAAGTTCTTTTTATCTTGTATGATGGCTTTTTTTGTCATATTTCTCTGTTGTCTAAAAGTGACATTATCAGTTAGGCTTTTTGTGGTACGCCATTTAGCCCAGACTTTATTCCTACTTAAGATAAGTTTCTTAGTGTTATTTGAGAGCCATTGGGCTGTTTTAGATTTGACACGCATAGAACGCATTGGGGCATGATGTTCAAGGATAGTGGGAAAAGTACTATTAAAGTGACTAACTGCTTCATCTATTGGTAGAGATTTAAGAGGTGACCAGTTGACTAGCGTGAGCTCATTTTGATAGTGGTTGAGGTCAAAATATTTCTTACTACGGAATGATCTGACTTGGATGGGGACAGTAGTACTGTTTTTTTGCCTAATAATATAAGTGAGGGAGTGATCACTGAGGTCATCTGGGAGAGTTCCTGTTGTATAGTTTTGCTGAGGACTATTTGTTAATATCCAGTCAAGTATGCTTTCTTTATTATTAAGTTTGTTTATTCTAGTTGGGGAGTTGATTATTTGAGAGAAGCCATGCAGGTTAATAAGGGTGGATGGATTAGTCTGTTTACATAAGTTCCAGTCGATGTTAAAATCCCCTAAGAGTATTGTTTCTTGAGGGTGATTTAGTGAGAGCCAGTTTAGTAGGTCTTCTAATATGGTTGGATTTTTCCTGGGGAAGATAGGTACAGATAATATTTAATGTTTTTTGTGGGTTGAGTTGCAGTTTTGTAATAATTATTTCAATACTAGTGTCAGATGAAAGGTTATGATTTGTTCTACTAATCTGCAGTCCTGTTTTATAGAGAATAGCAACCCCACCACCTTTTTTGTTTAAGCGGTCTTGTCTTAGGATGTTATAGCCTGGGGGAATAATCTCATTGTCTTTTATTGTAGGTTTGAGCCATGTTTCTGTTAGACAGAGAATATCGAACTGTTGAACTTCTAGAAGGGCATGAATTTGTGCTATTTTGTTACAAATGCTTCGTATGTTTAGTTGAGCAATTGATAGCGATTTTGGGGGTTTTGTAGGTAATGTACTGTTTCTTATGAATGGGTGGCATTTAGTGGGAATTTGGGAGGGGTTTGGACCAGGGTTGGGGTGAATATCTCCATCTATTAATGAGCAAGATATAATAGGGTTAAAGGGTTGAGGGGGTTTGTAGCAGTAGTTAGGAAGTTTTTTAAGGTTGTAGATAAAGTATTTTATGTGAGAAAGGCGGTGGTATTTAGGTTGAAGATAGGAGGTTTTGTGGATGGTATTGAGATAGTTTATAGATAAGGCTGGTGGACATGTTTGGGTATGTCTGGTTGGGATTATAAGAGTAAAGGGTAGGGGTTGTTCATAGAAGGTTAAGAGATAGGTAGAGGTGAGAGTAGTTAGGAAAGTTAGTAAAAGGAAATGTTGAGTATAATTAGGCATGTTAAGAGGGCCTGTGCAGGGATGTTAGTAATGTATTTAGGGAGGGTGGGTCAGGGAGTGGGAGAGGGAAAGCTATATAGTAGGGGGTGTGGATGAAGTATATGATATGATTGATTGTGATAAATGAGGGGTGTGTCTGAGGGAAATCAATGTGAAGATAGTAGAGGTGGGCTGGGAGGGTCTAGGATATGATTGGTTGTGAAGTAAGAGGGGTGTGTCCTTGTGGGGGATAAATGTAGAGGTCCTAGGGGCGGGTGAGATTTGGGGGCAGGGAGGGGAGCGGAGTGAGCCCGAAGGGCGAATGGAGCGAGAAGACACAATTACTTTTGTGTGGTACAGAAAAAAAGAAACAATCAGTAAAGTATGGAAACAGCAGGTAGGTTTGTACTAGGTCTATGTGTATATGTAGTGTAACCTAGTAAAAAGTAGCAGACGTGTATGTGAAGTAAAGAATAATTAAATTAAAGCTATGGTAATGTACAGATTTGAGTTATAGGAGTTAAACATAGGGGTGATAGGCAGGTCCAGAAAGCAAGAGAAAGTACAGAGGGTAGATATAACAGAAAAAGAACGATATGGGTGAGTTAGAAAAGAAGACAAAAGGGGAGTAAACCAGATAGTAGAAAGGATGCCACCTAGTGGCCAAAGGGAGTTTTACCACATTTATTCTTGCGGTAAAGGGGTAATCGTGGTAGAAATACAGGAGAAAGATTACAGCTAAAAGAGGTAGAAGTTACACAAAAGGTGAGAGGAGACTAATGGAAGAGGGTCTAGGTTAGAATAGTGATTGGGACTGGTGATATTGGCTGCTGGCAATCCTGGGCAGGTAGCTGGAGTAGGGTACACTGGTAAAAGTTTGTATCTAAACACTTATCAAAGACATACTTCCACAGTTTGTTGGAAAGCTAAACCAAGTTTGGAGAGTAGTGTTTCACTAGCCAGAGGTTCAGGTCTTCCTGGAGGGCTGAGGCAGAGGTGTAGTTTTGTGGGGTCCACTTAGTAAAACTACTGTAATAGCAAGAGAAGAAAGAGGAAGATAGTAAGACAAAAATGTACTACAACATTTGCTAGCAATTGTCAAATTGTAAACAGTATCAACTTAATCAAAAGAAAAAAAATACTAAACAGTAATATACCTAGGATTAAATTGCTGGTTAGAAAAACAGCTATTAGTTATTCACAGTGAGAGTGTTGCAGCAGTAGTATAAATAAACATTCACAGTGAGAGTATTACAACATCAGTATTAGCAAGCATAGTTACAGTTGTATATAACTTATACTAAATATTTTTAAAGTAAAATATAAATATCAATTTAAAGAACTAAAGATTTCCACTGAAAACAAGATATTAGGTTTTGAAAGGTAATAATATGGATATTGTATCTTGTTCTTAATATTTGCAAGAGTCATTTAATTACTTCAGTCTTAACAGCGATTCTTAAACCATCAAACAGTTACTTTCT
Source organism: Protopterus annectens (assembly GCF_019279795.1). NCBI lineage: Eukaryota > Metazoa > Chordata > Ceratodontiformes > Protopteridae > Protopterus > Protopterus annectens. Next base: position 338,315,730 of record NC_056732.1, read on the forward strand.
TGGTTTATTTGCAGTTTAAAATTCCTTTAATAAGAAGTTTTTAGAAAAAAAACACACAAGTACATAAACCAAAATACTAAGCAGAATATGAGTGTGTGTGCAACCTCCACTGACAGTGAGATGTGATACATGGGAAGATCCTTAAATACTGACTTTTCCAGTAGAAATTGTATTAGCTGTATGGGACTGGTGCCTGATCAGAAGTAAACCAGGCATTTTACTCTGACAATATATACACTGATACCTGTACTTGGCCTATATGCCACAGTTGACTGACCTTTATCACTGTAGCCTAATGGCATCTGCTGGGAACATAAAGGATGTTCTGTAGATGATGGCTTTATTAGGCTTCCTCTTACATGATGCAGATGTGAAGGACAGGTAAATGTGGATACACTGTTGCTATTAGCACATCCACTGTGGCTTAGCATTAGAAAAATAATAAGGCTATGATGTGGTTAAATCAATTTTATGGCTGTCAGTAGATTGTCTCAGCAAGTAATGCTGTGCAATAGAGTATTTTTGTATTGATATTATTACATGTTTCCTAAGTGACCTCACAAGGAGAAGTTGGTAGGCAACAAATGATTATTTTATTTCAAAACTCTTGGCAACAAATATGTTTCAAAATTATAAAACAATGCCTGTTGAAATTATGAGTAATTCTGGCTGGCTGAGGTAACTTAGAAATGGACCAGTAAATATGGTGCTGTCATGAAGTCCATAACATAAAATGAAGTTTGGACTTCTGAGCTGCAAACATTATTGTGGTATTCCAGAGGTCAGACACTTGTTATAAACTCATAAGACAGAGTCCAAAACATTTGTAAGTGTATATCTCTTATCATTCCTTACAGACAATCTACAGCAACATGATTTGACCTTTACAGATTTAAACCTGAAATATTAAGCTATTTAAACATTCACATTGCATCAGAAATACAGACATTTTTTAGATTTTAGTTTAATTATAATACAGTCAAATAAATACTCCATGAAATGAGTTGCTAAACTTGTTAAAATACTTTAGATTGCAGAGATTTTATAAATCCAGGTTATTTAATAAATTGTTAAAAGTATTATCCATTTTCAAAGGATTTATTTATTCATTTATTTGACATTTGTTTACTGGGGTAGTCTGACTGGGTCTATAGAACCCGTTTTCAGCAGAGGCCTGGGGTCAAAAGCTCTACATACAGTACAATACAAATGCAGTATAATCCAATGCAATAATAGTTTTCAATCTTACTCACAAACACTGGCTAATCTACAATGTATGTACTGTACCTGTCTACTGTGTATGTATTCTACCCATGTTCCAAATTTCAGCTGTACACCACAAATCTATTAATTACCTTTATTTTTAAAATTAATATTTTTTTGTTTGTTCTCTCCACTGTAACTGTTTATGTGCCGCATACCACTGTAAAAACATGTCTCTTGTAATTTGTGTGTATACTGACCATGTCTAAATAACTAAATGTGTCTGTAATGTTTCTTTGTGGAGCTTTTCTCCCCAGGCCTCTGCTGAAAAAGGGCCTTTTCGGCTCAGACACCCCCGGTTAACAAATGTAAAATAAATAATAAATAAATAGAATAAATTATACAAAAAGTAAGTTGAAAGAACAAACTGCTACAAGATGTTGTAATATATTACTACACATCTAAGCAGTTCTATACAGTTAAAACATTACAGATGATAATAGTCACTCTCATCATACATGATGTAGAAGTAGCAGCCAGAAAGTTAGTGATGCAGACGTATAGTGAGACAGAGTTATGAAGGATAGAAGCAATAAATGCCTGCGCAGCAGCTTAAGAATATGGTATAGAAGAAGAGGAGTTAGTAGAGCTTTAGGATCTTGCAGTAAGTGAGGGATTGAAATGTGAGAGAAGAGGAAGACCTGAGCATTAGGCAGGCTTTATGCAGGAGCAGAGCCATGTATTTTTGAGATGATTTTTTTTAAAGAGGCTTTGAAATGGGTTAGGCCAGGAATAAACCTGGTAGCAAGAGGTAGTGAATTCCAATGTATAGAGACAGAGTATGACTACAGAGAGTGACCAGGTTTTCTTGTGGGTTTTGAGATAGCTAGGAGATTTTTGACTTCTGATTGTAGGGATCGATTTGGTGTGTAAGGTGTGACTAGATTGGCTAGTCCAGGGCAGGCAGTAGGCTTGAAAATAAGGTTGTGCAAGGTGGATAGCTGAATAAAGGCAAGTTGGTTGGGTAGTTCAAGCCAGTTTAATTCTAGGAGTGGTTTACAGTGGTGTGTGTGATATTTAGAGTTTGTGGCAAACTTTGCAAATTTGTTGTAGCACTGTTCCAACTTGCATAGGGTAGAATTTTGTAAGTTAGTTAAGATAGGGGCACCATACAGAAGAGAGGGAAGTAAAAATGTTTTTGCCAGGGTAGTTTTGGTTGCTGCAGTAAAGAAATATTTGTTTCTATATAAGAGTCCCAGTTTTTGATGAGTTTTCTTTATATTTTGCTGTATATGGAGGTCAAATGAAAGTTTATTGTCAATGATAACACCTAGAAGTTTGGTTTCCTGCACTATTTCTATGACAGTGTTGTCAGATGCAAGGATGTTGAAATTATCAGTGACAGGGGAGGTGTTTGTACTAGTTTTGTCTTCTTTGGATTAAGAAAGAGTTGGGCATTTCTTAGCCAGGATTCAACTGCTGTAAAGGACTGTTGAGTTTTTGAGAGTAGTTCTGGTAGTGATTGAGCAGTGCAGATTATGCTGGAATCATCAGCATATTGAATGATGGTCCCAGGGTGAGAGGCAGTGTGAAGGTTGTTTGTGGAAATGCTGAAGAGTAGGGGTCCTTGGATGGAGCCTTGGGGGACTCCAGTAGGGTTGTGGAGAAAGGGTGAGAGTTCATTGGACCATTTCACTGTTTGTTTATGATCAGGATAGCCCTTCTTTCAAAAACAGTTAGTTATACCAAACTGACTGCAGGTCATTTGCTGTATATTTGCATGTTGGATAAACAGTACACATTACAGTTACCAACTCATGGAATTCGGGACTGAGAGTAAAAAGGATGTGCAGCAATGTCATGTCTGGAAAATGAAGGCAAGAGAAAAGGATAGCAGGTAAGTGTGGAAGCTTTGAGGTTGCCATGTGACTCAGAGAACTGTAAAGAAGAGCTGGCTACAATGTTCATAAGAGAATGAGTTTATATCAGTATGTATATAGGTAGTCGCAGTTGTGTGAATACCGATGTATATAGGAGGTTGTGTTAATACCTGTGTACATAGGTAGTTGAAGTCATGTGAATATCTATGTACATAAGTAGTAGTGTGATTACCTATGAGCATAAGCAGTCATGTGAATACCTACGTGCAGAGGTACCCATGTGAATATCTATGTGCATAGGTACGTACTCACATGAATAACTATGTGCATGGGTACGTACTCACATCCATACCTATGTACATAGGTACTCACGTGAGAACCTATGTGCATGGGTACTCACGTGAATACCTATATGCATAGGTACTCACATGAATACCTGTGTGTAAAGGCAGTCATGTGAATACCTGTATACATAGGTAGTCATGTGAATACCTATGTACATAGGTAGTGCCAGCACTGGGAGGGGTCAGGCTTGAACTGAAGGCAAAGTCACATGCTACATGTGACACATTAGTATGAAGAGATAAAGCGGACTGCAGATATGATGGCTTATGGCATTCAGTTACTGTGCTACTGTGTGTCTGAAGCTGTATCAGGGAAGACAAGAAAAGGATTTGGAATTGTTAGAGGGTCAGCTTCCAACTGCCAGGCAACTTCTATGGGACTGCGTCAACATAAGACCACCAGTAACAAACCATAATTCTTTTGGGAAAAGGAGAAATGGTAAACATAAAGAGTAGCCATGTTGTTTTAGACAGTAGGCAAGAGAACTGATTCTAGGGAAAAGACAAGGCATAAAGGAAGATATAACACCACATCGGGGGGGGGGGGGTGGCAGATGTGCATGGAAACTAAGAAGGGCACAACAGGTATTATCAGTAATGTGAAGTCAAATTAGGAAAAGCCATGGCTCAAAGAGTAAGGCATTAGACTAAGACATACATTTTTAAATACCTGTATTAGGACAGAAGGTGAGTCCTGAGTTTGGGATGTAACAAGCTGGAGTCACATTTACAAGGAAGAAAGAAAGAAAGCTAAATCAGTCAGTTCTTTCCTTAACTGAATAGAGGAAAACAAAGTGCAGCAACTGTGTAAATTGGAGGGCTGTATGGACATATTTAGACATGTCCACAATGGAGATTATGAGGGGTGTGAATAATTTAATTGTACATAATGCACAGAATACAGACAAACCTTCACACAGGAGTTAACTGTGAGAGACATTCGGTGAAACATTAAAGTCTCTTACCCACCACTGATAAGATTCTGGTAAACTGGAAAAGTGCAGAAACAATGTCATTACTCAAGTAAGGAGTTTTCTTGAAGGAGTCAGTTATTGGTCATTTACTGGCAAGTCTATCACTGGTATGTGATGGAAAAAATGGTTCCGCTATAATAGGCATTTTTTCTGTCATAAAGTATATTTATATTAGTTGAACACCAGGTGGAGGTATTTTTAAATTTCTATTGTATTTGTCTCTAGTTTGGACTGCTAGATGTATGCATTTGTTTAAGTGGGCATAAAACACCTTAATGAAGTTGCCTGCTGTGTTGGTGTCAACCGCAGTAATGTCACTGGTAAATTTAGAGATTGTATCTTATTTGTATAAGGATCATCCTACTGAAGTCCTTAAGTACATGGTGTTTTGTTTACACTAAATGACATGTGTTTATGGTCTGACTGAAATGAAGAGGAAGGGACTATGGGACTGGAACAGGTAGAGGCAATTTCAATGAGGACCAGATCCAGAATATTTTGGCCTATAGTGGGTTTGCCCAGGGAATTCATATTTATCAAATCAAGAAATCTTTGGGCAGACCCTGTGTTACAGGAATAGATGCTCCAATTTATGACTGGGTGGTTGAAGTCACCTAGGATTATGGAGTTATTGTTTATTGGAATTTCTTCTAAACCTTCCAGGAATCTAAAATGATCATCAGGAGACATGAATGGGGATTCTATAGTATGCTCTTATCCAGGCTAAACTGACGTTCTAGGAGTTTGTGGGTCTCTGGTTGTTAGCCTAGGTGAGATGTGGTCCTTGGCAAATATGGAAACACCACCACAGTTTCCACTAGACCTGAAAGTATGATAAGCAGAAAATGCATGTATAGATGGAGTGCTTTCTGTACATTTAAACCACGTCTCCCTACCTAAACATACATGGGCATGCTCCAGATGTGACTGTCCATCGACACTGAGATTCCTGGCACTGACAAAAACACAACTTAATGTGTTTGAGTGCATGGTGTGAAGAATTTGTTATGCTGAGATGTCCATTAGATGGACTCTGCTTAAAACATGTACTAAGGAGGCAGCAAGTGCTTTTGCCAGTATGCAAACCCCTTGAGTAAAAGCTGCAGGACATAAAGAATAAAAACTTATACTCACAGTTGGCCTTCTCTTCTTTTTAATTATAGATTTTCCTTGCAGTTTATTGCTATTTTGCATACTGTCGCTGCTGTATAAGTATTAACTATTGCATTCTCTGTTGCCATAAAACCAGACCCCTTCCCAGTTTATTGCTGCTTTTCTCTTTTACTTCCCCCCACTGCTGCATACGTTTTACCTGCTGCATTCTCTGCACTACATCACATGGTTCTTTCTCCACATTAGCTTTCTCAGAACTTCAGAAAAAGCTGTCTGCCATCTTACCCCATGGAACAGCAGAACTCTCGGCTGGATCATCAAGGACAATTATTTTCAGCAGGACATCATCCGTAAGCCCTCCTAATGCCAGTTCTCTTATCTGCACCACTGCAATGGACTTGCTTACTTTATTCTCCATTGAGACAGCTAAATGTTGCTCATTTGTATCATCCACCACCCAGGAATCTTTATCTGTATTCTGATACTCCATATCAAACACATTTTTCCCCACATTCTCCTTTTCCACCTCCAAACTCTGTTGCTGCTTCTCTTAGTCTTCCTCCTTGCTGCTGCTGAAGCCCTCCAGTGCCATCTATCAGCTCCAAAGGAATAAAGAAAATTACCCTGATTCCCTGGCCAAATTTCCACTAATAGTATAAATAACACCACAGGTCTCTCATGAAAAGTGGGACTAACCCAATCAACAATGGATAAATAAAAAAACTCTATTCCTTCTTGTCAAGTGTAGCATTTATCAAAATGTCATATATAATTATAGGTGCAGAGCATGCTGTCTTCCACATGTAAAATATTATTTGAAATGGATTTTCAATGTGCAGATGAGAATACAGCGACCTACAAATTGGTATTCTCAATTAACTCTCATTTAGGGAGTTTCTGTGACATGACAACTTAAATTCATTTCAAGGTTTGGTTCTTCTGGAGTTGGCTCTTTTTGCGATTACAATTGAGAAGATAGTTCCATGCTTAAATAATTATCTGAAAGCTGAAACTGTAAAAATCAAAGTTCTGAGGAGACCATCTTAATGTATGTCAAATGTAATTTTTCAAGAGCCATTTTGCTACCCTTGCTTGCCCTGACTACTTATATTTATTTTCAGTCACCACAACTCAGGATTAGAAATATATACCCTCTTTTGCACCACTAAACTCAGATTCTTGCATTTCAGAACAGAAAGACATATTTTTCAAAAAATAGGATGATGGTTTGTGTATCAAGAGCAGTGAACTCTAAGGATACACAACTAATTTTTATAATTCACTGCTGCCTTGTAATAACTCACCTGTAATGCAGGATGCAGCTCTGGAGGCCATTATAAAAGCATGCAGAGACCATCATCATCACCAACAACCCCCTTTTTCCTAATTTCTACATGCAGTCAGGGTGTTGTGTTTGCCATCCATCTTTATTCAGTGCTACTCTCCTGCCTTCTTCGACACTCATGCCTGACTGTCACAGGTCTTCTCTCACACAATCCATTCAGCTCTTTGCTGGATGCCCTTGTTTCCTCTTGTCTTCTTCCTGTCTGTCCCAAATCATCTTCACCAGATTGTCTTCTGGTTTTCTGCACATATGCCTGAACCACCATAATCTGTTATATCTGACTTTTTCTGCAATTTAAGCTACTTTGGCTTCTGCTCTTATGCCCTCATTTCTTCGTCAGTCCCACAGTATGTATCCTACCACCCATCTCCAACACTCCATCTCAATCACCTCTAGCTTACTCAACTGCTCTGCCTTTACTGCCCAGGTTTCCACACCATACAGTAGTACTGGTCAAACATCTGTTTTGTACACCTTACTTTTCAGCTTCTTTGGCATTTTCCTGTCATATACTACATCTGACATACTCTGCTAGTTGGCTGTAGCCCCTCTGATTCTAGCTTTGACCTCCTTATTCAGACTTCTCTTCTCCTCAACCACCCTTCTCAGATACTTAAAGCTGTCAACGTGTTCCGATATTTTCAATTCTCAACTTTTTCTAAACTCCATCATTTGCTACCATTATAACTGTCTTAACTGTACTCAGTTTCGTCCCATGTGCAGTTTTGCATTTCATTCCCCTATGCTTTGCTGAAGTTCTTGCTTAGAGTCTGCCTGCAATGTCACATTCTCTGCTTACAGCAACTTTGTTGATCTGTCCCCTCTGATCTGCTGCTAATGTAGTCCATCACCAGTATGAACAGCAGTGAGCTCAGAGCTGAACACTGGTGCACACCCACTCCCACTGGGAACCCCTCTGTGAGCATGCAGAGAAAGGCTTGAAAAATGGTGATACCACGAGAGGCTTACAATATGTAGTATAAGTGACAGCAGTGGACACATTCCTCTGAGGAAAGCAGGGAGTGAGGAGACATCATATGAACACATTACAGAGAGAAGGAAAGTGTTTTATGTGGAGGACAGACAAGGACATACATAGGAACTTGAGAAATGGCAGATTTAAATCAGAATTCTAGAAGTAGTAGTAGAACTGTAAAACTGCATATGAGGCAGTGGAATGCAAATAAAATTAGGGGTGGGCTAGAGCAAAACAGACAGATGGAAAATTAAATGGAGGTTGCAAGAGGAGCACCTGAGCCAGACATTACTGTAATGGCAAATTCATGTTTGTCTTTGCCAAGCAGCTTGAGTGCATGTTCATATGTGTGCTTGCATGTGTTTGTATCCATGTGTGTGTGTGTGTGTGTGTGTGTGTGTGTGTGTGTGTGTGTGTGTGTGTGTGTCTGTGTGTGTGTGTGTCTGCTTATGTTCAGAGTTAATACCATTTATAATTTTATTTACAGGTGTGGTGCTTCCTTTTATAATTCATAGAGGTTAACTTTGTTCACCCGTCTATGGTGAATTCATTTTTTTTCTTCCTGTGCAGATTACTTTTATTTTCTTTTGTTTGCCTCAAGTTGATGCCATCATGCTTGTAATACCAGCTAAGTCCTTTCACAATACTACTTCCTCTTTAAAAAAAAACAACTGTCTGGGATCTGCTGTTCTATGACACAGTTATTATCTGACTGCCTCCCTTTACTGTCAATCTAGTGTACCATCTCCCTATAGGGAATGGATCTGTACCCTCTTTGAGGAAAACTCTTTGCATGGTGTCACCTTGTAAAGTCCTAAGGAAGATCACTAAACTCCATGATAATGGGGGTCAGTAGGTTTGATGGAAACAACTCACTCAGTGAATGGAGAAGAAAATCCGCTGCATCTGTTACTTTTCATTGGGAATAGCACATGTAGTAGTCTCCTGTATCTACTCCGTAAAACATATACACACAGGTTACCCATATACACTCATATGCTCACACACACCCTTGACTGATGGCTATGCACTCTAGAGTCCAGAAAGATCAGTAGCTCATCAAGCCAATAATCATTTGTGTTACAAAGGGAAATATGCCATTAGCATGACACCCACCCCCTAACATAATACTATGACAGTTCTCCAAAGCCATAAGTATGTGATTTAATTTGGGGCTACATTATGGGTCAAAATGCTTATATAACTTTGTCACAGTGCTTTTCCTTTTATGAGGGTAGGTATCACCATTTCTCCATGTTGATTTGAACACTGCCTTGTGGTTAAATGATTCTTGCTTTTTTTTTTTTTGTTTTTGTTTTTTATACTGTAGTATCACTATCATTCATAGCACATTCAAAGAACAAATAAGTTTATGGTTTCATAGGTAAGTACTAGCCTAGATGCCCTTGTAGATTATTGTAAGCCCAGCTAACTTATCTTAGTGAGAATCAAACCCTGTACCTCTTGTCTGGGAGGTAAAAACTTTAACCATTATGCCAACCCCCAACGCCATAAGAGAGCTGCCACTAATGGTTTCATCCTAGTTACCAGGCAGACTAACTATGGGACTCTATTGATACAATGAGTAAGTACATTGTATAATTCAAATAAAAGCAGAAAGTCCATGTAAAGGTAACATTTTAGCAGCTACCCATGTAATACATACATACATACATATACATACATACAAATGTTTCAAGCACGGGCATTAAAGCCCTTCTAGCTTGCCAATATGCCAAAACATTTGTTCCCATAATAAATGTCCAGGCTGTTCTTAAAAATATCTAAACTAGTACTTGCTTTAATGTAATTTGGTAATCTGTTTCATGCATCAGCTACTCTGTCAGAGAACCAATTAGTACACTTCTCATTCCTATAGAATCTTCTAAATAGGTTATCTGATGATTCTCTAGTACTTTTTGATAACCCCAAACATTCACAGAGGTAGTTGTCTCTAAATGCCCTATATACCTGAATAAGATCTCCTCTTAAATATCTGTAAGAGACACTGTACAAGTTCAGATATTTTAGTCTTTCATAATAACTTACATTTTCACATCCATGGATGCCCTTGGTATATTTCCGCTGTACTCTTTCCAGTTTATTCATGCTTGTTTTCCTATAGGGTTTTCATATTGTTATTCCATACTCAAGTTTGGGTCTAATGTAACTAACAAACGATGACTCAATGACTTCATTATGTTTGATTTCCTAGACTTTATAAATCTTTTTATACAACCTATAGTTCTATAACTATCATTAGCCAATTGGTTGATATGATTAGAAAACTCATAGCTGAATCTACCCATATACCTAGGTCCTTAAATGAGTTTACAGTTTCAATCACTGTGTGCTGTATTAAATATTCACCTTTCAGTTTATGTCTCCCAAATCGCATATGCTTAGTTTTTGATGTATTTATCAACATATTATTCTCCTGTGCCCAAATGGTCAATTTAGTCAAATTATTTTGCAGACATGCCTTATCTGTAACACTTGTAATCAGTTTACCTATTTTCAGGTCGTCAGCATATAGACAGTAGAACACCTGAGATGAAAAAGTAAGGTCTGAAAGATACAATCTAAACAAGTAAAGGGCCTGTGGGACACCTTGACTGTAACCAAGGATTTCACCTGTCCAGTTGGTGTGTGATACTTGCCATGTTCTATTTGTAAGCCATGCAGCTATCCATCTTATCGACAGTACATCAATACCTAGTTGTACTAATTTATTGATCAGTGTTTTGTGCATGACCCTGTCAAATGCTGAAGTTAAATCTATATAAATCACATCACAGCAGAATTTTTCATTCATAGCTGTTATTATATTGTTATAGAACATCATGTTACAGGTGGTAATGGATCTATTTTCAACATATGCATGCTGATATATGGTATCAAGTCCCAGCCTATCCAGTTCTGACAATAACTTATCCAGTATTACCTTCTCCATTATTTTTCCACATGAAACTAGACTTAAGAGTCTATATGATTCTGAGTTTGTCCTACTCCCCTTTCCCTTAAAGACAGGTTTAATAAGTGCATATCTCCAATCTTGAGGAATCTCCCCATATTTATATGACCTAGTGAATAATAAATGTAATGGCAGTGTAAGTTCTTGCTTAAGTGTTCTCAGGTCATTGTTACTTATTCCATCTCCTCCCTGCACTTTGTTTGGATCCATTTTGCACAGTTCTTTTTCAATATAATCTAATTTGATTCCAGTATCTGGGGTTACCTGGATCTCACTAGGACAACTTACCACCCCTTTTGTGGAGCCAAACTGTTTTGCATAAGATTTTGTAAATATATCTATAATCTGTCGTGTCTGAGAATAAATTTTAGAAACTGCACACAGTTTATCAATTTGTGTAACTTTACTCCTTCCGTATCTTATGTATCTATAAAAAGGTTTCCTATTATGCTCAATATCTTTATATAAATTTTCTTCAAAATTTTCTTGATCTTGTCTAACACTATGCTTAATCTGTTTGTCCAGCTCGTTTATTTCAGTTTTCAAAGTTGTAGTTCGGCCTCTTCCATTTCTTATATTTTTTTGTCTCTCACCTTAATCAGGTATCTTATGGAAATATAACCCCCTGATGTTGCATGCCTAGATCCTGATGTTAAACATTTTTTTTTGATTTTTTGCACTCAAACAATTTCTCTTTTAAAACTTTCCACATTCCATCTGCAGTTTTTCCACTGAACACCTTACTCCAGTTACTTTTATATAGTGACTGTTTTGCTTCCGTATAATCTGTAATTAGCCTTCTGTGCATTTGCTTAGATTTCAGTTTGGCAGAATTATCTAGCAACAAATTAACCTTTATGACCCCATGATCACTGCACATCACCGTTGGTAAAACTTGACTTGAAGTTACAGTAATTTCTTTGGGAACACAAACAGTATCTAGTATATTCCATCCCCTGGTAGGTTTTTCTTACAATCTGAAGCATTTGTTGTTCCTGAATATACTCTGTGAATAATTGCTTTACTAATATTGTTGAATCAATATTATTCCAGTCTGTTTCTGGTAAATTTAAGGCCCCAGCTAATATTATTCTTCCCTCCTGTGTTTCATGTAAGAAATGTATGAATTCCTCTAGGTCATCTGCACTTGACTTTGGTGGTCTGTACACTCCAACAATTGTTATATGTTCCAGGGTTGTCTTTATTGTCACAGTTATATGGTCTATTGGTGTTATCATTGAACATGTAATAATCACAAGTCTCATAGCTATCTTTAATTCCTATAACACCTCCACCTGATTTTTTGTTAGAATGTCTGTTACAATAAAAACATTTATACCCTGACAGAACTGGTTTCCAGTCATTGTTCTTTAACCATGTTTCACAAACTATAACAACATCAATCTTGTGGGAATGTAAGCAAATTTTCTAATAAAAACACTTTTATTATTAATGCTCCTAGCATTAACAACCATCAGAGATGCATCAACTGTTGCTATCTGTGAACTGTTACATTTTTGACCTGACAAAAATCCTGGCTAGTGTTTGTCAAATATTGCAAAATATCTGCTGCAAAAATTCTCATCCCTGACCTAGACAAATGCACACCATCCTGTCTGAACATGTGTGCCCAAAAGAAGGCTTGGATGCTCTACACATTTCCATTTTTTAAAAGAGGACATTTTTTCCATGTAGGTGTTTATCCAAAAAATCTTTTCATTCACAGTGACCTGACTATCCTTTCTATAGGTGATTTGTGAAAAATATGTCCTAACACCAGTACAAGCTATACTATCTAGGAGGGCTGTCAGTTCCCGACTAACAGTCAGAGTATCTTTGTTAGTGACATCATTTGTACCAACATGAATAAAAACAGATCTATACTTCCTTACATTAAGGCATTCCAAGGCTTGTTTCACATCTTCTATTTTTACTCCTGGCAAGCATAAACTACTCGATGTTCATTATCATCTCTGCAAATATAAGTATCAGTTCCTCTAATAACTGAATCTCAAGTTACAAGAATATCTTTGCTGACCATCTCTGAAGGATCTTCAGCTTCGAATACAGTCATTTCTGCTCTATCAGTTGTTATGAAGGATAGATCTTCATCCCTATTAGTCTTATTAATTCCACTGTTTTCATTGCGTATTAAATTCTCATCCAGCTGGAATTCACAGCTTGAGTCATGTAGTCAACATCTGTCTTTCTCTTCTTTTTTCTTACAGTAATGTTCTTCAGTCCTTCAAGTTCTAAAACTGCTCTTACCAGTCAACTCCACAACAAATCACAAACCAAGACAGGATTGTTTTGATATGCTCAGAATTTTCCTCTCTGCAATCTGTGTAAATTTATAGCTGTCTAGGCCCCTTGTGGTGGCTAGAGCTTGCCTGTCCAAAACCTATCCCTTTCTCACAACCAAAAGTGAAACTAAAGGTAAAACAACAAAATATGAATCAAAGCAAAGCTTGTTAATAAGCAGTCTCTTCCTACCTACAAACAGTTAAAAATAGTGATAACAAATGCAATATAAATTCAAATAAAACTGCTCTTACCAGTCAACTCCACAACAAATCACAAACCAAGACAGGATTGTTTTGATATGCTCAGAATTTTCCTCTCTGCAGTCTGACAAATGTAATATAATGTCAGTACGCCAATATCATCTGCACAGACCTATTTGCTATAGAAATAACAGTCACATTCTTTGCTGTAACAGTCTGTCACTTGAAACCATTTTGAATCAAATCATGTCCGCCTTCTGTCCCTCCTATACAATACATCCCTACATCTGCTGCATGTTCTTTTTAAACTGCAGTCATATCACTGACGTTACATTATTTGTAATGTGCATCTTAAAAGTAAATATGTATATATATATATATATATATATATATATATATATATATATTTAGCCTACAACAAAATACTATATATAGTAATCATTATAAAAGTTAAGATCAGCTTGAAAAAATGCTTAAACATAGTTGGAACCTATATATCTCCATATAACAACATCTCCACCCTACTGGTCCTCAAACTCTCTTCCCCAGGAAGCAATTATTATGGGGGACTTCAACATAAATAGAATACTTGTAACTCACAAAACCCTTTGAATCACATAATCTTCCATGGCTTCACCCAAATCATACAAGCCCCCACTAGAACTGATAAAACATCAGATAGGCAATCCATCCTTGATTGGATGTTAATAAACAGACCTTCTCTGTCTTTACATGCTGGTTGTCTTCCATATAGTCTGAGTGATCATCTCCCAATGTTTCTACTTAGGCAGCAAATAAATCCAGTGAAACTCACCAGCTATCATGAAATAAGGAATAAAAAAAACTTTAACATTCAAAATTTCATACTCACCCTAAAAAACTATAATTTGGTACCACTGAAGTATCTCCCCTTAGAGGAAGCTGTAGAATACTTCAACTTAATTTTCTTGAACATTCTGAATAGACTAGCTCCCCCAAGAACAATAATATTAAAGAACAACTATGCCCCATGGTTAACAAAATAAACCATATCATTATTAAAAGAGAGAGAGAGATAAAGCTTTAGAATCTGTGGCAAAAAAAAGCAAAACACGAGAAACAGGCATATCAAGAACATAGAAATAAAGCTAAAATACAAACCAAACAGGACAAGATTAATCACTACCAAGACATTCAAATTGAACATCAAAACAACCCTCAGAAGTTTTTGTCCACTATTAATAAAATCCTACAACCTGGAAACATCAGTACCCCACCCCTATAACCAGTAACAACTCCAGCTCTATAGCTATACAGTTTAATAAGTATATCACAGAGTCCATGCTAGCCCTCACAAATAATAACTGTTCCCCCAACTCTACAGAAATTCCCACAGCAAGTCCAGATAGAAGCACCTTTAATTTCTAACTTGTACAAACAGACACTAAAAAAACTACTGAAAAAAACCTCAAACCAATTAAATATAATCATTCACTTCTATTTTCCAAATATTGGAACAGCATACAAGGAGAAATCTCTACGGAGAATAAGTGCGAAGCAATCAATAATACCCTGAATCTAACCCCCTTCAAAAACCTAATTTACACCCAGCTTATGATAAACAACAATTCCTACTATACCCCAGCAGTCTTACTGAAATTCGGATACAATAAAAACCTAACCTGTCCATTCTGTTCCCTCCCACATGTAGATATACTTCACATCTTTTGGAGCTGTAAGAATATTTACAAACTTTGGTGTTCTCTCAGAACTCAGTTGGAAAAAATGGGATACGAAAAAAACACATTTTCTTGGCAAACCATGATTTTAAATATAATTCCTAAATCTCTTAAGGGTATCCATCGCCACATCTGTGTTATGGTCTGTGCTCTTTTCAAATATTTTATAGCCAAGAATTGGGTCAATCTCTCAGCAATAGCTTGGGAAAACTTTACATCAATGGCAATCAACTATATATCTGCACATAAGTTATTCAATAATAACAAAAAGAAAAAAGAATATTTTCAGAATTACTGGTATAGCCTTTTTGACCTAATCCAAACTAAATAATCTTCCAAAATGTGGGTCGCTAACATTACATTCCAGGAAATCCTCCATCGGTATCATATCTGGCCTTATAATCATTAGACATTGTTATCATCACACTGTAACTTTTGATTTTACAAAGTATTTTGTTATATTATTTTGTTGTTCTCTGGCATCCATGGTTTAAATATGTTGTAAATATGGTATAAATAGTTGTACATGGTGTAAATAGTTGGTTTATATGGATATACCCTCCTTACTGCTTTTCTTTCTTCTTAAGACAGTCATATACTCCTCCTTCCAAGCCATTTTCCATTTGTATCTCTAGACTTTGGCTGTAATAGGTTATTGGGGTCTTTACTGCTTATATTATTCTCTAAGATGTAAGTTTTCCTGTAAGATAACTGCTGTTTTATAAATGCATAGTTTTTGCACTAACTGTTATATATACCTATACTTTACTGCTTCCTGTTTTTCCTTTGTAAGGTTTGAAAAAATTGTAAAATTCAATAAAAATATATTTGGAAAAAAAAAAAACCTCAAACCACCAACCCTAGCAGCTGATAACCTACCAGCTGAATATCTCAGTTTGGCTGCTGATGCTATCTCCTGCCCAGTATCCATCTAAATAAACCAATCCATCTCCGAACAAAAGGTATCAGCAATCTGGAATATTTCACACATCATTCCATTGCACAAAGGAGGAAAATCTTTAGAACTGTTCAATTACAGGCCAATACCTATATTGTCACCCCTGTCTAAAGTTCTAGGAAGATGCATCCACTCACAAATTATGCAGTATCCCCTTGATAACAACCTGCTATCCAAAACCCAACATAGATTTTGGCACTACTTCTGTTTAATGAGCTTCACAAACATCATTAATCAACATGGGAACAATGGTAAAGTAGTATCCTCCATATTTCTAGATCTCCAAGAAGCACTCGATACCATCTGTCATAACAAACTTATACAAGTACTCTTAGAAGTAAACCTCAGTCAATCCACAATTACTTGATTCAAAGACTACTTAACGGGGCATCAGCAAGCTGTAAAATAGCAACAAAGTATATCTCCTCCATTGCCCGTTACTCTAGGTGTACCACAAGGTTCCATTCTAGGCCCCCTCCTTTTCACAATGTTCACTAACAATTAACAGACTGTTACCATACATGCCTCCCTAGTCCAATATGCAGACAATTCTACATTAACATGCACTGTGTCATCACTCCAGCAGTTACAAAAATTAATGCAGCGGTCCTTTTCTGCAGCTGAAGTGTGGCTTTCTGATCCTCATCTTATTCTAAACCCCAACAAGACCAAACACCACTAGAGCTATAGACCCCCTTTCTCTGTTAATGATCGCATCTGCAAACAATATGACCATCTCTCCTGTTTCCCAAACTAAACTGGGTGCTGTTATTAACAACACTATGACATTTGACCTACAGATAACCCAGACAGTCAAGAAAGTAAGTAAAAAACTTGGTACTCTTTACAGAAATAGACAATACCTAACCAATAGCACAAAGGCTACCATTGCAAGAACACACCTGATTTCCACACTCATATATGCCTCACCCATTCTAACAAACCTAAAAAAATCAGACCTAGCAAAATCAGATACCTGCTACAATAAGATTACAAAATTTGCAATAGATTTCAGCTTTTGAATGCACCATTGTCTTGCATTCATACAACTTTACTGGCTAGAACTACCCCAGTTCTTAACTTATAACTTACTTACTTTGTCTCATATGCTTCTAAATCAACCTGAAAAACACTGCTCTGTGACACCTTCTACTCCCCTACACTAGTAGTCAGTCTTTACACTCAAATAATAAATCCTTCTTAAAAGTTACCAAATTCAACAACACTGCTGGAAATTCCCTCTATTCCACATGCATAGCCAAAATCTGGAACTCATTGCCGATAGATATATGGACAACTACAAATGCTCTGCAGTTTAAACAAAGACTCATATCCTACCTATTGAATACAATTTTATTTATTTATTTATTTTTGACATTTGGTAACCAGGAAAGTCCGACTGGGTACAGATTACCCATTTTCAGTGGAGGCCTGGGGAGAAAAGCTCCACACAAATTATACAATACAAGACATTAACATTAAGAAGAAAATAAACTTCTTTACAGATTTTTAAAATATAAAGTTGATACAGGAATATTTACAGGCAGTAAAATGTGCAACGTTAGATATAGACATAAAGCAGTAAGAAAAAGCTACATATGCAAAACCTGTATAGATAATAAAAATATGTTTTTGGAAATTGCAAGTAGTAAAGAATACATAATTAGATACAGGGTTATTCTAGTACGAGTAAATAAGGACTTGGAGAACAACTTTATCTTGTAAGTCATGGAAGAATACAAGGAGATAATATTTGCTGAGAGCTAGGAAAGTGAGGAACAAGAGCTTAACCAAGATTTGGAAAGATTTTCTTTAAGCAGGGACTTGACATTTTGGTAGTGAGGGACTTGTCGGATAGTAGGTAGCAAGTTATTCCAAGATTTGGCTATGCAATAAGAATAGCGACTGTGGACCACTACATCTTATTGGTTTATGGATAGAAGAGGTTTGTCAGAACATTGAAGCTCCTGATGAGGAAAACAGTATTTTAAGATGGAGGAGATGGTTGGAGAGACTGAGAGGTTACAGAGTAGTTTATGAGTTAGGAGTAGCTGGTTCATGTGGAGTTGCTGTGGAAGCTCAAGCCAGTTAAGTTGTTTAAGTTATAGGCAGTGATGAGATTTATTAGGTTGGGCAGTGGTAAATTTTGCTATTTTGTTGTAACATTGCTCAAGTTTGGGATTCAGGGTGGTGCTTTGGTTAGTTAGAATAGGTGAGGCATAAAGAAAGAAAGGTAAGAGGTATGTGTTGGCAAGTTTGTCTTGAGAAGAGTTTGTTAGGAATGCTTTAGCCCTATATAACAGTAGTTTAGTATGAGAAACAACATCTATTACTGTGTTGTTTAAAGAAGAGATTCTGAAGTATAGTTTGGCAAGAGAGTGTTGTTTGGGAAAGAATAAGAGGAGTTTGTCTTCTTGGGATTAAGCAAGAGCTGGTTATTGGTGAGCCAATGGAGTTAAAGGCATTTTGTGTCAATGTTTGTAGTTCAGTAAGATTGTTAGAGGTGCATATTAGGGTACAGTTATCCCCATACTGGACTAATGCTGTGTGTTTAGATCCAGAGGAGCGGGCCTTGGATGGACCCCTGAGGAACACCAGTAATGACTGGTAGATAGGGAGATAGAGAAGAATCCCATTTGACAGACTGATATCTGTCCAATAAATAACTGGAGAACCATGCTATGCCTATGGACCAACCCTGTATAACGTATGATTGCCTTCTTGCAACCCCCTCATCACTATCCAACTCCTCTATCCTCTCTTCCCTGTTCTCTGATAATATAGTATTGTTTACCTGTGTTATCTCTCCATAGTTATGCACATACACAAAGTATTTGGCAGCGAGATATATCGGAGGTATTTTCTGTTATTAGAAATGTGTATATGTGTATGTATAGCTAAATGTGAAAACAAACTTGCCAACGTGAAATTTGCCATTCATAAGAAAATAAGGGTCATGCTGCTAAACACTAGGAACTTAGACTAAAAACTGCACACCCTGGAAGCACTTCTACCATTGGAAGATGTAGATGCCTGTGCAGTCACAGAAGCCTGGTTCAAGGCCTCAGAGAGTACCTTGGCCTTGCAACACTACAATGCCTTCCATACCTTAAGACTGCAAAATGAATGCCTGAGAACCAAAGGAGGCAGTGTTTCTGTCTATATTAGAGATAAATGCACCTCCTGTCTAGTTAGATTGGACAACTCCATGGAGTTACTCCATGTTCAGGTTACGGTGGGTAAGACCCCCATTCAAGTTATTGCCAGTTATAGATCTGCCTCCATTGGTCATGACATGTACAAAGCCTACTTGACCAAACTGGAGACTATCCAAATATTACTGAACACTCTGGTTATGGGGGATTTCACTTATCCCACCATCAAATGAGAAACCTTTCGCTAGCCCTAACTCATTAGCGCAAAAGTGCCTTGACTTTGTTAACTCAAATGCCCTGGAACAAATTGTTCATATCCCATCAAGATGAACAAACAAACTAGATCT
Source organism: Protopterus annectens (assembly GCF_019279795.1). Classification (NCBI taxonomy): domain Eukaryota; kingdom Metazoa; phylum Chordata; order Ceratodontiformes; family Protopteridae; genus Protopterus; species Protopterus annectens. The sequence continues at coordinate 338,335,221 of NC_056732.1, forward strand.
GGTCCTCACTAACATGTCAAACAGATGCACTGCTGCAACTGTGGGACTCTCATTAGTTACATCTGACCACAAATCAGCCACGTTTGAGCAGACACTAACACCAGAACTCACAAAGGACAAAAGCGGACTAAAAAGCTTTACCAAAGCAAACTGTACCTTCCTAGGTGAAGGTATGAATGCATGCCAAGCCCCATCCCCAGCTGCAAGTGGTAAATACATGGAATCTTAAACTAAAGCCATGTGGAATCACTTGCATAAGTGCATATACTAGGCTGTACCAGAAAGAATCAAAGCCAGAGCCCCAAGTAAAAACAAGCCACCAAACTGGACATCCAGCATCAACAAACTACAATAAATGCAAAAAGTTGCTGTCCATAAAAACAAAGACGAAACCCCAACAATGGAAAAGCACCCTCCTCAGTCTCAACAGGTAAATAAGACAACTTGTCAAATCCTGTAAAGGCTCCTTTGAGAAAAACTTAGCTAGCACAGCCAAGGATAATCCTAAAGGCCTTTTACAGCTACACACATAGCCTAAAAGGTAGGACCCAAGCATGTGCAGAACTAGTGACCAACGGTATCATACACACTGACCCCACAGGGATAGCAGACTTGCCAGTAGATAGGTTTGGTGAACATTTCAACCCCTGTCCCCTCCAAATCTATCACAAACCTTGCCCAAACCCCCCCCCCACCCTACATATCTGAAGAACAAGTCATCAAAGCCTTGTCCAAGGCAAAAAACACAGCCTCTATAGTACCAGATGGCATCCCGGACTGTCTTCTGAACATGCTAAAATATAAATTAGCATCACCAATAAGTACCCTTTTCAATCATAGTCTAACCACAGGCTTTGTTCCTGCAGAATGGAGAACAGCAGTTACTCCCCTCAACAATGATGGCCTAGCAACTTTCCCAGGGAATTACAGACCCATAGGCTTGACCAGCCTAATTTTTAAAGTCATGGAAGGTAGCATTATGGACCTCATAAATAAAGACATAGGTGACCTCCATACTCTGGATCCTACCCAATTCAGCTTCGTCAAGGGCAGATCTTGCCTGTTAAATCTTGTGGATTTTTTCAAAAATGTGACCGGGGACATTGATGAGGGCAAATCTGTGCACACAGCATACCTCAACTTGGCAAAGGCTTTCAACACAATCCCACACTCAGGCATTACCGATAAACTCATCAAACTGAATGTAAACCCCTTCATTGTAAGCTGGGTTGCTAACTGGCTCACAGACCAGACACACACACTATCAAAGTGGGCGACTCCACATCAGCCAGCAGACCTGTTACCAGCAGGGTGCAACAGAGGTCAGTGCTGGGCCCCCTACTGTTTGGTCTGTACTTCTCAGAAGTTCAGGTCAAAATTAAGGGGTTGTGGCTGACCAAGTTTGCAGACGACTGTAAACTGGGTGCAATTAATGATTCCTCAAATGATGTCAGTATAATCCAGGAGGGTCTTACGCAGACCAATGACTGGTGTCTCAGTCACGGTTTCAAACTGAATGTAAAGAAATGCATCATCATTCCCTTCGACACAAACAATATCTCTTCACACTGTGAAATCAACAACAATACCCTAAGTACCCACAAAGTGGTAAGGGACTTGTTTCACAAGTTCACCGTGACCTTAACTTCGACCACCAAGTGTATGCTGTAGTAAGGGAGGCTTTCTACATAGCACGCTTGATTAGTAAAGGCATCACCTCGAGAGCAAAAGAGGATAAAGGGATTGCCTCGAGAGCAAATGAGGTTATAACCCCTCTATACTCAGCATCATTCAGGCCCATAACTGAGTGCAATGCCCCATTCGGCATGTAGTGTACAAAGCACCTTCAGCAATTGGAGAGACCTCAGAGGTTTCTAACAAAGAAGAGCAAGGGACTCCAGCAAGTGCCGTACATAGAGTTGCTAAAGTCCCTGTCACTTTACTCTGTATCATATAGACTTCTTAGGGGAGACGTTTGCCTGGCTTACAGAGCAATCTCAGACCCAAGCTTAATGAACTTGCTTCATATCCATAAATCAAGCAGGACTAGGGCCAGCCATTCCAGGGACCTAAATATGGTCTGCGACTTAAATAGAACATGCTGGAAGGACAGATTTATCTCCCAGTGAATGCTGCATCTTTGGAATAGACCACCTATATATCTGAAATAAACAACTTAAGTTAACTTGTGAGTGCTTCTGCCATTTCACACTGAGCTAAACAGGGGAAGGGGACTGAGCCAACTGATCTGTGATACATAACATTAAGTATCATGTTTTTTTGCTTCTTTTTACAAGTTATTTATAGCACTTTTATTGTCTGCATATAATTTTCTAGCTAGTTTCACTGTGTGCGAGGTATTAACTAGAAATTTTCTACAATTGTTAAGCATCTGGTTGGGTTTGTTTGTTCTGATTTTTGTTTGCCACCCTCCCTCCCTATTGATATCCTGCTTTTATACTTGGTGGCTTTGCTGGTGCCCACCCCTACTGTAAATCTGTTCTGGGACACTCCTCCCAGTCTAGTGTCATTACCTCATTCTACCTAATCCAGGAAAAACATTTGAGAAGGCCAATCCAGTTAGTTTATGGTCCTCCTTTCCCCTTTCCACGTTACAAAAAAAATTCTAAGCTTGTTTCCTGCCTTTCCTTTAAGTCATCTAGTCCAGATACAGATTTGCTGTATCCAGGACTGTTTGTAAGCTTCTGAGCCCCCAAGCCTTTCTGTGTTGGAGGGAAGCCTTCTAGCTTAATATTGTTTCTTAGAACTAGCCAGTTTTCTAGCTTCAGCACTCAAATCTGTTTCTTTGAGCTCAGCACTTGTTCAGAACTCAATGTAAGCACTAAATAAGCTGCAAATTACTACAGCATTCAACTTTCCTCATTGTCTAGAGGAAAACAGTTTTTAGTACTTACTAAATATGCACCTATCCAGGGATGTCTAAGGGTCAGCTCCCGGTGTTTTCTCCTGTCTACCTGATGAATCTGGGCATCTTGGGGCAATGCAGCAATTGCTTCATGTACACAGACAACTCTCTCCTCCTACCACCCAACACTACAACCTGTGAGAGATGCACTTATATAGCCAAACTGGAAGCAAAGCTCTCTTCACCCAAGACTGGACTAGACTCTTAAGAGGAGAAGATAAACACATGCACCACACCGCACTAATCACATAGTCCCTCAAAACCTACACCACCAAAACACACATATAGAAGCACAAAACACACACCTACATTTGCGGAAGCTCTCAATAAAAATCTACCCAAGCAACAGGGACCTCCAAAGCAGAAATGCAAGCAACCTCCACCCCCAACACAACCCAAATAACATATAGCCCACAAACTCAGTGTGCCACTCAATCACAGCCCATAAGGCATAACAACGTACCCAACACTCTAGTCATAGGTGACTCTATAGTCAGGCACACTGATGTTCCACTCACCAGGCTAAACAAGGAGAAAGTTACTCTGTCATTGTCCATGTTGGTGTGAATGACCTAAGACGTACCTTCCTGGACTACATGAAAAGAGACATGGAGGAGCTGTCTGATCTTGTAGCCTAGGCAAGTATGACCCTAGCCCTGAGTAGCATCCTGCCATCACCCAGAATGATACCACAGTACAAGGACAAAATTATTGACTTCAACAATTTGCTAAGCTTCTGGTGCCATTCTAAGGGGATCCAGTATCTGCCTGCCTGGGTTGACATGATCGACAAACCATGATGGTTTGCCAGAGATGGCCTGCACCTGTCACCATTGGGATTCCGGATACTGGCTAAGGCTCTTGCCACCCCTATATTGCCTTTTTTAGGCAAGGTTCAAATGACAAATTCACCACCGTACCAGGTACAAGCAAGCAAAATCTGAGGGTAATGCTACATAATGCTAGAAGTCTAAACCTCAAAATGCACTCACTCGAGGCACTCCTTAAAATGGAGAACATCGACATCTGTGCAGTGACAGAGACCTGTTCAAGGCTCCAGAGAGCACCCCTGCATTACCAGGCTATAATTCATACCACACCTTTCGGCCACCTAACCTGGACCGAAACACTAAAGGTGGAGGCGTGTCCATATTCATTAAGGATATCCAGGCTAGTTGCTCAGCATAATGCATCCAAGATTATCCAAGTGCAACTAACTCTGGGCAAGACTGCAATCCAAATTGTAGCTTGCTACAGATCCCCCATCATGCCCCAGGATTCCCAGTCCTCATTTCTTGATACACTGGAAAATATTAGGGTACAACCTAACACCCTAATAATGGGCGATTTCAACTACCCTACCAATAACTGGGAAAACTACTCATGTACCAACTCTTGCGCTCAACGTTTTCTGGAATTCATAAATTTCAATGCCTTGGATCAACTTATCTACAACCCCACCAGGGGTAGCAATATCCTAGACCAGATCATTACCAAAATGGGCAACCGATGTTCCACACCAGAGGTCAATTCCTTATTGGCCAGATCCAACCACAAGCTAATCATCCTAGACATCCACATCCCACTCCACCCCCATTAGGGAAACCACAGTAAAAAATTTCTCCAAAGCCAACTTCACGCTTCTTAAGACAGAACAGGCAAACTTCACGACACCCATGCTGACGGACAATAGAGGTACGACTGCTGAATCCTATACAAATGCACTTTATAAGCACTTACACGAGTGCATGGATCGTGCAATCCCTAACAGAACCAAGGTGCTATCCTCCAAAAAAAGGAAGTGAATCTGGTGGTCCTCTGCCATAAACAAACTCTACAACAGAAGAAAGAAACTGTTGCAAAAAATAGTAAAATCCCATGATTGGAGGAACTCTGCAGTCAGCCTCAGTAAGAAGCTGAGATCCCTCATAAAATCTTCCAAAGCTAGTTACGAAAACAAAATTGCCACTGATTCTAAATACAACCACAAAGCATTCTATAGCTATGTCAAAAATCTCAATGTCAACACTCAGAGCTGCTCTGAGTTATAGCACAATGGTACTAAATATACAGAACCAACTGATATTGCCAATATCCTGGCAGATAGGTTCAGTGCTAACTTTACCCCTCCCTCACCCCCCTAAAGGGCCCATCTCTAAACCAGAAGAATGCAAAGTTCCTGTAATCACGGCTGCACAGGTAAAAAACACACTCTCCAAAGCCAAGAATACAGCATCCATGGGACCTAACAAGATCCCAGTCTGCATTCTACACCAACTACAGGATGAACTGGCACCCCACCTAAGTACCATGTTTAATCATAGCCTCACCTCAGGATTTGTGCCCACTAAATGGCGCACAGCAATGGTTATCCCACTCCACAAAGGGGGAGCCACCACGGACCCTGAGAACTACCACCCCATTAGCCTGACGAGCCTGGTCTGCAAGGCTATGAAACGTATATGTATCATCATGGAACTTATAAACAATGACATTGGTAATCTCCAAACTCTGGACCCTACCCAGTTTGGGTTTGTAAAAGGCAGATCATGTCTCCTAAACCTGATAGACTTCTTTGAAGCAGTCACCAAAGCCTTAGATGAGGGTAAGGTGGTTCACACAGCCTATCTAGATCTCGCCAAGGCTTTCGACACCATCCCCCACTCTGGAATTATAAATAAACTCACTAAACTAGGTATAAGTCCCTATGTCACAAGATGGGTTGCCAACTGACTCACTGACAGAACCCACACTGTGAAAGTAGCAGACTCTAAATCCAATCTAAATCCAATAAATCCAATCAGACCAGTTACAAGTGGAGTACCACAGGGTTCAGTCCTGGGTCTTCTCCTGTTTGGTATCTACTTCTCTGAAGTACAGGCTAACACAGAAGGTCTTTGGCTAACAAAGTTCACAGATGACTGCAAACTAGGAGCCATAATCAAAACTCCAAACAATGTGGACATCCTACAGAAGAGCCTCACTGAGACAGATGCCTGTTGTCAAAGCCATGACCTCAAGCTCTATGCCAAAAAGTGCATTGTCATCCCTTTTGGTAAAAACTCTGTACCCATGAAAAACCACATAGGCGGTAGTCTACTTAACACTGAAAGCATGATAAGAGACCTTGGGATACAGGTGGACAGTAGTTTCTCCTTTGATAATCACATTGCCACAGTAGTCAGGAAATCCTTCTACGTGGCACACCTCATCACCAAAGGTTTCTCATCCAGGAAAAAAAGAGGTCATTGTTCCCCTCTACTCATCACTCATTAGACCCATTATAGAGTACAATGCCCCTTTTGGTATGTACCTCACAAGACATCTACAACAACTGGAAAGGCCGCAGAAATACCTCACAAAGAGGATTACCGGCCTCAATAGATGCCCTACGCAAACCGTCTCAAAAAACTCCAGCTTTACTCTGTCACATATCGCCTACTCAGAGGTGATCTCTGCCTAACATACAAAGCTATGTCAAACCCAGAGCTGTTGGACATGCTCCATTTAAGGAAATCCCAGTCCCTCTGAGCTAGACACTCTAGGGACCTAAACCTTGTCACCACAATAAACAGATCATGCTGGAGGGATAGATTCCTGTCCCAGAGACTTCCCATATTCTGGAACAAACTACCTATAGGTTCATAGGTTCATACTAGGCTATCTGCCCTAGGGCATTTATAAGCCTAGCCAGAGTGTGTTTGGCTTTCGCCACCCATTTTAAATTAATTTTGCTATGCCCTTTTTCGTGGTTAGTATACTGTGCCTCTGTCTAACAGTGACACAGAAATGATACCAGGGGTAAACCTACGATCTCCCATCCACTCATCAAGATTCCTCTTGAAGAGAGTCAATGAGGGACTCTGCCTAACCTGGACTGGGATTTTATTCCAGAGTGAAGGGAGCCTCTAGATTATGAATCTGTCCCTCCAGCATGTCCTATTTATTTCAGTGCTGAGGTTCAAGTCTCTCGAGCGCGTAGCTCGATGGGATTTGGATTTTCTGAGGTGCAGCATGTCCATTAAATCCGGGTTGGACATGGCTTTATACGTCAGGCACAGATCGCCTCTGAGCAGGCAGTATGCCACTGAGTAGAGCTGGAGTTTCTTTAACTGGGCAGCATATGGCATCTGTTTGAGCCCTTTGATCCTCTTGGTGAGGTACTTTTGGAGTCTCTTTCCAGTTGCTGCAGGTGTCTGGTAAGGTACATCCCAAAAGGGGCATTGTACTCAATTATGGGCCTGATGAGGGATGAGTAAAGAGGCACGATGACCTCCCCTGATCTAGATGTGAATCCCTTCATGATTAGGTGGGCTATATAAAATGTATTTCTAACCACTTTGGCCACGTGGTTGTCAAATGAGAGATTGCTATCAACTTGGGTCCCCAGGTCCCTAATTACTTCTTCTGTGCTTAATGGATTACCACCTATGTGGTAATTTGTGGGCACTTTGGTTTTGCGAAAGGGGATGACTATACACTTTTTGGCGTTTAGCTTGAGGCCATGGCTCTGGCACCAGTTGTCTGTTTCTATGAGGCCCTTTTGGAGGATGCTTGTGTTGGCTGGAGAGTCGATTATGGCGCCCAGTTTGCAGTCATCTGCGAACTTGGTCAGCCACAGTCCTTCCGTGTTGGCCTGCACCTCCGAGAAATATATACCGAATAAGAGAGGTCCCAAGACTGAGCCTTGTGGGACACCACTTGTAACTGGTTTGGAGTCTGACATGGCTCCAGCAATTCTAACAATGTGGGTTCTGTCCTTGAGCCAGTTTGCAACCCATCTAGTGACATAGGGGTTTATATTTAAGCTGGTGAGCTTATCTATAATGCCCGAGTAGGGTATTGTATCGAAGGCTTTTGCAAGGTCCAGGTAGGCTGTGTGGACCACCTTCCCCTCATCAATGGCCTTGGTGACTGTTTCAAAGAAATCGACCAGGTTTAAGAGGCAGGATCTGCCCTTAACAAAGCCGAACTGGGTAGGATCCAGTGTCTGTAGATCCCCAATATCTTTATTTATGAGGTCCATGATGATCCTTTCCATAGCTTTGCAGACCAAGCTAGTCAGGCTTATGGGGCGAAAGTTTCCAGGATCCATTGAGGCACCACCTTTGTGGAGAGGGACCACTGTTGCTGTATGCCACTCTTTGGGTACATATCCTGTAGTAAGGCTGAGATTGAACAGTAGTTTTATGTTTGGGTTTAGCTCTTCTTGGAGTTCATGTAGGACACAGCCCGGGACACCATCTGGTCCCATTGATGCTGTGTTTTTTGATTTGGAGAGGGCGGCTCTTACCTGAGCATCTGAGATGTCAGGTGGGCAGCACTCTGCTGGGATAGATATTTGCCCTTTTGCTGGGGGGGGGGGGTTTGCGCTGAACCTGTCAGCTAGGATGTTGGCAATGTCTGTGGGTTCGGTGTATTTTTTGTCATTTTGGACTAATTCTGAGCATATCTGGGAATTACCACCCAGGTTCCTAACATAACTAAAGAATGCCTTGTGATTATCCTTAGTGTCCTGTGCAATTTTTCTCTCGAAGCTGGCCTTAGACAATTTTATGAGTGCCCATAGTTTTTTGCTAATACTGATCAGAGTTGCCTTCCCTTTTTGGGATTTTGCTCTATCATGTAGTAGCTTCCTCCTTCTATTGTATAGTTTGTTTATGGCTGGGGTCCACCAGACAGGACGTCTGCCTTTAGAGGATTGGGTCTTGGTTTTATTTGGGATTGCATGATCCATGTATTCCTGAAGGTGTTCATAGAATGCGTTTATAAAGGATTCTGCGATCTGGGCCGTATTTTCCACAGGCCCGGGAGCTTTGAAGGATTCCACCTCGGTTTTGAGGAGTGTGAAATTTGCTTTAGAGAAGTTTTTCACTGTGGTTTTCTGGGCAGGCGGTGGGGTCGGGATGTGAATATCCAGTGAGATTAGTTTATGGTCTGATCTTACCAGTGAGGGATACACTTCTGGTCTGGAGCATAGAGTCCCCATGTTGGTGATGATCAGGTCCAGTATGTTTTCCCCTCTTGTGGGAGTGGTAACAAGTTGTTCCATAGCATTTGAGTTTATAAATTCTAGGAACCTTTGGGCTAGGGTGTTGGAGCTAGAGTAATGCTCCCAGTCTATGTTTGGGTAGTTGAAGTCGCCCAATATAATGGTGTTTGGAGAGACCTTCATATTTCCAGCGCTCTTAGGAAGGCCGAGTGGGGGTCCTGGGTTTGGGAGGGTGGCCTGTAGCAGGCTATAAACTGGAAGGCAGTTTTACCCACTGTTAGTTGCACATGGATAGTCTCTGATGCTTCGTGCTGTGCCACCAACCTGGAGGTGTGGGTATCTTTGACGAATATTGATACTCCCCCCTCCTTTTGTGGTTCGGTCCAAGTTTTGGGGCCGAAAAGCATGGTATGAGGTATAACCTGGTAGTGCTGGGGTGCTCTCGGGAGCCTTGAACCAGGTTTCTGTTACTGCACAGATATTGATGTTCTCCATGCTAAGGAGAGTTTTGAGTGCGTGCATCTTGAGGTTTAGACTTCTGGCATTGAGTAGTGTCTTTTGAGCCTTGCCTAAAAAAGGCACTATGGGGGTAGCAAGAGCCTTTTCCAATATCCGAAAGCCCAGGGGTGACAGGTGCAAGCTGTCCCTAGCGAAGCATCGTGGCTTGTCGAGCATGTCATCCCAGGCTGACAGGCATTGGATCCCCTTTGAATGACACCAATACTTAAGCCAATTGTTGAACTTGATCATCTTGTCTTCATATTGTGGCATCATTCTTGGTGAGGGTAAGATGCTACTCAAGGTCAGGGTCATACCGGCCTGGGCTACATGCTCAGAGAGCTCCTCTATGTCTCTTTTCATATAGTCCAGGGAGGTATGTCTCAGGTCATTCACACCAGCATGGACAATGACTGAGTCATATTTGTACTTGCTTTGGAGTGACCTGAGTGCTTGTGTTATGTGGCGGATCCTAGCGCCTGACAGGCAGCTCACCATGACCTTCTCCTTCTTCAGCCTGGTGAGCAGGACGTCAGTGTGCCTGACGATAGAGTCACCTATTACAAGTGTATCAGGTGTGTTGTTTAGCCTTAAGGGCTGTGACTGTTCGGCACACTGGCTTTGTGAGCTGTGTGTTGCACGTGTTTTGTTTTGGGGTAGCGGTTGCTTGGGTGTCTGCTTTGGAGGTCTCTGCTGCTTAAGCAGATTTTTATTTAGAGCCTCCGAGTATGTTTTTGTGTGTTTATGTGTTTGGTTTGCTGTCGTGGTAGGTCTATGTGAGACTGGAATTGTAGTGAGTGTGGTTTCCTTCTCCTCCTGACTGGTTACGCCAGTACTGAGTTGAGAGAGCTTAGCCTCCAGTTCGGCTATATGGTTGCATCTCTCACATATGTTGGAATTTGTTGGGAGGAGGAGAGGGTTGTCTGTGTACACGAGGCAGTTGTAACATTGCCTCAGGATTCCCAGATTCACCAGCTGGACTGGAGAGGAGATTGACAACTGACCTTTGGACATGCTAGAATAGTATTGGGAATTCCTTTATAATTGAAAAGAAAGGGCCAATGGGGAACAAGATACTCAAGGGGAGTTTGTGAGGGTGTATTGCTTTTAATTTTTTAGTGCTGACTTAGTGAGCAAGTGCCAGGTAACTTAAATGCAATGTGTTACAGGTAACTTAAATGCAAAAACGACAAACAGTAACTTTCTTTCAAGTGAAACAAGGAAATAAGTACAGTAAGCAATGCAGATATCACTAGGGATCCACAGAAGTGCTGAAAAGCCACGTTTTAGGTGGAATTAGCATTTCAGGGAAATAACAAGCAAACAAACAACAAGCATACAAACAAAGCTAGATTCAGCAGGCCTGGATCTAGTCTATGCTGCAGCAAACAAGGTGTACCAATTTCAGTAAGAAACAGTTCAAATATGCAGGCACTATAAGCCTTTAACCAGAAATTCCCAGCTCAGAAGGGCAGAGTCCCGCCTCTCCTCCCACAAGAGTGCAGACCACGAACCTTCTTAATGTAAAATAACTGGCCTGAAGCCCGAATGCTTAAACCAGAACTAATATACTTTTAGAATAACAGACACTGAGCCCTCAATCAGCAGTTCCCGACTTAGAAGGATGTAAGCTACCTGTCCTGCCACCACAGTGCAGGCCACAAACCTTCTTAATGTAAAACAACTGGTCTGAAGCCCAAGTGCTTAATCCAAAAGACTTAGAATGATAGCTACACTTTAATCAAGTTACTACCAAGCAGTAATAAATACAATTGAATACTTTAAAGAATGCCTGGATTAGTGCTCAAGTTATACAAACAAAGCTAGATTCAGCAGGCATGGATCTAGTCTATGCTACAGCAAACAAGGTGTACCAATTTCAGTAAGAAGCAGTTCAAATATGCAGGCACTATAAGCCTTTAACCAGAAATTCCCAGCTCAGAAGGGCAGAGTCCAGCCTCTCCTCCCACAAGAGTGCAGACCACAAACCCTGTTAATGTAAAATAACTGGCCTGAAGCCCAAGTGCTTAAACCAGAACTAATACACTTTTAGAATAACAGACACTGAGCCCTCAATCAGCATTTCCCAACTTAGAAGGATGTAAGCTACCTGTTCTGCCACTACAGTGCAGACCACAAACCTTCTTAATGTAAACCAACTGGTCTGAAGCCCAAGTGCTTAAACTAAAAGGCTTAGAATGAGTTATACCAAACAGTAATAAATACAACTGAGTACTTTTAAGATGACGCAAAAGCAAAATAAAGTAGGAAGAAACACAAATACAGCAAAAGCAGATAATTTTTTTTTTCAAGTGGAAAGAGAGAAAGGAAAGAGAGAAAGGAGTAGCAGAAACTAAGCTGATTGGCCTTCTCAAATGTTCTCCCTGTACTGGGTAGAATGAGGTAATGACACTAGACTGGGAGGAGGGTCCCAGATCAAATTTACACTAGGGGCGGGCAACTGCAAAGCCACCAACTGTAAAAACACTATACCAACAGGGAGGGAGGGTGGCAAACAAACTGCAGAAATGTTTCTCACAGCTGAAAAGCAGCAGTGAGCCTTTAAATGAAAGTTTTAAACAGCTAAAGGAGCCTCTAGAAAGAAGAGTTTAACTGCAACAAGTTATCAGAAACAAACAACCCAACAGATGCTTAATAAAAGTGGACAATTTCCAGTTAATACCTCACACACAGTGAAACTAGCTAGAAAAATACACAGTTCACAAAGTGCTATAAATAACAAAGAAATAAAGAACAAAATAAACAAAAAACAGGATACTTAATGTTATATATTATAGTTCCGAGTTTCCTCAGTGTCTTTCCTTCAATCAGTTCAGTGTGAAATGGCAGAACACTCACAACTGAACTTCTTAGGTAACAGAAAGTTGAAACCTGAGACAGCTTTTAAGAAAGAAATCTCAAAAGAACCAATGAGGTGCTTAGTCTAAGCTGTAGTCCAGGTGACCTCAGTCAGCCAGTGACCTCAAACAATTCTCTCTCACTGAAATGCCTGATGGCTTTGGCTAAACCAAGATGTCCCTGAATATGTGCTCAGACACACAGCCTCCACAAACACTAGGCCCAAATACAAGCCTGAATATGGAAATGCTATGAATATCCCCACTACTTAGAACAAACTGCAGAAATGTTTCTCACAGCTGAAAAGCAGCAGTGAGCCTTTAAATGAAAGTTTTAAACAGCTAAAGTAGCCTCTAGAAAAAAGAGTTTAACTGCAACAAGTTATCAGAAACAAACAACCCAACAGATGCTTAATAAAAGTGGACATTTCCCTGTTAATACCTCACACACAGTGAAACTAGCTAGAAAAATACACAGTACACAAACTGCTATAAATAAAGAAATAAAGAACAAAATAAACAAAAAACAGGATACTTAATGTTATATATTATAGCTCCGAGTTTCCTCAGTGTCTTTCCTTTGATCATCTCAGTGTGAAATGGCAGAACACTCACAACTGAACTTCTTATGTAACAGAATTTTGAAACCTGAGACAGCTTTTAAGAAAGAAATCTCAAAAGAACCAATGAGGTGCTTAGTCTAAGCTGTAGTCCAGGTGACCTCAGTCAGCCAATGACCTCAAACAATTCTCTCTCACTGAAATGCCTGATGGCTTTGGCTAAACCAAGATGTCCCTGAATATGTGCTCAGACTCACAGCCTCCACAAACACTAGGCCCAAATACAAGCCTGAATATGGAAATGCTACAAATATCCCCACTACTTAGAACAAACTGCAGAAATGTTTCTCACAGCTGAAAAGCAGCAGTGAACCTTTAAATGAAAGTTTTAAACAGCTAAAGGAGCCTCTAGGAAAAATAGTTTAACTGCAACAAGTTATCAGAAACAAACAACCCAACAGATGCTTAATAAAAGTGGCCAATTTCCAGTTAATACCTCACACACAGTGAAACTAGCTAGAAAAATACACAGTACACAAAGTGCTATAAATAACGAAGAAATAAAGAACAAAATAAACAAAAAGCAGGATACTTAATGCTATATATTATAGCTCCGAGTTTCCTCAGTGTCTTTCCTTCAATCAGCTCAGTGTGAAATGGCAGAACACTCACAACTGAACTTCTTAAGTAACAGAAAGTTGAAACCTGAGACAGCTTTTCAGAAGGAAATCTCAAAAGAACCAATGAGGTGCTTAGTCTAAGCTGTAGTCCAGGTGACCTCAGTCAGCCAATGACCTCAAACAATTCTCTCTCACTGAAATGCCTGATGGCTTTGGCTAAACCAAGATGTCCCTGAATATGTGCTCAGACACACAGCCTCCACAAACACTAGGCCCAAATACAAGCCTGAATATGGAAATGCTACAAATATCCCCACTACTTAAAACAAACTGCAGAAATGTTTCTCACAGCTGAAAAGCAGCAGTGAGCCTTTAAATGAAAGTTTTAAACTGCTAAAGGAGCCTCTAGAAAAAAGAGTTTAACTGCAACAAGTTATCAGAAACAAACAACCCAACAGATGCTTAATAAAAGTGGACAATTTCCAGTTAATACCTCACATACAGTGAAACTAGCTAGAATAATACACAGTACACAAAGTGCTATAAATAACAAAGAAATAAAGAACAAAATAAACAAAAATTAGGATACTTAATGTTATATATTATAGCTCGGAGTTTCCTCAGTATCTTTCCTTCGATCAGCTCAGTGTGAAATGGCAGAACACTCACAACTGAACTTCTTAGGTAACAGAAAGATGAAACCTGGGACAGCTTTTAAGAAAGAAATCTCAAAAGAACCAATGAGGTGCTTAGTCTAAGCTGTAGTCCAGGTGACCTCAGTCAGCCAATGACCTCAAACAATTCTCTCTCACTGAAATGCCTGATGGCGTTGGCTAAACCAAGATGTCCCTGAATATGTGCTCAGACACACAGCCTCCACAAACAATAGGCCCAAATACAAGCCTGAATATGGAAATGCTACAAATATCCCCACTACTTAGAACAAACTGCAGAAATGTTTCTCACAGCTGAGAAGCAGCAGTGAGCCTTTAAATGAAAGTTTTAAACAGCTAAAGGAGCCTCTAGAAAAAAGAGTTTAACTGCAACAAGTTATCAGAAACAAACAACCCAACAGATGCTTAATAAAAGTGGACAATTTCCAGTTAATACCTCACACACAGTGAAACTAGCTAGAAAAATACACAGTACACAAAGTGCTATAAATAATGAAGAAATAAAGAACAAAATAAACAAAAAACAGGATACTTAATGTTATATATTATAGCTCCTAGTTTCCTCAGTGTCTTTCCTTCAATCAGCTCAGTGTGAAATGGCAGAACACTCACAACTGAACTTCTTAGGTAACAGAAAGTTGAAACCTGAGACAGCTTTTAAGAAATAAATCTCAAAAGAACCAATGAGGTGCTTAGTCTAAGATGTATTCCAGGTGACCTCAGTCAGCCAATGACCTCAAACAATTCTCTCTCACTGAAATGCCTGATGGCTTTGGCTAAACCAAGATGTCCCTGAATATGTGCTCAGACACACAGGCTCCACAAACACTAGGCCCAAATACAAGCCTGAATATGAAAATGCTACAAATATCCCCACTACTTAGAACAAACTGCAGAAATGTTTCTCACAGCTGAAAAGCAGCAGTGAGCCTTTAAATGAAAGTTTTAAACAGCTAAAGGAGCCTCTATAGAAAAGAGTTTAACTGCAACAAGTTATCAGAAACAAACAACCCAACAGATGCTTAATAAAAGTGGACAATTTCCAGTTAATACCTCACACACAGTGAAACTAGCTAGAAAAATACACAGTACACAAAGTGCTATAAATAACAAAATAAATAAAAAACAGGATACTTAATGTTATATATTATAGCTCCAAGATTCCTCAGTGTCTTTCCTTCAATCAGCTCAGTGTGAAATGGCAGAACACTCACAACTATCTGTATCAAACAAAGCTCTTCATTAGCACTCTTCAAGAAAAATCTTGATGATTGGATGGGAGATTGGAAATTCAGCCCATTTATCACTTCTGTGGCTCTGCTTAACAGGGCCACAGGAAAATAATTTTCTTGGTTTGCAAAAGCCAGGGTACCATTTGGATGTATGTATCTAGGACTTTTGATCGAAAGATCAAAAGTCTGAATCCATTACAGTCGGGCATACTTACACGGAAGTGCTTTTCACCGAAGAAGCACTTTTGCATAAGTATGCCTGTTGCGGAGGTCGTACTACGATGCAGATAAGGGAAAATTCCCTTTTCCCCACCGTAGTGCGATCTTGGAGGGAGAATATTAAAGTGGGGGGTGCACAGCCCCCCACATGGGGGGGGTGCAGGGGGGCTTGCCCCTGCAAAACATTAATTAAATGTTTTTTTTTTGTTTGACACACTTTAACGAAAGTTCTTTTTCAGTGAAAGAGCTTTCGTTAAAGTGTGTTTGGATTGAATGGATTCGAACTTTTGATCTTTCGATCAAATGTCCTAGATCCATATATATATATATATATATATATATATATATATATATATATATATATATACAGAGAGAGAGAGAAATACATGTATGTGACATTTGATCTATGACACATTTTTTCCACAAAAATGTCACAGTTGATCTAAAACACATTTCATTGAAAATACAGATGACTGAATCAAATTTGATAGAAAAGTGTGCAAGGCTATAGAAAATCACTACTGGTGTGGTTTAGGATGGTAAGAGTTGTAATTCAATTTAGTGTTGATCAGTACTTGTACCTTGCTAATGCCAACTGTTCTGTTGTATTGCTGTCGCTATAAGTTTGTATTTGTGTGCTAGCAGTGATTTACTTTATAAAGAATTGTCTCTTTTCACTGTGGCTGTGCAACGTTGGAGTTATAATATATATATAAGTAAGGGGTGTGGGGGGCAAAGTGCCCATATGGGGTATGCAGGAGGCTTGTCCCTGAAAAAAAAAGAAGTTTTGTAGATTCTGGTGTGCAATAAGTTTTAGATGTAATGCAATTTGATTGTGTGTTTTTAATTAAATGTGTATTGGATTGTTTTTTAGATCTTTTGTGATTAAATATTTATTTATCCTTTCTGCACTAGGTTAGCCCCACTAGGATAAATAAAAAGTGTTTCAGATAAAAAATAATAGGACTCAGATCGATAGATAGATAGATAGATAGATAGATAGATAGATAGATAGATAGAGATAGACAGATAGAGATAGATCGATAGACAGGCAGACAGAGACACATAGATCAGTAGGTAGATAGATACATTGAGACAGATCAATAGATAGATAGATAGATAGATAGATAGATAGATAGATAGATAGATAGATAAATAAATAGATAGATGAATAGGCAGAGATAGACAGAGATAGACAAATGGAGATATATAGCTAGATCCAGATAGATAGATAGATAGATAGATAGATAGATAGATAGACAGATAGATAGATAGATAGATAGATAGATAGATAGATAGATAGATAGAGATAGACAGATAGAGATAGATCGATAGACAGACAGACAGAGACACATAGATCAGTAGGTAGATAGATACATTGAGACAGATCAATAGATGTAGATAGATAGATAGATAGATAGATAGATAGATAGATAGATAGATACATAGATACATAGACAGATAGATATAGATAGATAGACAGATAGATAGACAGACAGAGAGAAAGATAGAGAGCTATAGATAGAGATCTAGTCACACCTTTTGTATTTCACCTGTGCTAACTAGTCCAGAGCCAGCTCATATGCTTTAACTTCTGTCACATGGTCTCTAGTTCCCAATATTTGCGTCCACTCCTACTAGTCATGGCTTACCCAGCCATGTAATTTTGTGAAACCTACTGCCACTGCTACTTAATACAAGACTTATACCAGGGTGTCAGTTCCTCAAAGTTGTTCAAAACTATTCCCTCTGCTTTATATAATACTGTCTAAAATTCAAAGACTAGCAGTTGATGTCAGCAGCATATCAACATTTCCCATGGTGTCATGCTTGAATGGTTAACTGACTCTGTCAGGCAAGCATACAGTCACTATCCTGACAAGGGAAGCAGTAAGAGTTATCACTACTGCTACATGGAATGCTTCTTCAAAACAGATCTGGAGGTCAGTGCATGCCCTGTTTTACAGCATCCATTAACAGAAGGAATATACTTCCTCAAGCAGCATGTTTCTCTGTCACTGGCATCTCTTCTACCAACCATTTCAACAGATCTCCTTAGCCCACAAAATCCTTTACAAACCCATAAACACACCCATTCTCACATCACTTATCACTCCATACTGCAATCTTAAAAGCCTTCGCTCCTCCGACAAACTACTTATATCAACTAGTAAACCCAATAACTCAGCTGGCAAATCCTTGTTTTCTAACACAGTAGGAAAAACCTGGAATACTCTTCCTCACAATCTCACAGCAATCTCCTCTCTTCCCTGCTTCAAATCCCAACTCAAAACACACCTCAAAACCCACTGGCTCTGCCCCTGTAGCAACCCTGACTAGATTACCTTGGTATCCAGGTACTCTCAACTTCTCTGCTGTAAATAACTACCTTTCCTCAGGTATCTAAGTACTAGAAAAAAATTTCTTTACATTTTTTCTTTTTCTTTTTTACTTTCTCTAGCTCTAGAAACTCCTAACAAAATACACTCACTATTTTTCTCAACTTCTGCCTTTTAATATCTAATGATTTTTTGACATATATATTATAACCATGTCTAATGTTTTTTACCTGATATTACAAATGCTTGCATGTGGAGCTTTTCTCCCCGGGCCTCTGCTGAAAATGGACATAAATCCAGTTGGACCAGCCTGGTCAACAAATGTAAAATAAATAAAATAAATAAATAAATTTGCTTCTAGAACTGCATAAAATCAAAAAACACCAATTTTTGCTAACCTTGAACCCTAGTCTTTCATATCTAGGTATATTACGTTTTAATTATCAGCATGAATAGTGCATGATCTTATGTATGTCAGTCTCCCAATGTACAGCAGTCGGCACAATGAGGTGACTTCTGTGCATTTCAGTGGGACAGCCAACACCGAGGACCATCTCAGTTGTTTGAGTAGATGGCGATCCAGGAATGCGGTAATACTGAGAGGTGATGGTAAACCATTTTGTCTGCCATTGCCTCTCTAACAGCCTCTAACAGCCACTGTACCAAACGCATTGTGACTAAAAAGCTTTTGTTTCACACTTTCCAACACTGCAAACACATTCACCTGTGTACACAACTACTAGGCGCAGTCATCAGCTCCACGATCACAGCTCTGCACCCATCATTAGTTTTGCATGACAGCCATGTACTCACTCTTCAAGAATAAGCTGTACGATCTAAGAGGTGTAATTCACTTTATTTCAGCTTAATTATTTCAACTTATTTCAACTAAGTGGTAGAGCAGGATCACTTGTGAACACTTCTGAACAATCCTTTCAAGGTCATTTTTAGCATCATAGATATTTGTAGAGAATCCAGCCAGTAAAGATGTGGTATAGTGATCTCTTGTTTATGAAATATTATATCGAAGGAATAATTTGATACAATATGGTGTACTGTCCACATAATAGTGTTATTAAAGGGGAGTTTATAGATTTGCATATTTATTTATTGCTCATGCGTTATTTGATAAACATAACACAAGCTAGTGAAAGGAACCATTTTACATCATTATCAGAGTGAACAATAAATTCAAATGGAAAATATAGCATAACATGTAATAGCAAGTTCTGTACATAGGAATATTAAGTACTGTGTGTTCATTTTATATCATAAATATGATAAATATGATAAATAATGTTAGTGAGTTATGCATGATTGACAACCAGAACGTTTCTTAAAGATCATGATACCTGAAGAAAAGACACACCTCCAAAAGAGCTAGCAAGTACGACTGATGCACGGCATACCCAAACTGATAAACAAAATTAAAAAGCCAGCACTCAGAGGCAAACAATGTTTATTCCTTCCCTTCTTTCAGACCGGTTTCGGTATCAAACCTTCTTCAGGGATATCACTGAAGAAGGTTTGATACCGAAACCGGTCTGAAAGAAGGGAAGGAATAACCATTGTTTGCCTATGAGTGCTGGCTTTTTCATTTTGTTTACCTGAAGAAAAGCACGTTGTCTTTTATGAGAAATGCAGATTCATACATGCATGTCTCAGGTTTTCAAGTGAAAGCTACATTTATGATCTAATTTAGCATATAACTCATGAAGTATTCTCTTCCATCAAACACCTCTGGTGAGGTCTTTTAGTGAGAATGTAATGTGAATAAAAGTACAAGGGCAGCCATTACTAGTACGATTGTGCAATTCCTGTTAGATGAATCATACCCTTCAGACAGCAAAGACAGGTCTCCTTGTTAAACTGTGCCTTTTTAATTAAGGTCCTTAGGAATTATGGAAGTATGCCAAATAGGAGTCATGACTAATGCATTCTCAGTTCATAAAGTTTAAGGAAAACAAAGAGAAGGGGTGAGATTCAAAATGCTTGCCCTATTTACAAAGTTATCAGTAAATTGGAGTAGCTTACTCTGAGATTAAGTCATTACAAATGTCAAGAAGGGCATTGCAGCCTTTTCTCTTTACTGCATAACCGGTTGCTGAACATAAAATCCTGATACATTATCTCTTAAAACACATAAATACATAATGTGAGACAGCATAACATAAATTAATTCAGTTCTCGGATATTTACCTCCAAAGTCTGGATGCTATCCATGCATCAGTTTATCATTTTTATATTATAAATAGTTTCTGGGAAAAAAGGACAGTGAAGACAATATATTTTCCTTAACAAAAAAAAAATCAGTAATATATTTCTATACTTTACATCTTTAGTTGTGTTTTGTGTATCAAATAACAAAATCATATGTCTTACATTGGAAACATGACCTCTAGCATACAATCCCAATCATGAGGAATACTTCTTATAAATTACCTTTTTATTTGTTTAGAGTATTAAAATGCTTACATTTTTAAGCATTGTACAATTAACTAATAATGTAACCAAAATGTTAAAATCCATCACTGAAATAATTCATTAGATTGGCAATAAAATATAAAATGTAAATACATCTTAAAGTTGAAGTTAATACCACCGTGAGGTGCACAGAACATCTTCTTAAAAATATGGTCTCTCAGGGACCTCATAAAAGATGACTCCATCTCACATACCTGAATCAGGGAAAGTAACTTATTTCAGAGGACCAGGGCAAGACATAATAACAAGATCCTGCCAGAGTTCTCAGCCAGTCCCTTGGTTCAGTCAGCACCTCCTCATATGATACTCTAAGCTGTCCTGTAACTGAACCAAAAATAAAAAATAAAAAAACGTGAGAAAAACAGCACAGTGGCAAGAAAGAGAACCAGCTTTATTTGTGACTAAGCACTTTCACCTTCAAATCCCAGGCATCATCAGAGTCACTAAACATACACATCACAGGTTTTATATTAAATGCAATTATACTGCACAGGATTTTAAATTAGAATTGCAGTGATTGAGTTTTTATATGTCTGAAGTCATGTGTATTTTAATGTAAATAGGAAGTGATGTATATGTTGAGTGACTTTGATGATGTCGTGTATTTTACTATAAAAAGGAAGTGATATGTATGTTTAGTGACTCTGATGATGCCTAGGATTTAACGGTGAAAGCACTTAGTCATAAATAAAGCTGGTTCTCTTTCCTGCCACTGTGCTGTTTTTTCCACTTTTTTTATTTTTTATTTTTGGTTTTATTAGTGATTTTCAACCTTGGTGAGGTGGAATTTGTGTGTCCTGTAACTGAATTAGGCCTCTGTTGCACTTTGAAATAAGCAAGACACAGATCTCATAGGATGTGGAACGTGTGGGTAAGAATCCTAAATACATACTGTATCTGTTCACAGCTATCAGCCAATGCAAGCCTTGCAGCACAGGCTTAAGGTACCAATAAAAAGTCCATGAGCAGAATTCTGCTCTGCTAAGGGTGGCCCTCATTACCATCTGAAATCCAAGGTAAATGATATTGCAGAAGTCAAGATCGGAAAGAATTAGAATATTTAAAACCATTAAAGATCCACTGATGAAATGTAGCATCTCTTTTGGGCTATATTTTTGGGATGGAAATAAGATGTTTTCACGATTCCACTTCATATTGTCGAATTATCATTTCATCGAATTTCAAAACATCGAGACCAAATCGTCGAAAACTCAAATTGTCGAAAACTCATAACAAATCATTGAAAACTATAAAGCAACTAGAAATAACATCCCACAGAGTTTTTACTACGTTTATGCAGGGGGGCAAGCCCCCCTGCACCCCCACCCCCCCGTACATTAAATACACCAACTCCAAGTTCACACTACAGTGGGGGAAAAAGGTAATTTCCTACCCCACTGTAATGCGACCTTAGAGTTGGTATATTTAATTTACGGGGGGTGTGGGGGGTGCAGGGGGCTTGCCTCCCTGCATAAACATAGTAAACAGTGTCTAGGATGTTATTTCTAGTTGCTTTATAGTTTTCAATGATTAGAGATTCGATGTTATGAGTTTTCGACGATTTGACTTTTCGACAATTTGGTCTCGATGTTCTGAAATTCGATGAAATGATAATTCGACGTTATGAAGTGGAACCGTTTTCACAATGACTGACATCATTTTTCTCAGTGGCATGTCAACCTCTCATCGAGAACAATGCCTGGATCTTTAATGTGGGAAAGAAATTGGTGGTGTTGAGGTTCAAATGATTATACATCATCTACTCAAAACTAGAATCTAAGCAAACTACCAGGGAGGAAAAGTCTGGCGTGCTCTCTGGGGGAAAGGAGAGGGTTAACTGGATATCATCCCCATATGACCGATAATATATATTCCTCCCAGTGTCGACTTCTCTAAGTGGAGACATGCACATGGAGACAATCAAAATCAAACCCTGAGGCGCACTGCCATCCAGTACAAAAAGAGTGTGATGAATTCAAAGTAGACACCACAAACTGAATACATCCTAAGATACACAGCACTCAAGAACAATGCTTGATAACTGAAAGTGCAGTGAATAAAACTTCAGAGGAGCACCACGACTATCAGAGTCGACCATTTATGAAAACCGTTTATTGAAAACAAAAAAGTATAGAGGCCAGTAAGCGTTTTCACGTTTGAACGCTTCTTCAGACTTTTAGAAATAACTACTCCACTTTCAAGTTAATAAATAGACGTCATTCAATCTAAACCAATAGGAAAAGCCCTTCTATTACATTGTTAATCAATACACTAATCAGTAAAAAGTAAAAAGACTAGATAGGATTAAAACAGATAAGTAAATAAAATACAGTTCATAAACTGTGTCACATAAACCGAGCAAAAAAAAGACTTTCCCCATAAACTTATTTAAAATAGATGCATACACATTACACTAATAATAAAAACAGTCACATTAAACTCTAATAAAAACAAAACAGTGTCATCATACTATACTAAAATATTAATCTAACTGACTCAAAGATACTCAGGGTACATTCAAATAAAAATTCTAAGCTTTATATTACACTCAGAAACAATCAATGGGTAAGGGGTCTATCTTTTAAAAAGGGTGTCAACGAAACCCTGTCATTAAAGCCATGTGTTCTGTCTGTAACCTAAGAATCCATAAAGCCTCTTGTTTTTCCTAATATCTCCTAGTCTAGCTGTCTTATTTATTATGAGACGAGCTGTGGATATATGCGGCTGCTCATTGAACAGTATAGAGACATAAAGAGAGAATTAATAGATGAAGCGACCGGGACACAAGAACTGGCCACTTTTCTATCAATAACAGACATGAATGACTTTTTAATAGAACTCAGCACTCATTTGGCATTATTAGAAAATAAGTTAATGCAATCCAAGAAAAAGAAACTTGAAAGAGACTTCTCTGATTTCTAAAAAGGGGATGTCTTCTCGTGGCCATGAGAACCAATGAGGAGTAGAGATTCGACCCAACCCACATTTGCTGACCAATCTTGCATAGCTTCCCCACTTCCTACTACGTCAGCATCTACACTGAACGATGCTGAGAAGGGAGAGAGCAATAGAGACACTTGTCATACCCCAGGATCAGTTACATCAGCTGAGAAGTCAGGTTCCAACCAAGATAATATAACAAGGGATAACTCTTTCGTACATGATGTTCAAAGGAAGGAAAAACCTGTACCTGAGGTGGCGTCTACATCTGAGAATATATCCTCCTTTTGTCCTTTTCACTGCCCTTTTGGGTGGCTCACAAACAAGCATGGACTCCTCAGTCGACACTGTTTTGTTTTTATTAGAGTTTAATGTGACTGTTTTTATTATTAGTTACTATATTATTATTATTACTATTATGTGCTGGGTATCTTGTTCTACCCTCAGAATGATTCCTGTTATATTGACTTAACGCTTGCTGCTGACTTATGTTTAGAGATAGAGGCTTTATCCTGATTCTAAACTGCTTATTTGTGCATTTATAGGATATATTTCTCAACTGTATTTTTAAGTTGCCAATTTAATGTGCCTTTTTTCTACCTAGATGTCTTAACATGCAATGAAATATTCTGTGTAGATTAGTGTAACTGTTTTATCTCTAACCTATAATCATATTGTTCTTGTGTCTTTTATTTATCCTTTTTTAGCTGGTTTAGGGTATTTTCTCCCCTCTCAACTCCAGGAAAAGCTCTGTTTGGAATCCTAAGACTGCAATTTTCCACCCGCCTCTACTTGCCTGGGTTTCCTTAATACCTTGGAAAACTTTAATCTGGACACCACCAAACCAAAGCTATATTGTATGTTTTTATTATATAATCATCTCTTATGAGCTGGTTTTGTTATTTTCTGGTCATCCTCTCCTGACACATTGACCAGACTTCTACCAGCCTCCGCCAGCAGCCATACTTCCCCCCCCACCTGCCTGCTATACTGCCTACCCCATACTCTGCCTCCTCTCTTTTACTGATAACTAGTTGAACTGTATTACCCTTATATTATTTTCTACTCTAGTACATACTTCTATTCCTCCTCCTACCAAGAACTTGCTTTCTCTATTGACAATAGCCTAGGTTCTCCTCCTTCCTTACCTGCTGTATGGTTATCACTATCTGGCCTGACTGTTTCTTCTCCTCTTGTAGTAGTGCCTTCCTATAACCATCTCCTAGTGATAACTCACCTTGCCTCAGTCTTCTCTATTTCCTTCTTACCCCCTCTCTTAGTTCTAGCCTCCCTTGTAACTAGACTGAAACTGTTTTCTCTGAACTTCTTTTCTCCTTGCTTCGAGTTTAACTAACCCACTTCTTGCTTCCAGCCTATTCCCCCTGGGCATCCCGTTGCTGATTGTTCTCCTCTCCTCTGCTCTCGCACAAGGTGATTGTTTGTGCCCCGCTACGCTCCCCTCCCTACCCCCATATCCCACCCACCCCTAGGGTTCCTTAACTTATACCTCACTAGTCACACCCCCTATTCTCCTAACCTATCCCCTCCTTTGTACTAAACCACTCCCCTATCCTTTTACATCTCCACACCTTCGCTTACTTTTTCATCTACTATAAAACTATTAGTAATCTCTTATCTGTCTAACTCTTTCTATCTCCTGCCTAACTTCTATATATTGTATTGTCTGTATAGCCATTCCTTTCATTCTGTTGTTAATCCCACTTGTCCTTAATTACTGATACCTTAACAAGTTAGTCTAGATTTTCTGTTTAACTCTTCACTACCATGTCTTCAACTGTCATAGCCTTTCTCACCTATACCCTTCTCTCCACTACTGCTTTAACTTCTCTATCCTTATCATACTATATCACCTCTCTACAAATTAATACTTTTATGAGCATAACCCTCATCTAAATCAAACCTTCCTCTTTCCTAAGCACCCTTAAACACAGCAACATTACCTATTCTTCTAACTATATACTGCCAAAATATCATAGGGCATCTCACATAACCTTCCATTTTAACAAAAAAAACCCTAATACGTGCCTCAAACTTCTTAAAATACTATCTCAATACCATCTTCAACTCCTCTCACATGGCGACATTCATCCTAATCCTGGACCCTCTACCTAAGCAACTCTACCCATAATATTAACTCTTCTCCCCCTAGTGTTGAAGGTACTAGAGCAACCAATTCCCTTTTTATAGCTCATATTAACATCAGAAGTATTAATAACAAAATTCACCATCTTCATGCTCTCCTTGACTTGCATTCATTTGATATATTATGTATAACAGAAACTTGGCTAAAAGCCTCTACTCCTGACCATGAAATCACCCCTCCTGGCTACAACATACTTAGAAATGACCGAACTAAGAAAAAGGGTGGCGGGATAGCCATTCTCTTTAAATCTCACCTACAAATTACACAGTTCAAGGAACTTCCATTATCAGGCCCCAAATCTGAAATTTTATCAGTCAAACTACAGATTAATGACAACAAAGCTATCTATATAATTTGCTTGTATCTTCCCCCTGGTAATAATACCCTAATCTTAGAAAACTTACTCAGTTCTCTTACTAAACTACTACCCCAAGAAACCATTATACTTGGTGATTTTAACATTGATTGGAATACCTGTATAGCCCAAAAACCTACTAACCATATTAATCTCCATGGTTACTCTCAATTGATTACAACTACAACTAGAATCCATAAACCTAACATGAAAGAAACAATTCTAGATTGGATTCTAATAAATAATACCCCTAACAACTATACTCCTGGGACGCTTCCTGATAGTATTAGTGATCATATTCTTACTTATGTTATCAGACAAAAATTGTACATTCCTAATAAGCATAAACTAAAAACATGCCGCTCAAAAAGATTTTTCAACCCTGATAACTTCCTTAATGAATTACAAGCATGTGACTGGTCACCTTTATCAAACCTTGAACTTAATGAAGCAGTTTCTTATTTTAACACTAAATTTCTGCAGATCCTTGACTATCACGCTTCTTTTCACACCACCAGGATAAGAGCCAAAACTGCCCCGTGGCTATCTAAGCTAACAAAAGAAAGAATGATCTTGAGAAATAAAATCTGGGCTAAATGGAGAGCTACAAAATCTCCAGCTGATCATCTCCTATATAAACAGTTAAGAAATACTACCAAGAAATACACTCTTAGCGATAAAAAGGAATTTTATATTCATCTTCAAAATACTACTCAAAATACCCCACAAAAATTTTGGTCAGGCATTAATAAACTTCTAAAACCTGGGCATTCTCCTACTCCTGCTACTACAGGATTAAACCCTAACTCCTCTATACAAATCCCAGACGCCTTTAATAACTACTTTACAGAAACTACTCTTACCCTAGCCAACTCCCTACCAACACCCATAGCCTCCCCACATAATAACTCAACAGCCTCTACTAATGCCTTTCAAATCCAACCTGTCTCATCATCAATCATATATAAGCTTTTATTAAAACTAAAGCCTTGCACTCCATCTGCAGACAAACTCCCATCCGAATTCTTACAAATAGCTGCAAAAGCTATTTATCTCCCAATATCTATACTGATAAACAGAACCATCTCTGAAAAGAAAATCCCTACCATTTGGAAAATTTCTCATATAATTCCTCTTCATAAAGGTGGCCCTTCCTCTGAAATATCCAACTATCGCCCTATTGCCTTACTCTCCCCATTAGCGAAGATAATGGAAAGGTGCATACACAAACAATTTCTTGACTACCTTCTTCAAAACAAACTTCTAGCCGACTGTCAACATGGTTTTAGGCCACACCACAGTACTACAACTGCCCTACTTTCCTTTGCTGACTCTATCAATAAAAATCGTAATATTAACCATTTCTCTGCTGCACTATTTATAGACCTATCAAAAGCCTTTGATATGGTTAACCATAACATACTTCTTGAAAAACTGAACAACCTTCCTCTAAGCTCACACTCTTTACAGTGGTTTAGAAGCTATCTCGAGAACAGGCAACAAGCAGTGCTTTGGGAAAATAACCTATCATCCTTACTCCCTGTAAATATCGGAGTTCCAAGGCTCTATCCTTGGACCCCTTCTTTTCTCATTATTTATCAATGATCTTTATCTGAATGTGCCACAAGCAACCTGCATCCAATATGCAGATGACTCAACTTTGATCTGCTCAGATTCAGATATTCCCTCTCCAGTCCATCACCCAAACAACCTTCCATAATGTTGAAATATGGTTTATGCAGCACTGCCTCCTCCTTAACCCCAAAAAAACAAAGCTACTGCTCTTTACTCCCACTAATAAATCTCCTACACCTTTCTTTACTATCTCCTCTAATAATGCCACCTGTATAAACCCTGAAAAAACTACTCGGCTATTAGGTGTAACCATTGATAACCATCTGAACTTTGAGGAACAAATTAACACTTCTATTAAAGCTGTTAAAAAAAAATTGGGACACTCTATAGAATTAGATCCTTCCTGAACCCAGCAGCCAGGAAAACTATTGCACAAACCCACCTACTTTCCACCCTTTTTTATGCTTCAGCTATATTTACCACACTCTCTAAAAATAACATCAACAAACTCTCTACCTGTTATAACAGTATAGCCAGATTCATTAATGCTACACCCTTCAGAACTCACCATTGTCACAACCTGAAACAACTAAACTGGCTAGAACTAAATAACCACCTATTGTATCAACAATTACTCATCATTCATAAAGCCCTTCATTTGCCGCAAAATACTCCCAGCCTAGCATACCTCATTTCTCCATACAAGAACCTAACCACACTTCGTTCTGCAAATAAGTACCTTGTATCCATAACTAAATCATACAATAAAGCTGGAGATGCTATATTTTCTAATTCCATTGGTAAAATATGGAATCAACTCCCTCAGAATATAACTAGTCTTGGGTCTACATCTCTATTCAAAAAACAAATCAAAGAACATCTTATTTCACATTGGCTATGTCCCTGTACCAATCCCGACTGAAACATATTCTAAATACAACTAAATTTTTTTTATCTTCTCACTAAGCCCCTACTTGATGCCTCCCTGGAGATGAGATTTAATCTTAAGATATTATTCTATCCTTAGTTTTTTTTTTATATCCTACTATGTTACTAGTAGAACTAGACTTGTACATTTTAAATTTGTTTGTTATTCTCTCTTGAAATGTAAGACTGATGAGTTTCTGAAATGTTATTGCCTTGCCACTCTTGTACCATTTAGAAATCTATGTAGAAAATCGTTGATGTATTGTTAAATATTTTTGCTTTATTTATATTCATCACTGTAATTTTAACTGTACTGGAGCTTTTCTCCCCGGGCCTCTACTGTAAACGGATATATATCTAGCTAGACTAGCCCGGTCAACAAATGTAAAATAAAATAAATAAAATTAGTGTAATGCGTATGCATCTATTTTAAATCAGTTATAGGGAAAGTCTTTTTATTGCTCAGTTTATGTGACACAATTTATGAACTGTATTTTATTTACTTATCTGTTTTAATCCTATCAAGTATTTTTACTTTTTACTGATTAGTTTATTGATTAACTATGTAATAGAAGGGCTTTTCCTATTGGTTTAGATTGAATGATGTCTATTTATTAACTTGAAAATGGAGTAGTTACTTCTAAAAGTCTGAAGAAGCGTTCAGTGAAACGTGAAAGCTCTTATTGGCCTCTATACTTTGTTGTTTTTTTTTTTTTAATAAACGGTTTTGATAAACGGTCAGCTCCAATAGTCATGGTGTGCCTCTGAAGTTTTATTCATTGGACTTTGTGTGTTTTGCTTTCAAGAGGCACTTTATCCAGAGCTGTGTTCTTTTTACGATAAATCAAAGTGCACTTTTGATTTTATGGTATGAAAAAAAAAACTTGTAAGATTAATTACATGTTGTTTCAAAGGTGTTTACATACTGTAGGTGTCATTTTTTTTTCTTTTTAGTGTTATAAGAGAATTCTTTTCTCCATGTATGACATTAACAAACAAAACAAACAAACAAAAACCTCAGCAAATTTTAAACATTTGGGACTGCTTGTTTATGTTGTGATAAAGCCTGACTCTTTACAAGACAAAAGTTTTATCTTTTTATTGAATTTTTATTAAAAGGCTTTTGGATATTTTACTGGATAATGTGACTGTGTATTTTTATGCTTTTATATGAAATTAAGAGAATCATTTACTCCGTGCATGAAATGGTGTGACTGACTAAATGGGATTGTTTTGAGTTATAGGCCAAAATATTTAAAACTGCCTAAGATAAAAACTTCCTAAGCTATCACCATTTTGACAAAACAGATAGAAAGATATAACTTGGCAGTTAGCACAGTGGATAAGTCTATGAGTTATTAACAAGCTACTTCCTGTGGTACAGAGTTTGATTCCCTTAGCCTTCATTTGCCTACTGTGTGACCAGGAGCAAGTCACTTAACCAGATAGGGCTTTGGGAAATTGGAACAGGCTTTCTAATGGTCTTCTGTACTACATACCCAGTCACTTCCTACAAACTCTAACCATTTTTCAGCATTGACCCCCTTTTTCCCATTTTGTACATGGGGTCAGGGGGTCACATCAACAGCGCCCATCACCTATAGCCAATGTTCACACCATTAAGCTCTGGACATTATTATCTGTGGAAAGACATGCAGCATATTTAGGGTCTCATGTCAGGATCTCTAGAAAGTTCTCAGTGTTATTCTGAAGGGTAAATCTCTGCTCTGTATACCACTTTTAAGTGAAACATCAGTTTAAAATAACAAAAGTGGAATGACACTCTACTATTTAAATGGAGTGGGTTATATTTAGTTATATTATTTTGGGGTAATAATGCCAATACATTATCACTTAGTATTGAGATGGATTTGCCAAACAGTGCATTCACTCTGCAGACCTAGGACTCACTTGTATTCACCTGCTATCAGGAAAGCTATTAATCTGAAGGAGGTTTTCTTCTGGATAATTTATGAGGGCAGCTCTTCTATTTCAGGTACCCATAAGTAAAAAGGTCTAAACTAGAGATGTTCTCAAAACAAACACTTGGGTAAAGGAGGATTTTGGGTGAGATCATAGACAAGGAGGAGGCATTGCAGAGGTTTAAAATGTAGATTCCTCAGTAGGAGAAGACAGTTCCTTGCCCAAACTGTATTACCCAAGGGTGGGAAAGTGTTAAATAATAGTTGGGATATTGTTGGAAGTAGAAGAAATATTCTGCAAACTCCTGAGACTGGTAGATATGCCTTACTACCAGGAAGCAGTGCCTAAAATAATCACTGGACTGGAGTCCAACACTGCATAATCTCAAATCATGCCAGTGGAAAGATGCCTTCTGATTGGTAAGTTTAAGGTGGCAAGTCTAGATGAGACATGGCCAGAAGTGCTGAAGGTGGTGGACAGTCTTTCAGCAACATGGCTAGTGAGCGTCTTCAGTTATGCATGGAAGATGGAACAATATTTCTGAATCTTCAAGTGGTTATAGTGGCTCACATTTTTATGAAAGGGAATGACATGTTATGTCCCAGCTATATGGCAATCCTTCTCTTAAAAACTCTGTCTGTTAGGCAAAATTGGAATCAGATGGAACATCGTGGACCTTGCCTAAGGCACAGAATGCTGAGCCATCTCTAGAATATTCTGCAGCTGTCAAGCATTACATTTCTTCTAAAGTTGTTTTGTGGACATGAGGAAAGCTTATGTTCACATGCAATGGTGTGGACTGTGAAAGGTCCAGCTGAAATATGAAGTGCTGAGGTTGTTGTTACATATTGTCCAGCTTGTATAAAAAATCTAGTCATAGCTGTGTCTACATGTTGGTATTAACTTAAATAATTTCAATATGAGTAACAGGTTCTGTGAAAAATGCATCTTGCAGCTGCCCTGAACATTATAGAAGAGGTAAATTTTAACTGTCTACCAGTGGTGATGGAACAAACT
Organism: Protopterus annectens; assembly: GCF_019279795.1. Classification (NCBI taxonomy): domain Eukaryota; kingdom Metazoa; phylum Chordata; order Ceratodontiformes; family Protopteridae; genus Protopterus; species Protopterus annectens. The sequence continues at coordinate 338,366,524 of NC_056732.1, forward strand.
AGTCTAATGTATCAATTTCCAGTTATCCCCATGGGTATATGACTAAGTGTCAATTGATTACTTTTCACCAATAGTTATTTCAGTCAAGAGTTTGTGCATTTTTCGCATCGTGCAGCACCGGGGGACTACAGTTAAAGTATTCCAGGTGCCAGAAAGTCTGCTCTTTAAATTTTCCCTTAGAACTAGCTGGTTTCTCAGTAGTGGCACTAAAATCAGAATCCCTGTGACTAGCACTTGCTCTAGAACCTGCTGGAAAGCACTAGGAAGTTGTAAACTGATACAAGCACTCAACTCTCCTTATTAATAAGAAGAAATTAATCGTAGGCACTAAACAGCCTATAATTGCAAAGTACCTTGCTAGGGTAAGGGAAAACAGCTCTTGTACTTTACAAAAAAAGCACCTAAACAGGCATGTCCAAGGGTCAGCTTCCAGTGATTTCTCCTGTCCACCTGGTGTATCTGGGCATACTGGGGCAATGAAGCAACTGCATCATGTACACATACAACCCTCTCCTCCTACCACCCAACACTACAACTTGTGAGAGATGCACTTACATAACCAAACTGGAAGCAAAGCTCTTTCCAGCCAAGATTGTGCTAGACAGTCAAGAGGAGAAGGTTAACACCTGCACTACACCTCAAGCAACACATAGCCCTTCAAAACCCACACCATCAACACCCACACATAGCAACACCAAACCCACATATGCGGAGGCCCTTAACATTAACCTGCCCAAACAACAAGGACCTCCGAAGCTGAAATGCAAACAAACACCAGTCACAACCAAAGTGACACATAGCTCACAACACCAGTGTGCCACCCAACAACAGCCCCAAAGGCAAGACAACGTTCCCAACACTTTAATCATAGGTGACTCTATAGTCAGGCATACTTATGTCCCACTCACCAGGCTGAATAAAGAGAAAAGTACAGTCAGCTGCCTGTCGGTTGCCAGGATCCACCACATATCGCATGCACTCAAGTCACTCCACAACAAGTACAAATACGACTCTGTCATTGTCCATGTTGGAGTGAATGACTTGAGACATACCTCCCCGGACTACATGAAAAGAAACATGGAAGAGCTCTCGGATCATGTGGCCCAGGCAAGTATGACCCTTGCCCTGAGTAGCATCCTACCTTTGCCCAGAATGATACCGCAGTATAAGGACAAAATGATTGACTTCAACAATTGGCTAAACTTCTAGTGTCATTCAAAGGGGATCCAGTATCTGTCTGCCTGGGACGACATGATCGACAAACCACGATACTTTGCCAGAGATGGTCTGCACCTGTCGCCCTTGGGATTCAGGTTACTGGCTACAGCTCTTGCCACCCCTATAGTGCCCTTTTTAGGCAAGGTACAAAGGACAAAACCACCACCGTAACAGATACAAGCATGCAAAATCTGAAGGTAATGCTATTCAGTGCTAGAAGTCTAAACCTCAAAATTCACTCTCTCGAGGCACTCCTCAAAATGGAGAACATCGATATTTGTGCAGTAACTGACACCTGGTTCAAGGCTGCAGACAGCACCCCTGCAATACCAGGCTACAACTCTTACCACACTTTTCGGCCACCAAACCAAGACCAAAACACTAAAGGTGGAGGAGTGCCCATACTCACCAAGGATATTCACACCTCCAGGCTAGTTGCCCAACACAATGCATCTGAAATTCTCCAGGTGCAACTAACACTAGGTAAGGTTGCAATCCAAATTGTAGCTTACTACAGATCCCCCACCATGCCCCAAGATTCTCACTACATCTTTCTAAACATACTGGAAAATATTAAGATACAACCAAACACCCTAATACTGAGTGATTTCAACTACCCTGCCATTAACTGGGAAAACTACTTGGGTACCAGCACCTTTTCCCAATGGTTCTTGGAATTCATAAATTCCAACACTCTGGATCAACTAATCCATTGTCCCACCAGGACCTCCAATATCCTAGACCTGGTCATTATCAACATGGGAGATAGATGCTCCACACCAGTGGTCACCCCCTCATTGGTCAGGTCTGACCATAAGCTAATCACCTTTGACATCCACATCCTACCCCCACTCCCCAGTAAGGAAACCTCTGTAAAAAACTTCTCCAAAGCAAACTTCATGCTACTCAAGTCAGAAGTGACAAACTTCATGACACCCATGCAGATGGGAGCTGAAATTTCGACTGCTGAATCCTACACTAAGGCACTGTATGAGCACATCCACTCATGCATGAATCGTGCCATCCCAAATAGAACCTAGATGCTCTCCTCCAAAAATCAGAAGCCAATCTGGTGGTCCTGTGCCATAAACAAACTTTACAACAGAAGGAAGAAACTGCTGCAGAAAAGAAGGAAAATCCCAGGATGAAAAAAACTCCCTCACCAGCCTCAGTAAGAAGCTGAGATCCCTCATAAAATCCTCCAAAGCTAGTTATGAAAATTAAATTGCCAAATATTCCAAAGACAACCACAAGGCATTCTATAGTTATGTCAAGAATGTAAATGGCAATGCTCAGATCTGCTCTGAGCTACAAGAGAATGGCTTTAAATATATTGATCCCAAGGATATTGCCAATATCCTGGCAGATTGATTTAGTGCCAACTTCACCCCCCTCTCACCCCCTAAAGGGCCCATCTCAATACCAAAAGATTGCCAAATTCCAGTAATCACTGCCACACAGGTAGAATCCGCACTCTCCAAAGGTAAGAATACAGCATCTATGAGACCAGATGACATCCCAGGCTGTGTACTACATGAACTACGAAATGAACTGGCACATCACCTAAGTGTCATGTTTAATCATAGCCACACCTCAGGCTTCGTGCCCACTGAGTGGTGCACAGCTACAGTTATCCCACTCCACAAGGGGGGATCCACCTTGGATCCCAGGAACTACTATCCCATCAGTCTGACGAGCCTGATCTGCAAGGGCATGGAATGCATTATCATGGAACTTATAAACAAAGACATTGGCAATCTTCAAACACTGGACCCCACCCAGTTTGGATTCGTCAAGGGCTGACCTTGTCTAGTGAATCTGATTGACTTCTTCGAATCAGCTCCAGAGCTGTAGACAAAGATAAGGCAGTCCACACAGCCTATCTGGACCTTGCCAAGGCCTTCAACACCATCCCCCACTCTGGAATAATTGATAAACTTACTAAGCTGGGCATAAATCCTTGCGTCTCTCGATGGGTTGCCAACTGGCTTACTGACAGAACCCAGACTGTAAAAGTAGCCGACTCCAAATCCAGCTCCAGACAAGTGACAAGTGGAGTACCTCAGGGTTCAGTCCTGGGACCGCTCTTGTTTGGCATCTACTTCTCTGAAGAACAGGCCAACACTAAGGGACTCTGGCTAACAAAGTTCATAGATGACTGCAAACTGGGAGCCATTATTGAATCCCCAAATGATGTGGATATTCTACAAAAGGGCCTTACAGAAACAGATGCTTGGTGCCAGAGCCATGGGCTCAACCTTAATGCCAAGAAATGTATAGTTATCCCCTTTGGGAAAAAACATGTACCCATGAATTACCACATAGGTGGCAGTACACTAAACACCGAAAGTGTGATGAGAGACTTAGGGACACAGGTTGACAGTGGTCTCACATTCAATAACCACATTGCCACAACAGTCAGGAAATCCTTCTATGTGGCACACCTCATCACTAAGGGCTTTTCATCCAGAAAAAAGGAGGTCATTGTACCATTGTACTCATCCCTCATTAGACCCACTATAGAGTACAACACCCCATTTGGTATGTACCTCACAAGACATCTGCAACAGCTGGAAAGGCCACAGAAATACCTCACTAAAAGAATCACAGGCCTAAAGAAGATGCACTATGCTGACCATCTAAAAAAACTCCAGCTATACTCTGCGGCATATTGTCTACTCAGAGGTGATCTCTACTTAACATACAAGGCCATGTCAAACCCTGAGCTATTAGACATGCTCCACTTAAATAAATCCCAATCCTTCAGAGCCACACCCTCCAGGGATCTAAACCTTGTCATCACAATGAACAAAACATGCTGGAAAGATAGGTTCCTGACCCAGAGACTCCCCATACTCTGGAAAAGACTATCCATACATGTCAAGCAGAGTGCCTCCTTGGCCCTCTTCAAAAGGAACCTTGACGACTGGATGGGAGATAGGAAATTCACCCCGGGGATCACGTCAGTCGCCCTGCTAGACAGTGGTCCAGGGAAGTAAATACTGTGGGAAGAAATATCCAGGGAATTGTTATGGCTAGGCTTATATAGGCCCTAGGGCCGATAGCCTAGTACCAACCTATGAACCTATGAACCAAAATAAAACACTAGTAAGACACATCATTACCATCAATGGAATACAAACACTGTTTTTTTTTTTTCAGTAGACAAGCTCCACTATAGCTCCACAACCCTACATCTCCAAATATGCTGACTGTGAGATTTAACAACATTGGAAGAAAAGAGGTCCTCCTTTATCCTCACCATGCCACAATCTTAGTGTTTACACTGCAATGCAGTTGGTTAATGAAAAAGAAAACAGACAATTCCTGTTTTCACAAAATGCAACCAACAAAGAATATCTAGCCAGGCACTGGAGTTTTGCACCAACTGTAAGCAGTCAAGTTCTGAGTCCATTAGCCTCTGTTAGACATCATTGTAGTAGTCTAAATGAGAGGAAACCAGGTCATGTGTCACCACTCAGAAATCTACAAATGGTATAAGATGTTTCTTAAGGGCAATATTGTGGTATCTGTTTTATATTCCAAGAGTTGAATAGTGAAATGAAGGAGAGAAAATGAGGACTTAACTTATAGTAAGTCTGAGATTTCTGTGTCTTTAAGTATTTTCTTTACACTGAGTTATAATGATCTTAGAGTTGATATAAGTTCAAGGGAGTCTTGACCCCTGCAAAAATAGCTTTAAAAGACTACAGTGCTGTTTGTCATTCATTGTTCTCCTGTATTATCATAGTTTTTTTTAAAATAATTTGGGTCTCATTCTTTCAAGACTTGGAATTACAATACTGAGACTTGTATACCAAAGATGGAGGCATGCAGAGTTGATAATATTTATTTAGTATTATTTATTTGTCTTTGTTTACCAGGAAAGTCCGACTGGACAATACCCATTTTCAGAGGAGGCCTAGGGAGAAAAGCTCTGTTTGCTTATATTGCATTATACTAAGTTCCAATTAAACACAGAGTAGTTACATTTCTATTTACATTTATATACAAACAGTAATTATATTTATACAGTCTAAAATTTTACAGAGATGGAAGTTACTAAAGACAAAGCCCACATTTATCTTAATGACTTGTATAGGCAGCAGTTATATAGAAAAATTGTTTTGTCATTTCAGTGAGAAGTTCAAAGTATTCTGTTTAAGGAGAGCATTTTCAGAATATCGTACAGTGAACAGAAAGTCCTAACCTTGTGATGAGCATGTGTAGGACCAGGATTGGTTAAGATGTTATTTAAGCAGTAGTTTAAAACTATTGACTTTGTTGCAGAGTTTTATTTGTGTGGGGATACTATTTCAGAGTTTAGCAATGTACTGAGAGTGGAGCAGGTCTCCTACAGCATTATTTGACTTAGCTGAAAATAATAAGAATTTGTTAATGAAGTGGAGGTCTCTTGCTGGACAGTAGGGTAGCAATACATTTTGTAGTGCAGGGCATTTTTCCTGGATGATAAATGAGTTTGTGTGCTGTAGTTAGTTGTGAATATACAATTAATAATAATAATAGTGATACCTCACCCTTTAGTGTCAGCTTTTCATCAAGGATTACTTCTGAGTTACATATCTTTGCATGAAATCAGGTTGTCACCACTATAGATGATATTAGGGGACAAAACTGGTATGGAGAAGTTCCACAAAGTGACACAAACTGCTGTAACGTATGCCTTACTGATGCTGAGCTTTGGTACAATCGTTCAGTTATGAATACATTCCAAATGTACTGGTCACCTATTTACGGCAGGCACAGAGTAAAGAACCATTACAGCTGTATGTCATCAACATCACAATGGCACTACAAAATCTCTTCTACTAGTAATATCTTCCACAGGAGCACATTGGATAAGGTACCCAAATTTAAACCCTGTGTTACAGCTCAAGAAGGCTACCATGGTGAAAAGGAATAATCCCCTGACACTAGTCTTTAGGTTTATAAAGTTAGGAAACAAACCAGTCCAACAGTACACCTGACACTGCAATAATGTTGTAAATGTTCCAAGAGGATCCTGTGGTCAGATGTGCTGAATGTATTAGGGAGAATTAAAACCGGACCAATACGGAATATCGGCACTGATAAATCAATAGAAGCCCTACCAATGGTCACTTCACTGCTATGTGTAGACTGGAAGTCAGATTGAGCTGGATCACTGATGTTATTGCACCTCAGATATGAATCATGTACTTCTCAAGAGCCTTAACTATAAATAGACGGTTTGAAGTAGGCCTATAATTATCGAGATCATCAGACTCTAAACTGGCTTTTTTAAGGGCAGGAGTAACCAAGGCCTTCTCCAAAACTGATGGAAATATTTCAAACCTAAGTGAGGGTATGAAGAATTTGGTAAAGAACTGGACCCAGCACCTCCAGACAAAATATTAATAGCTTGATAGGACAAGGGAGGATTTATTTTACACATGGTTGTGCGTATACAAGGAACAAATGTAACAATGTAAGAAAGTAATCACAGTCAGGAATAAGACACTTCCAGTTTAAAATTGCAAACTCTCCCCAAAACCACAAGCAGGTGCTGTCAGTACAGCCTGTGAATCACTCAATTTGACCAAGATAAGTTTCATGGCACAATACTGAATGATCAGTTCTGACTTGTTGACAAGTGAAACTTTCCAGGTATTGAGGCACTCTGGGTTGCACAGCCTTTCCACCCTATAGAAGAAAGCAGTGGGTCAATCTATTGCTTCAAGCATTTCAGGAATATTTTTTATGACTTTGTCTGTGAAATCTTCACCAGGTATAAAAAATGCCTTGCCATCAAAGAGACTGCTGCAATATTACTATAGCTCTAACCCTTAACCAGCCCTCCTGTGTTTGCAGAGCTGTTGATTGTGCCATGGCTCACACAATAGAAAGTGGACAAGGCATAAACAGGTTGGCACCATAAGATCCAAGGAAGTTGTCAAGACTTTGTTATACATACTAAATAATTAATCTAAATCACAGACATCACTTTTTCAACAGTTGATAGGTTCATAGGTAGGTGCTAGGCTACTGGCCCTAGGGCCCATATAAGCCTAGCCAAAAAGGTACCCTGGCTTTCGCCACCCAAGAAAATTATTTTCCTGTGCCCCTGTCGAGCAGAGCCACAGAGGTGATCCCGGGGTGAATTCCTATTTTCCATCCAATTATCAAGATTTTTCTTGAAGAGTGCTAATAAGGAGCTTTGTTTGATATAGATAGGTAGTTTGTTCCAGAGTATGGGAAGTCTCTGGGACAGGAATCTGTCCCTCCAGAATGTTCTGTTTATTGTGATGACAAGGTTTAGATCCCTAGAGCATGTAGTTTGGAGGGATTGGGATTTTTTTAAGTCTAGCATGTCCAACAGCTCTGGGTTTGACATAGCTTTGTATGTTAGGCAGAGATCACCTCTGAGTAGGCAATATGCGACGAAGTAAAGCTGGAGTTTTTTGAGATGATCTGTGTAGGGCATCTGTTTGAGGCCAGTAATCCTCTTTGTGAGGTATTTCTGCAGCCTTTCCAGTTGTTGTCAATGTCTTGTGAGGTACATACCAAAAGGGGCGTTGTACTCTATCTTATTCTTCTTCTTTTGGCTGCTCCCGTTAGGGGTCGCCACAGCAGATCAACTGTTGCCATTTCTTCCTGTCCTCTGCATCTTGCTCTGTCACACCAACCACCTGCATTTCCTCTCTCACCACATCCATAAACCTTATCTTAGGCCTTCCTCTTTTCCTGTTACCTGGCAGCTTCATCCTTAGCATCTTTTTCCCAATATACTCTGCATCCCTCCTCAGCACATGTCCAAACCAACGTAATCTTGCCTCTCTGGCTTTGCCTCCAAACCTTCCAACCTGGGCTGACCCTCTAATATACTTATTCCTAATCCTGTCCATCCTCGTCACACCCAGTGCAAATCTTAACATCTTCAACTCTGCCACGTCAAGCTCTGACTCCTGCCTTTTTATCAGTGCCACTCTCTCCAACCCATATAACATAGCTGGTCTCACTACCCTCTTGTAGACCTTCCCTTTCACTCTTACTGGTACTCGTCTGTCACAAATCACTCCTGACACTCTTCTCCACCCACTCCATCCTGCCTGTACTCTCTTCTTCACCTGTCTTCCACACTCACCACTACTCTGAACTGTTGATCCCAAGTACTTAAACTCATTCACCTTCGCCACCTCTACTCCCTGCATCCTCACCATTCCTCTATCCTCCCTCTCATTCACACATATATATTCTGTCTTAGTCCTGCTGACCTTCATTCCTCTTCTCTCTAGAGCATATCTCCACCTCACAATGTCATCTGCAAGCATCATAGTCCACAGGGACTCCTGTCTGATCTCGTCTGTCAACCTATCCATCACCATTGCAAATAAGAAAGGGCTGAGAGCTGATCCTTGATGTAATCCCACCTCCACCTTAAACGCATCTGTCACTCCCACCGCAGACCTCACCGCTGTCACACTACCCTCGTACATATCCTGTACCACTCTTACATACTTCTCTGACACTCCCGACTTCCTCATACAATACCACAACTCCTCTCAAGGCACCCTGTCATATGCTTTCTCTAAATCCACAAAGACACAATGCAACTCCTTCTGACCTTGTCTGTACTTCTCCATCAACACTCTCAGAGAAAACATCGCATTGTACTCTATAATGGGTCTAATGAGTGATGAGTAGAGGGAAACAATGACCTCTTTTTTTCCTGGATGAGAAACCTTTTGTGATGAGGTGTGCCATGCAGAAGGATTTCCTGACCACTGTGGTGATGTGATTATCAAAGGAGAGACTACTGTCCACCTGTGTCCCAAGTTCTCTTATCACACTTTTGGTGTTAAGTAGACTACCACCTATGTTGTAGCTCATGGGTACAGAGTTTTTACCAAAGGGGATGACAAAGCACCTTTTAGCATTGAGCTTGAGGCCATGGCTTTTACACCAGACATCTGTCTCAGTGAGGCCTTTTTCATACAAGATAAAAGATAAAATATTTGTTGTGATCAGAACAAAACACATGCAATGCACCAGTCCATGGTCAGGGAATTCCACCTAGAGTTAGTTTGCCATAAAAATGTGGTAGTGGTCCAGCCAATTGACTGACTCCACTACAACTTGACTGGTTTAGATGTCAGGCTTCTATTAGTAGCAGAGATACTATTAGAGCAAACCAAAATCCCTTTATAACTCCTCATTCCTGATGTTGAAGCCACCATAGACCAACCACCTTGGCTATATCAACATCCTGGAGACAAAATAGGTATCCATGAATAATAAAAAAATATCTTCACACTACTGAACTCATGACAAACTCAAAAGAGTTTGTAGCCCTACCATTAGCATTTTTCAATTCACTTGTCAAACAGCAACAACCCAGTCCCCTAGTCCTGAACCAGTTGTGTTATCTGGGTGGCGCAGTGATGCAGTAGTTAATGTTGTTGCCTCACAGCAAGATGTTCTTTACTTTAATTCTCGACTGGAGTGCCTACTGTGGGGAGTCTGCATGTCCTCCCTATGTTCACGTGGGTTTCCTCCAGGTGTTCCAGTTTCCTCCCACATTCCAAAGACGTGTGTCAAGAGCATTTGTCCCAGGTCCCGAGGCTGAAAATAGCATCTGTCCTAGTCAAACTTTCCCATTCCACAAATCTTAAATAAATAAATAAATCTGCACAATGGAGATACCAGGTGCTGCTACTGTGGCTTTGCTGTTGTACCAATGTTGTCAACAGGTCAAGTCTCCATTATAAACATCAGATCAGAAAAATGCAGCAAGTCAGAAATGATTCCTGACTTGAAATTATAACTTGAATGTAGTATCAAAATGATCAGTAGTGCCCACTCCCATGGTGCAGAGTGATAAAATCCTAACTGTGACCTTTATGACCCATGTTTAACTCATGGGCACCACAGCTGGAAGGAGTAGATGGGAGTGAGCAGCTTATGATAAGCCCATACTGGAAGTAAATTGCAGCTTGGTTTGTTGCTTGGGTAACACCCATTGGGAGCTCTGGTGGTACAGCCCAATGAATCTGGGCAAGAAGGATGTGCTGCTATGGTGCAGCCATGTAGGTCAAGGGGTAATCACACAGAGAAGCTCACATGCTCCTCCCCCAAAGATTGGCACCACTAGCATTCATCCAAAGTTGCCAAGAAGATGTTAGGGGTTTTGGTGTGTATGTGTGTGTGGGGGGTCCTGATGTCTATCTGAATGGTGTCCCTGTAATCAGCCCCTTTCTTTTGAGTGAATGAATGGACACGTCATAGCTATTGCCCCTATGAGGAATGGCTGGACTAGATAGCTCATGAGGATTGATGATCGGCAGTCAGAGAGGTTAAAAAAATCTTATTAGTATGTTTCACAATTTTTTTGTAACTATGGGAGTTACATTAACAGTAAATGTACCTAGTATTAAGAATATAATTCAAATAAATTGAAAAATGGTGTTGCTAATGAGTGAATAAGTAAAATAGTAGATAGCAAGTCAAAATTACTGAGGAAAAGGGCAAGAAATGTAAAATATTAACAGGGGAGTGAGGACCACATTGCCAGTTACAAATTAAAAGGTTTGTATTCTTGAAGAAGTTGCAGTCAGTGCAACTATATTACAAACAGCCCCTACATAGTAAATTGGGAGATTGTTTTGGAGTCAGAAGAAAGATACATGCATGTTTTTATAAGGTTGTTTACCATGCTCATTGTACAAAATGTGAATCATACTAAATAGAAAAAAGTGTCCAGACATTTTCAAAATAGGATGACAGTACATTAGTAATGTGTTAGGAAAAAACACAGTAAAAGTGCCTTAGCTAAAGGCAGTACAACATATTCAAGTTTTAAGTATGAGTTCCATATTTTATACAGCTGTAGCTGACAGCAGGGATGGTGACACAAAAGCCATTGTTACAGAAAACAGACACAGCATAGCAACTTCATTTTTCTGCTCTGAAAGCAATCTCAATTTTAAATGTTTTCTTGAAAGCAAGAGTTTTCCACTAAGAATTACACATATACAAATTAACTCTTTTATTTTGACTTATTATTTTCTGTTGCTACAATTCACTGGGTATTGTGAACCGATTTGTTGAATTCAGTCATGTGATTTTCAGTGAGTATTTAAACAGGTTTGAAAGCATAAACTTTCATCTGAAGAAATTACATTTCAAGTGTAACAGAACCACTTCTATTTTTTTAAGTAACTATCAATACTCTGGCTCTTTGTTATATTCATTCTCAGTATTAATGTGTGTTCTTCATGGAAATGATTCATGTGCAAAGGCATGATTGTTATGAAAGTGTACACAATGTCTTTTGAGTGCAGTGGCATGGCGGCATGGCTTCTTACTGGTTATATCTACAAAAGATGCTCAGAAGGGCAGACTGATGCTGTGAGAGCCTCTGATTGCTCATTTTAGGATGGGTAGAAGCTTGTAATAAGAAATTCTGATATTTCTCCTACTTATTACAATGTGACCCACAGTAACAATCAGTGCAACTTCTATTTAGCTCCAAAATAGTATGTGGCTACTCCAAGTACATCTGCAGAACTGTGTATAAGCTCTACTTTCATTAAATGATGCGGGGGGATACATACTAACTTGTACAAACTCTTTATAAACCTTGTGTTTCATGCATTACTGGAAGCATATAGAGCAGCCATAGATACAGGATGGCTGGACTGCCTGCTGACTTTTTTACAGACCACTGGTTTCCTGTGTTGCTAGCAAAATATGGTGCAATTTCCCAACAGATATCTCACTTTTGAGTAGCTCTAGTAAAACCAATTAGATATCAGAAACTGTAGGTCAAATGCCTTGATTAACACTTATATCAAACTGCTTCATTGTGTCTTGGTAGCCATCCTTTCATTGTCCTTACTGAATATTGCAGATTAAATCAGGTCAGCACCATAACCAGAATGAGGTTCATAAGTAGTTACTAGGCTTGCAGTCCAAGGGACCATGGTGGAGCCTAGCCCAAATTCCCAGTTGCCCATGAACACTGTACGGTTAAGTGAATTCTCAAGGTCACACACTAAGCAAATGAGGGCTGATAAAAATCAAACCCTGTGCCGCAGGAAGTACAGTTCACAGTTGTAACCCTCTGCACCAACTGCCAGAGGTCCAGATGTGAAAAAAGTGGTTTTATGGTTATTGCCTTCATAAAAGTGCTTGATTGCTTTTTTGGCATATTTATTTGTGCTGTTAAAGAAGGTAGTCCTGGGACCACAATGTTGCATTGAATTCGTTTTTGGTACCATAATCAATATACACAGAAGATCTCAAACAATGTCTGGCTACCTTATTTCCCATTTTAAAGAGCACTAAACACGAGTTTCCATTTTCCGTCTTGATGCTTTTTATCGCTATAAGATTATTTAGGCATTTTTTTCAGACTACAATATAGATACCTCGGTGGGCTATTTTGGATGTTGTGCCAAAGGTATTATTATAATACTCATATCATTGTATAGTGGTGTGTCATTTATGGAATTATCTCCCTAAAATGCTAGAGTTACTACAGATATTGAGGGAACTTTAAGAACTGACAAGTATCTATGCAGCAAAGGACCTTCAGCTGTGCATCACTAAAGTTTCCATAAAACCTATTACATTGGTTCAGAGTAATTTGCAGACAACACATATAAATTAAAATGTTTTAGTTTAAGTTTGTGAATTAATAATGGGCTGAAAAAATGATGCATGACCTTTCTAACTATGATAAAATGATATAATGCATCTACATCTTAAAGCATGTGTCCCATCTGACCCTGCTGCATAATAGCCCTTATGTCTGATAGAGACTATAGGTTTTAACTGCCACACTACTACTATTAATATTTTTATACAAACGATCCAGAAACATCGGGGACTGTAATCCAGCACTGGGTATAAAATGAGTGTGCACTTCTGCCTTGAGTAATAACCAAACCCTATCACAATCAAATGAGATTTGCACTGTCCCGCTATAGAGTTATACACCCTGCCCAGTGCCTTCCAGTACAGTTTTATCAACAGCAATTAAAATTTGACCAAACATATTTTGTACACACACACACACACACACACACACACACACACACACACACACACACACACACACACACACACACACACACAAACACACACAGACACACACACAATATTTTCTAAAATGAGAGGAGTCACAGCAGTGCACTGGCACCAACAACGTCCTTTCTCAAGTTTCCAGTACAATTCCACCAGTTATTCAAACCTAACATAAATGCACATCTCATTCTTTATAAATTATGCCCACCCTTTAAATATTTAAATGTTTAAATTGCAGCAATTAGCTATGAGCACTCCTCATTCATTCGACACACTTTACACAGTTTCAGGTATCAGTAAAATACATAAACCCATAAGCTACTAACTAAACTGTCAGATAGTTGCAGTCAAAGTTAGGTCACATAATGCCTTGAACTAAATAAGTTAAAGTATACTTGTTTAAATAAATTTACAAAGAGTGCAGAACATGCAAAAGAAATTGAAAATACACTTTTAAAACAGAAAATGCTCAGATAAAAATCAGCAAACATTTTAATTAAAAACATTTGCTTCTAGCTAAAGAAATACTATGCCCTTATATTTTAGGCACTTAATTCCAAATTGTAATGCCCAGTTTTCTTGCAGGCAATGCAATTTCACATGATCTCTGTCTCCAAAGGTATTTTCCAACAGGCAAACAAGTAACTTTTGCAAAGTTTTGAATTAAAATAAGTCCTTCTGTTTATGCCCCCCCCCCAAAAAAAAACTTGGAGAGGCCTAAGTTTGAATTTTAGAAGATGTCTTCTTTTTTCACAGTTACATACATCAAGGGGAAGAGCTAACAGTCCTAACAAGCTAGTGACCAAATAAGGTATCATCATCATCATCATCATGTGCTCCAAACAGCATCTTCCGGTAGTAGACATCAGAACATTGCACTTACATAAGTGTTAGTTCTACCTTTACTATACTCCATTTCACATTTGCAAATTCCATGTGTATGCCATTATACATATTCTCCTTCACATATTTACATTTCACCGAAAAAAGCAATATTTTCCAAGGTTATTCCGGTTCCGCTTATGCCCCTATAGAGGTTATAGCAGCTTGTAATGAGAGTCATATGGAAGCCAAAATTGCCAAGGACAAATGGTAAACTCTTGTTCCACTGTAAGATGATAGGTGATAATGGTGTCTTGGTTTTGCTGTTATGACATGTTTGGTAGTGAATTTTATCAGGATGCAGCAGAGTGTAAATGTATTTTGGTCTGGTACAAGACAGAGGCAGAGCTATTTTTAAAAAAGGCCATTATACCTGCACCACATTGTAAACACAAGATATGTCTTCTTTGAAGATCTCACCCATTATTATGTCCAGGAGTAAACTATAGTGTTTGTTTCTTCTAGAGCACGTCTATATACAAGTCTAGTGAAAGTATTACTTTTGTGGTCTCATCCTGTACTAACTCTTGGGGATAGCCCATTAATGATCAAGATGGATTAAAAAGTAGGTGCTCACCATAGGTGACCTATTTCTGCTGGATATGTACATCTATATATTTTGGTTTCATTACTGATGACATTAGGATGCTGTACACAAGATTCTGAAGATGCCTTCATTTCCACCATACTTGTTTGGGGCAACCAGAGTTTTACTATAAAGGATGTAATATTAGTATAGACAAGGAGGGTCTGAAATGGTTACCTGGTGCAAAGTTACTAGTTTCTGGCCATGCATGACTCATCAAGGATTGAGAGATTTTTACTTATTTGATGAATATTTGTTTTTTGCCCTCTTCTATGACAATATTCCATAGGAAAACTTGAAATAGGTGATAATACTCCAGCAGAACTTTTGGAGAAATGAGTGGTTTCTAATTTAGAGCATGGAGGACAGTGACAAAGTAACAATGGTCACTACAGATATTTATAGGCACTTTCAGGGAGGATCTGTCTTTGTTAGCAGTGCAATGACATAGATGCAGACCACACTCCCATGCTCCACTCATGCCTGTCGGAATTAATTATATGACAACTCTTCATTCAAGTGACATTCATCATATTGAAAAAGCCTCTTATCTCCAAAGTCAGACCACCTCTACACAGTGATGTGACAAAAGTCAAGGAGCTTTTGGTATTTTTGCATGGCAGTACTTAAATTCTATAAAAATAACCACAGCATATAAAACTTTCCTTACACTCAATCAACAAGCACATATCATGAAGTTAATAAGCTTGTGTTTGCTAACAATAATCATGGCATAATCTGTCCCTATAAAGGAATCTTGGAATAGATCAGCACTTACTTTTTCAGCAACTGGAATTAACTAATATAAAAGCTGCTAGCATGTGGGTTTTTTCTTTTATAAATAAGCAACAAGTGATGAAGATCATTCATGCTTGTGCTTAGGATGATGTTTCTAGCTTTTATAAAATGCAGGTGCATTCAAATATGATTATGTGATTTACTAGGCAATTGTCATGTGTCTGTCTGATGATAACAATGTGTATGTTGAATATTTTTCTAGATGGATTTTTTTTTGTTTGACAATAAATTGCCTACATGACAATAATATTTGCATATTTCTTTTAGACAGCATTCTAGTTGCAATGTTGACATTTTGTTAATTATAAAATATAAGTAAAAATGACTATGGGGAAAGGTGCAGTTTTTAAAACATCTCTCATGTCTATTTGTGCATATGACTTTGGCACAGTAATTTTCAAAAACTACATTCTTTGTCATTGATACAAAATCATCCACTATATTGACAGGATATACTACAGGTTCATTAATGCTAGGGCAAGAATAGCTTTTAAATCTTCATATATGTGCATTAAGAGGCACTGTTTTCCTTTCTTCAGGACTGGCACTACAGGTGAATTTAGGCCACAGCCTATCATTGCCCAGATTACTTACCTCATTTTCTGTTTTGGGTATTAAAGCATAAGGTAGAGTCCTAACACCAAATAATTTCAGAATAATTTTACACAAGTTCAGTTTTTGCCTTTATCCCTTTTAATGCCATGATTTATTTGGTGAATCATTGCTTGGCTTCTATGAGTAAGCGTGAGACCTTCTCACGTTTAATGAGTTTTTACAGTTTTCTAGTGTTGATGAAGTAGCACTTAGGTTTGTTGTTTTCCATGCACTGAATGCATGCAACTTCAAACTGTGCTTTGTCTTCCTAAGTCACCGGTACAATTATTTTGTCCACTGCAGTAAGGTTTATTAACACTTTCATGCAATAGTAAGTGTTGAAACTAGGGATCTAGATTAATTAACAACAAATGTAATAGTATGTAGACTGTACAACATAGCTTATGTTTGATATTTTTTTTCTACAGGTAAAATTAATTTACAGCCAATGTGTTTACCACTGTAGCATATAGCCTAACTGACTAAAACAGATTTACATATTTTTCATAATTCATTATGCACAATTGTGCATGCATTGTATCTTCTTCTGTACTTCTATAAAGTGTACAAAGATATACATCTAACTCACTGATTCAGGTTTATTTTATTTATTTTATTTTATCTGACATTCATTTACTAGGAAAGTCTGACTGGGATAATATGCCATTTCAGCAGAGACCCAGGGAGAAAATCTCCAAGTTGACATAATACGGTTACAGTTAAATAATGAAATTATTATTATAAAAGCTAATACATATGAAAAACATATTAACTAGGTAAAAACATTCACAATTTCATACAGTGTGAATTATACACAGAGACTGCAAATATATGGCCAGAGATAAGCTGAAAAAGAACATTGCCAATAGTTAAAGAACTCAAAGTTTAGTTACAGTTCATTAGAGATGACGGTATACACAGTAAATTCACACTTCGGAACAGAGATGACTAGGTAACAAAGCCTAGGCAAAATTATCTTGTCCATTATCTAAGAATTAAACTGACTATGTTCAGAGAGAAGGAAATAGGAAGAATTATGCAGTCCCTGAGTGGAGAGGGACTGGTACAGTCTGTGATCGTGCAGTTAAACTACAGTAGGCATGTCTTGCATTTTGAATATATAGCAGTAAGACATTGTCCTGTTTGATTCTCAGCTAGAGCGTCTTCTGTGTGGAGACATGCGTGAATGGGCATACCTTTCTTGAAGGTTGTGCATCAGGGCTGGCAACTCGGCACGTAAAAATCTACTGCCAATCATTAGCAGACCGGAGTTCCACTGTGGCGACCCCTAACCGAAAAAAGCCGAAAGACACAACAACAACAACAGCAATAATTAAATACAAATATCCTACTTATTCTGACTACACTGACTTTGTTTAGCTGCTGCAATCACTGTAGAAATTTATAGATGTCAACACTACTTTCATTTTTATGTGTTATTCATTCTAACTAGACAGACTAAGTTATTACATTGCAATATCTGTCTATGATATTTGTACTAACTGGGATAGCTGTCTGTGACATTTGTGATAACTTGGATATCTGATTTGATATTCTGTGATACTACATATGTCTGTAATATTTGTGATGACTAGGATATTTGATTTTGTTATTTCGGTTTGATATTTAAGAAGATACTTTTATAATGTTTTCTGTTGATCCTCACTCTATTTTTTGAGTTTATACCTAATTTACATTCATTTATTCATTCACTGTGTTCTATTTATACATTCTTGATGTAGTTGGATATTTGTTTCTGCCTTTCTGTCCAGAGTCATAGCTGAAAAGGGTTCTTGAACCAGTTTATTTACCCAGATCACAAAGGTATAAACCTCAAGACAAATAAATAAACGTTCATATTTTTAATAAAAGTCTTGTATTCAACTCCATATCATTTCAAAACTATTTCTGATGTGATCTAATTAGTGTCTAACAGCTTAATTCATGCTACAAAAGCCTATAACATGACAGTTTTATTGTTAATTTTTTGTGTGTTCACCACTGTCTCATATTTAATTCCTGTATCAAACATTTTGTAAACACATTGTGAATTCTGTTAACCATCCTGAACCCAATGTTTGACATTCTTTTTCTTTATGAAATTTAAAAATGTGGAAATTATGAAAATTGTTGATACTTCTGTAAAGTCTCTATACTTTTTTACACAATTCTTCAGTTTATGTAGTGCCTCCAAACTCTACAGCAGTATAAGGCTTCTGGCAATTACAAAATTAACAATGTTGGCACTTTAAATTTTCTGGAGTGACATTTTCTTCAAATAAATGGTCCAGTTTTCTCTACTACAACCAAAAGGTGTAATGTTTTGCTCTTCCATTTTAAAACTGTCCACATTTGTGTCTACTTCACATAATCAAATTTACACTTACCCAAAACTGAAAAGGACGAGATGACTTCGCCGAAAACTTACTTTCACAAATATTTGGATTACCGCAAATTTTACTCCAGGAAAGGAAACACTTGGCCACCATGACAAAATAAACAAACTGAAGCAAATCAATCCCACCTAAATTCAGGTGATCCAAGTGTTCATGAAAGTAAGTTTTCGGTGAAGTCATTTTGTCCTTTTAAGTTTCAGGTAAGTGAAATTTCAGTTATGTAAACGGGATCCCCACATTTACCCATTTTACTGGGCAGGGTTTCCTGGCATAACCAAACCAGTAGCCAAGCTTTAGTTCTTGCTCCAGTTCCAAACTGTCATTTCTTCAAAACTTTACAGTCTCATAGGATCTCTTACTTATTTGAAGAACTCATATCTGTTGCGTGTTTGTTTAAGTTGCAGCAGAGCACATGAAATAGTTTAACTCACTTTGAATTTACTTAATATGTGAAACTGTCTGTTAACTTTAACATGTTTTAAAAAATCTATTTTTATTTTTCAGCACTGTTTTTTTTTTTTGTCTAATGAGTTGCAATTCATCTGAAATACATCACTGCACATTTGGTACTTACGTATTATTGCAACCAGATTTTTAACCTTCTGTAAATCATATCGTTTCCGACAAAACAGTTTATGTGTAAGTAAAATGGGGGTGTGCAAACTCCCAATTACTGTTTTTTTTTCCAATGGTTTGTGAAAGACATACAGGAATAAGCAAGGCAAGCAGGAGGTTGTCCACCGACTGAAAATGGACATCTGGCATCAATCGCGTGTTGTACAACAGACACCGTTGAACCGTGGTGTGTCCTAAAATTAGCCAGATAACCTAACCAGTGTAAAAGCAAATTTATGTGTTTTACTTCTTTCTTGTACTTTTTTATTCATATTTCTATGTCGACCATCATTCACAGGACTTCAAAGAAACAGAAAAAAACTTACTGTAAAAGTGATGGAAAATGTCAACAGACTTGCAGGCAAGCTGCTTGCATTTCGCTGTAAGTAAGTGTTTTCATCCCTGAACTATAGGATGCCACCAATAACACAAAACTAACACAGACACTCATGGTCATGGAAATGCTTTCAGTAAACTCTTTCTTTGTAAAGCTTTCAACTGTGTTTACAAAGTTTTACAAAGAAAGTTTACCAAAAGCATTTCCATGAGTGTCTGTGTTTTTCTTCTCAGCATTCCTTCCTTACAGTGAAAGTATACCTTTTGTCAGTAACACAGCACCCCTGACAGTTTGAAGCATGCATGTGTAATGCACACAAAACAGGAAGAAGAACTGCACATTTGTTTGTCTTCCTGAATGTAATCCAAAATTACTTTTCTTTAGTAAGGCTGTCAAATAACATTTCACTGTGTTTCCCGCACTCAGTTTCACTCCAGCATGCAAATTTCGCAACCGCAAAAATCTGGTTGCGATAATATGTAAGTACCCACATTTTTACCCTAAACTTATTCTACAGAGTTTTATAATAAAAATATTTCTTAAAATCATTTTATGCAAAAATCATTTCAGCATCTTTTTAAGGAAATGTTGTATACAACCACTGAGAATGACATTTTGATCAACACAAGTTTTCCTTTTCACTTATTTTACACTGCCCTTTTCAAATTTGTCATCACTTTTCTGACATGTTTTGAACACAGCTTTGTTTTGCACACACAATTTTTTGCACTTATGTAAGCATACATTTCATAAAAACTGATATATATATATATATATATATATATATATATATATATATATATATATATATATATAAAACACAAAGATATGATTCATGTTTTGTTTACTGCAGTTGCTGTTAATCTGGTATGGTCTGCCAACATGTATATGCACATTCTCTGTATACATTATTTAATACGCATTCTACAAATGTCAGTTTTTTTAAAGAAAATGCACATTTTCAAGCATAGTTCTGTACTCTGTATACATCTTCCCAGAGACCCAAAGGTCTGTGGTTAGATAATCTTCAAATAAAGGCTTCCTGCTTTTACACCACTCATAGCCCAAGATATATCTGCCTTTATGACTGGTGCATTAAGTCCTTCTATATCATCCTGACACACTTGTGGAGTACTCAGCTTTGTGAGGTATGCGGCTGACTGCTGGCTTATGTTGGAAGGAGAGTCTGTGCAGAGATATTTGTTAAAATCCTTCATGTATTTTCAGGCCAACGTGAGCTGGGATTACAACTCTTGTTTTGTTCTCCAGCTGTAATAAACTGCTCAATTTTGCTTTACTTAGTCTGTATGCCAGTACTTCAGCTGACCATTTTCCAAGGAAGAGTGGGCAAATATTGTCAAGTCAAGGTGTGCCATGCTGATAGACTCCTACCCAAGAAGACTGAATGCTGTAATTAAATCAAAAGGTGCTTCAACAAAGTATTAGTTTAAGGGTGTGCACACTTATGCAACCAGCTTATTGTATGTTTTTTATTTTTTATATTTTTTCCCTTAACAAATTTGTTTTTCAATTGAATTGTACAGGTTATAGGTCACATTAAAGGTGGGAAAAGTTTTGGAATGATTTATTGTGGTCTCATTTTTTATATCACAAAAACTGGCATTTTAACAGGGGTGTGTAAACTTTTTATATCCACTGTATTTCTGGGATGGTGTGAAGTAATTAGGTTAAGTGCGATCACCTGATCTATTTCTGGGATAGTGTGAAGTAATTAGGTAAAGTTTGATCACCTGATCTATTTCTGGGATACTGTGAAGTAATTAGGTAAAGTACGATCACCTGATCTATTTGTGGGATAGTGTGAAGTAATTAGGTAAAGTGTGATCACCTGATCTATGTCTGGGATAGTGTGAAGTAATTAGGTAAAGTGTGATCACCTGATCTATGTCTGGGATAGTGTGAAGTAATTAGGTAAAGTGCGATCACCTGATCTATGTCTGGGATAGTGTGAAGTAATTAGGTAAAGTGTGATCACCTGATCTATGTCTGGGATAGTGTGAAGTAATTAGGTAAAGTGCGATTACCCTCATCTATTTCTGGGATGATGTGAAGTAATTAGGTAAAGTATGATCACCTGATATATTTCTGGGATAGTGTGAAGTAATTAGGTAAAGTGCGATCACCCTCATCTATTTCTGGGATGATGTGACGTAATTCGGTAAAGCACAATCACCCTGATATATTTCAGGGATGAACTGACCAGTACCTCTACCATCATGTGAAACCAGTACAGTCTTGACATTTTAGTTTCCACCACTATTAGCTGTGTTAAAATCAGACTGATTTTCTCCTGTGGTTCATGCGGTAAATCTTCCATTAAGAAATAACTAGATCTTTCCCAATACTGTTTAGACAACAGCTGTTTCACTTCTAATGCTTCAGGTAATAGAAAGGTATCACAACAAGCTCTACCACTCTTTGCTCAAAACCAACACTTCACTTTACAAGTCAGTCCAGTTATGTTACTTAGGACAGGCAAGTTACTGCATCTAAAAATAAGCCATGTTAGAGTTTTTGAATTAATCATCCATCTTGCAAATAAAACGGTGTACAGCCTTGCTAATTTCAAAATGTCGAGTGGAAAAGTCATGGCTGCATGTGTAAAAAAATCCTCATTCATTCTTGTGGGATTTCCTAAGGACAGCAGTCGTATCTTATAACATTTTTCATGGTAAAATTCTTTCTGTCCCTCCCCACCCCTCCCCACACACACACACACACACACACACACACACACACACACACACACACACACACACACACACACACACCACTCAATGATGTTTCATTGTTGAATAAGCTTTGTTAACTCACTCTGGAAAGTATAGTCAGAATTATTCTGAATGGTTATTTGAACATAGATGCTGACAGCAATTTTTTAATTGTTTAAAGTGATGGTAATAAAACTGAATTAATTCGAAAACTGGCCATCTCAGAATATGGATAAACACAGAAAGAGTAGCTTTTCTATAGACATACTTATTCCTTACTGCTAATATAAAATTTTTATTGTTTTCCTATAAATTTCATAACAATTTTGTAATGGCTTATCTCAGATACAGGATTTGTGTGTGTGTGCTATTTCCATTTTATTGTTACTACTTTATGAAGATTTTCTCTCTAGGCCTTCATTGAAAAGGCAGAATGCTGTATCAGACTTTCATGGTTAAAAATGTAAATAAATAACTACATAACTAGCAAGATATACAAATGCCCAGCCAGACTTTCCTGATAAAAATACAAATAAACAGACAAATAAATAAACAAAAAGCAAATTATCAGAAAAATAAATATGTGCTTTCTCTACCTGTTTATTCTCATGTTCATGGCCTCTCAAATTGCCCAGCCTTATTCATGAATTACTTTTTCTTTGTTGCCTACCTTCATTATGGATCAAAATAAGGAATATGTTTTACCCTATTCTTATATGCTTTAGGTTTTATCCATAAGCCTTGCCATTTTCCCATTTAACTGACCTAAAGAAGTACTTTTAAGTATTACAAGTCTTGTCAGCTTTTTATAAAGTTGATCATCTGAGGTTTTGATGACATCTTTCAGTGACTAGAGATCTAGTAATGATAAAGATAATTTATCTGTTTCAGGATCTGACACACATTCTGCAGTGACTTTGTACTATGCCAGTGATTTTTGTCCCATAGCTTTCCAAAGTATGAGATAACTACTTCCCGTAATTATATAGACATAGAATTTTAAATCTGGAGACAGTATGCATTTTGGCTGTGTGATATGCCTACTCGGTCTTCCATAAGGCAGTGTGGCAGCAATGACATGCTCAGAAAATCTGATAAGCTATGATAGTAGGAAGAACTGTCTGAGACCAGCAGGTTAAGACAAGAGTGATATAATTCTCAAAAAGTCCTGTATTTGTAGGAGTTATGTGGTTCTACGGCACTACTTCGAGGAAAATGTACAGCTGAAATTCTGCTACATGGAAAATGATGCAAGGTATCATTTCATATTAGAACTGTATGTATTTATTGTTGCTTAATTATCTACTTTACAAACCAAAACTGTTCAAACTATGTCATTTCTTTTGGATGGTACTGGTAGAAGTATATAAATTTCAAAGAGATTTGGACTTTTTTTCCAATGTTCTTGTCACCAGTACTGAATTTCTATCTTTTTAGTTGACACGCATTCATTTTTTTTCTTTGTGGACAGTATGTGAAGACAATTCAGAATATGATTAGATGGCTTGGCAATCTACCAGGTTCAAACAGCCACACTGTATTGTATATAAGTATTCAAACATGAGCATTTGTTCCTTTGAGTAATGATTATAATTACTAGACATCAAAAACTGGGCATAATATCCAATGCCATCTGAATAACTGATTCAATTCCTAAGTATTCTTTTATTTTTCAGCAGCAGCCTAGCAAATAAAAGTACCATAGAATCTGATATCAATATGTCTATCCTGCCACTCAGCTAATCATCATTAAACTAAACCAGTCATCCATCATAAACAGAAGCAATGTCCATCTCCAAAGCATAGCTGAATGGTGCTCTAAGACCCAGAGGACTCTAATGAAGTCTGTTATACACCAGACAAAAGCGCTAAATCTTTTGTGTGAGTAATAAAGAATTCAGTTTTTCTTCATCTGGCTGTCTGGCTGCATCTTTGTTTTCATCTGTTTGTTGCTTAAGACCCAGAGGACCTGACTTTGATTACCAGTGTTGGTGTTACATAAGACAGCCGGGCAGAAAAATATATAATAAGTCAGAACCTGATTATCTGCAAATCACTTTTGGTAAAATATGAAAAAATAAACCTATTCCATCAAGTAGATGATTTGTGGTACTTTTTTATATGGCAGGCAAGCTTGATTTCTATGTCACATGAACATGGAGCTTTGTTCCTGTACATCTAGCATTAATACATCCAATTCTGAGGTCACACAACCTTGGGCCAAGTTAAAAAAATAAAAGTAATATCAATGGCAACTGATGAGGAAATGGCCTGTTTACCTTCTCCTCTGGTAGAAAGCAAGCATTAGGGTAGTGTTTTCTGTCAATATAGCTCTGGTAGGCATCAGAGACCTAATGGGTGGCATCAACTTAGAAAGGGGCTGATGGGCTGCATTACCCATTTCATGTAAGTGAGTACCACCCCCAGACTGCAACCATTGAGTACTTTCTGAGGCATGTATAATAGGTCAGGAAATAGGGAAAAAATTCCCTGATGACTACATATATGAGAGCTATGCCATGATCATATCACAAATGTAAAGGAATCCATGGGCAAAATCATAGTGAGTGGCCAGAGCGCAGTAGATGCAGGGGCAAGAGATGAATGAATGAATACAATAAAATCAGCTGGATGCGACATATAAACTTAGAAAATGGCACTTATGTAAGTATTTTACTTGACCAGAAAGTTAAACAATATAGCTTACTGTACAGATAATATATTGCACAATGTGGAAGAAACAACGAATGTAAGATAACATAGTACAAATCTGCCACATCTCCTCTATACCTAGCAAATGTAAATGGATAGCACAATAGTGTGGAATGTAATGTCTCTAGCAAGATGAGACAGCAAAGAAATGTAGCAGAAGATGCTTTAAATAAACAATAAAAGTAGAAAGTGTGAGTGAGAGAGAATGCAAGAGGAAACAGTTCATTAGCATACATGACATGTATCCACTGCAGTAATTCAGTAATCTACATGCAGCAATGAGGTCTAATGTAGAAACAGAGAGCATTAATAAACAGCTTTGAATGAGAGCTAGGAAATGTAATAAAATGTAGACATATCGACAGTGCAGTAACCAGCATGAACGAATGCAGCTATAGCACAGTAGGAATGTGGCAGAACACGTCACCATATTCATTTCTAAATTTTTCTGTGCTGAAGAAACTGCAAACATATATTGTTAATTACTGAAATCATTTAATTTGATCCTCATGTGCCTATTCTCTGCTTAAATGTTCTAATTTTTCTATTTTACTCCTATTACACATTTAATAGCATTGTATTTGCTTAATTATTTGCTTCATTAATTTGGTTGATAGTCAGTTTGTTAACATTGTAGATGTTATGTTCTTTGTATTTTATAATTTTCTTGTTGTTTGCTTAAAACACTCACTGATAAAATGACAGCAGCTCATGTGACAAAAGAAAAACAAATATTTGATATCTAGTTATACTTTACAAAAAACATAGACACATTATGGATTGGGTAGCTCATCTCTGATGTCATTTATTCATTTATTTGCAAGTTTACTGGGAAAGTCCAGCTGTGCTGCACATCTGTTTTCAGTAGAGTCTCTAGGACAAAAGCTTCAGAAAAGCAGCAAGGAGCATTCAGTATGCATTGCAACAAATACACATAAAAAATAAACATGTCAGTTGAACACCTATACATATTACATAGAGAAAATAGAACTTGATATAACTCTTGTTCTTAAGGTAAAAATAATGATGGAATACGGTACAATAGTAGGTGATATTATAGTACAATTACAGGAGATATGAATCCGCAATCATTTCCCAAGAAATGCTAAACAAATATGGTATCCTCAGGCACAGGAAAGGCACGCATAAATATAAACATGTCAAGCCAGCTCACTGTCAGAGAAGTACAGCTTTTGCCTGTTGTGTCAATGAAAGAAGTTCATGGAGCATCCCAGTTCCTAGATGGATGGCTGGGGAAGGGTATATATTCAAACATCTATTGTGTTATGTATAGGGTTAAGGGAAAGCCATTTTCTTATCCACTTTTAGATGGGAGCTGTGGGCATGATATGTAAGGTTTAGAAGTGTACTGTGACATAAGCAGCCAACCTGAGAAGATGGGGCTATGATGCATGAGCACTGATGTCATTCCACATTCTGTACCTTAGGGGATTATGACTTCAACAACAGAGACCCTCGCAGCCAGTCTGAATTATACAGCAGGAAGCGATTCCTCTGCCTGTGACCTGTGGTGGATAACTGTGTTTACTAACTACATAACAGCTGATTACCAACCCGTATCAGAGTTGTAGGTTGGTGGGTTGCCGTATATAGATCTGGCGACTGCAGATGGTTCCAGAATGTGCTAAAAATATGGAAACATAATGTGAAGTGTGGAATTATGGGGTATTTAGATCCAAGCTACTAAATTACCTTGCCATGATGTATAAATGCTTACCCAAGTAAGTGGGTTACAATCAAACCATTGAGAAGTTTGTAGCTTGTCTCACTGTAAAAAAGCCAATACAGCTGGTCATGCCTTTTTACAGTGCAATACCATGGTACAGTTGGGATCGGGGGACTTACCCTTTAAATTGTATTGCAGTCTCAGTGTTGGTATGTATAATTAGCAGTGGGATGTGGGGGTCCAAGGGCCTGCAAAAAAAAAAAAAAAACTTGTTAAAAGTATTTATGTTTCTTTTTTGATCTGCTGTTGATCGATCATGCTGTTTGACGGTGTGAATTTTTGACATACTGTTGTAAACTCAGATATATATATATATATATATATATATATATATATATATATATATATATATATATATACTTAATAGCTTTAATATTATAATCCTGAAGTCCACAGTCTGGAAAATCATAATCCTGAGACTACAATATCAAAAGACCAAAACACTAAAGACTACAATATTGAATTCCTGGACTTGCTCATAGAACACCCCTCAGATATCTGAATTTTGTCCTTACCCCCATTTAGACCTGATAGAAACTGTGATGACATCTCTATATTTATTAGAGACCACATTACCTTCAGACAAGTACTTAAAAGACCTCCAAGAGGAGCTTGTAAAGATTCAAAAAATGGTAAATAAGACTATCAGATTATTGCAAGCTACAGAAGTCTCACCATATCTCTAGAAAATCACACAACATTCCTACATAATCTTGACAAACTCCTCATAAGTAGGAATATTGTTATCTTTGGTGATTTTAACTACCCAATGATGAACTGGGAGTGCCTACATCACTAATGTAGGATATGCACAACAATTTTTAGATTTTATAAACAAGAACTCCCTGGGCCAGAATGTAAAGAAACCTACTAGGGATGGTCATAATAAACTTAGCGTACGTATGTACCATCCCCAAGATATCCCCCTCCTCATTAGTCAAGTCAAGCCACAAACTAGTAACCTTCTCTGCCAAAACCTCCAAATCAATGGAAAATAATGTCACAGAATTCAAGGACTTTAAATGTACAAACCTTCTAAAATTCTATGATGAAGTCAATAAATAACAGTATGACACTTTTACCCAAAATGTCGATAATGTTAAAAGTTATGCAGAAAAGTTCTACTTGCACTTAGACAAATATTTATTTTATTTTACATTTGCTGACCAGGATAGTCCCACTGGATACATGTCCATTTTCAGCGGAGGCCCGGAGAGAAAAGCTCCAAGGTAGAACATACAGTAAAAATCACAAAATGATTACAAGTTACACACAGTTTACAGGGTCCAGTTGAGCAAGCAGGTAATATAATCATACATTTTTAAAACAGTGCTGACAAATTGACTAGGCAATGTAACATGATTACAGATTATAGAAGAGGATCTAGTTGGGTTTTAAACAAGGACATTGCCAGTGAGTTTTAAAGTATAGCATGTGGGTTTCTTTGAACTGAGTAACATCAGCAGGAAGAGAGTTCCAAGTTTTGCCAACAGAGTTAGCAAACAGAGAGTTCCCAGCAGAGTTGTTGATTTTAGATGTTTGAACCAGTAGTTTATTGGAAGAGTGAAGTGACCTCAGGTTGCTATAAGGGTTGATGATATTTTTAAGTGCAGGCATATTATCAGGGTGGTTGAGAACTTTATGGGCAATTATAAGCTGGTTGTACTGAAGTAGGCTAGGCCATTCTAGCCACCCCAGAAGATTTAGGTTGTGACAGTGGTGGGTCCTATAGGCCGTGCCTGCTGCAAATCTAGCAACATGGTTATAACAGCTGGAGAGTTTGCTAAGCGAGGATTTGTTCAGATTAGTGAGTAGAGGGGAGGCATAGAGAAGAGTGGAGAGTAGATGGGAACAAGCAATAGCAGTCCTAGCAAATGGAGTAAGGAAAGGTTTGATCTTATAGAGGGAGCCAAGTATTTTGTTAATGGTTTTGATAGTTTGCTTGACAATGATATCAAATTTGAGAGTGTATATTAAATACTAATTGTACCCTACCCTTAACGAGCACACTAGCAGCCTACTGCAGCCCTTTACCCCCCCCCCCCATTGCTTTGTTTCTTAGTCTTTTCCTCAAAAACCTATTTTTCTCTGTCTCCCACCCCATTTCACCACTAGGTGACAGCAGACTCCCACTACAGTGAAATGCTTGCTTTCTTACTTGCCGTTCTCACTTCCAAACCTAAGTTACCTTTAAACATTACACCCTGAAACAAACGGAGAAAGACCAACTCTAACCTGTACCTCTATATCAGACTAACTCCCACTCTAATATACCTCACTCTAGCTTATACACTGTCTCACTGCAGAGCCCCACCAACTGATAGTTTCTTGCTGTTCTGTGTGGACCTCTCACTCCTACCTGGCTATTTCCCGCTCCGTTTGCCCTGCGGGCTCACTCTGCTCCCCTACCCTGCCCCCATATCCCACCTGCCCCCAGTGCCTTTACATTTATATCCACCCTAAGCCCTCCCCACCACACCCAGCCTGCAGCTAGCTACTCCCACCCACACCTTGCCTGCAGCTAGCCACTCCCATCCACAATCTCATACTTACCCCACTCACTCCATCCACTATGTCTGCTCTCTCCACACACACATTAATACTAACCAGCCTTCTTATCTCTCTCTACTGTCTAACCTTCCTTACAAGTTTCCCTAACACACACCCATCTCTAAACCACCAAGCCACCATTACAAACCTCCATTATACATCCACAGCTTATAGCCTAATCTCACCTGAATTATATTGCTCCAAACCAAGCCATTATTTCAAACCCTACATACTCTCAACTCCTTCCTCCCATCATCCCTTTCATACCATCACATAAAAAAAAAGGCTCCCCCCCAACAACCCTTCCTTCCTATATCCCATACATCACCTTCAATACCTCTTCCTCAACTCCCTCTCTCAATCAGGTGACATCCACCCAAACCCTGGACCCAACTCAGCCAGACACCTAAACAACAGCCCCAACAAACCCCTCAAACCCAAAACCATCTGGCTAACCACCTTCAATGTGCAAAGCCTCAGAAATAAAATCCCCAACCTACATGCTTGGCTTGCTCGCAACCAATCTGATATTACAGCCATCTCTGAGACATGGCTTAAACCTTCCATCACTGACAATGAAATCCTTCCTCCTGGCTACAAAATCCTTCACAATGATAGAACCCGGAGAAAAGGTGGTGGAGTGGCTATTATCTACCCATCCACCGATACCCTAACTCCATACACCAACCCCATCCCTACCTTCTCCAATGCCGAAATATCAATAGGCTATTTAAAGCTTAACAACTGTAAATCTTTATGCATCTGCTCCATCTATATCCCCCCCAGGCAATAACAACAAAACATTAGAAGACATACTATCCTGGTTTAGCTCCAATATAAAACTCAAAACCTATATCCTTGGTGATGTAAACATCATAGGTTCATAGGTTCATAGGTTGGTACTTGGCTATCAGCCCTAGGGCCTATACAAGCCTAGCCATAACAATTCCCTGGATATTTCTTCCCACAATATTTACTTCTCTGGGCCCCTGTCTAGCAGGGTGACTGACATGATCCCCGGGGTGAATTTCCTATCTCCCATCCAATCATGAAGGCTCCTTTTGAAGAGGGCCAAGGAGGTGCTCTGCTTGACATGTGTGGGCAGTCTATTCCAGAGTATGGGGAGTCTCTGGGTCAGGAACCTATCCCTCCAGCATGTTTTGTTCATTGTGATGACATGGTTTAGATCCCTGGAGCATGTGGCTCTGAGGGATTGGGATTTCTTTAAGTGGTGCATGTCCAACAGCTCAGGGTTTGACATGGCATTGTATGTTAAGCAGAGATCGCCTCTGAGTAGACGATATGCTACAGAGTATAGCTGGAGTTTTTTTAGACGGTCAGCATATGGCATCTGCTTTAGGCCTGTAATTCTTTTAGTGAGGTATTTCTGTGGCCTTTCCAGCTGTTGCAGATGTCTTGTGAAGTACATACCAAACGGGGCATTATACTCTATAATGGGTCTAATAAGGGATGAGTACAGTGGGACAATGACCTCCTTTTTTCTGGATGAAAAGCCCTTAGTGATGAGGTGTGCCACATAGAATAATTTCCTGACTGTTGTGGCGATGTGGTTATCAATCAACTGGGCCTCCCTAAACTCTATAACCCCATCCCATTCAATCAAGCTCTACAACTTCACCCAACTCATAAACCTTCCAACCAAGTCCAACAAAGATGGAACCTCTGGTATCATCATAGACTGGATACTCACTACCCACCCCCACCTTGCCTCCCAAGCCAGTCTTCTACCCAATCCTCTCAGCGACCACCTACCTGCCTTCATTGACCGCATATCCTCTACCCCTGTAAAACATCACCAATATATCCTAACCCACAACTTATCCTCCTTCAACCCGCAGACATTCTCAGAGTGCCTTAAGCACAATGAATGGTCACCCCTAAAAACTCTCCCACTTGTCGATACATTATCCTATTTTAACAA
Source organism: Protopterus annectens (assembly GCF_019279795.1). Classification (NCBI taxonomy): domain Eukaryota; kingdom Metazoa; phylum Chordata; order Ceratodontiformes; family Protopteridae; genus Protopterus; species Protopterus annectens. The sequence continues at coordinate 338,397,699 of NC_056732.1, forward strand.
TACATTCCTAACCATCCTAAATCAACAGGCCCCCTAAGATCCAAAATAATCAATTCAAATTCCTGCCCCTGGCTATTCCATGAAACTAGAAACATCATGCATCAGCATGACAAAAAATGGAAACAATACCAAAAACAAAACACAACCAACTCCCTCCTAGAATTTAAACAACTACAGAACTTGGCCAAAAAATTAATAACCAAAAACAGCAAAAATTACTACAATAAACTCCAATCCATTCACTCATCCAATCCAAAAAAATTTTGGAGCTTCGTTTCCACCATCCTGCACCCAGGCAATAAAAGCAACCCATGCCCAGACCCTACTCTCACCAATCTACAAACTGCCACTAAATACAACCATTTCTTCATAGATTGCATAGCAAAACTATCCTCCTCCTTCCCTGGCCATTTCTCCTGCCCCCCAACAGCAAGCCTCCTCCTTCCTCCCCTATACCCTCAAACCCATCCCCACAAACACAATAAAAAGACTTCTCCTAAAGCTAAAACCCTGTCATAATGCACCAGATAATATATGACCCTCCTTCCTCAAACAATCCGCTGAAACCATTGCCTATCCTGTATCTATTCTAATAAACAGATCTATACAGGAATCATACATCCCAACCATCTGCTGCCAAGCATACATCATTCCACTTCACAAAGGTGGTAAAAACATTGACACAACCAACTTCAGACCTATAGCCATACTCTGCCCCCTCTCAAAAATACTTGAAAAAAACTATGCATGCACAAATCATGCAACATCTAAACCTGCACACACTTCTCTCCCACACCCAACACGGCTTCCGCCCCGGCCACAGTACCATCACTGCCCTCCTTTCCTTTCTAGAGACTATCAACCGAGCACGTGATAAAGGCAAATATGTATCATCACTATTCTTAGACCTTTCAAAAGCATTCAACACCATCTCCCATCCCTTACTTCTATCCCAGCTCCCATCCATACATCTCTCTCCCTCCACCCTTGCCTGGTTCACCAGCTACCTATCCAACTGCCAACAAGCCATTGGAAAGAATCTACCTCTCCTTTCCTACCCACACCCACCGGGGTCCCTCAAGGTTCTGTTCTAGGTCCTTTGCTGTTTAACACAGGAAAATAATTTTCTTGGGTGGTAAATGCCAGGGTACCTTTTTGGCTGGGCTTGTATAGGCCCCAGGGCCAATAGCCTAGTACCTACCTATGAACCTATGAACATATTTATCAACAATTTCCACCTCTTATCCCTGATGCCTCCATTATCCAATATGCAGATGACTCCACAATCATCTCCTCAGCCTCCTCCCCCTCTGAATTACTAATAAAAACCCAGCTTGCCTTTTCCAAAATGAATCTTGGATGAAAGCCAATCACCTTGCCCTAAATGCCTCCAAAACAAAACTAATGATCTTTATCCCTACTAGAAGTTCCACTTTAGACAGAAATCTGTTCTACATTACAAGTCACAATAAAACTCCACTAGAAATAGTCAACCTCAACCAAACTGCTAGGCATCATTATTGACAAAAACCTAAAGTCTGACTCCCACATATACTCTGCTATCAAAAAACTCATCAGAAGATTGGTCTCCTATACAGACACAATAGCTATCTCAGCCCCTCCACCCGACAAATACTTGCAACTACCTTCCTCTTCCCATCTCTCATGTACACCACTCCACTATTTTCCAATCTCCAACTAGGCCTGCTCTCCAAACTAGAAGTCTGCTACCACAAAATTAGCAAATTCGCTACCAACTCCAAAAGTTCATCTCATCACTGCCACTCACTACTCAACCTCAAATGGCTAGAACTCCCCAACTACCTTAGATAATTACAACGCACCACTACTCACAAGCTCATCTTCAAACCTTCTGACTGTCCATCCCTAGCCACAGCGCTAACACCCTACAATCCCTCCCGCTCCCTAAGATCCGAGAACCAAAACCTGTTTCAAGTACACAAACCCCCTCATCCCCCAGGCCAACTACTACTATCCTGCGCAATAGCCAAACTTTGGAACTCTCTCCCCTCTCACCTACGTAACATACCTAACCATAATAACTTCAAAACCCAGCTCTTCATACATCTATTATCGAATTGGGAATGCCCCTCTCATGCGCCTACCTAATTTACCTCCTCAACCTATGTTTCCTACCCTCCTTCTTGTCTCTTACATCAATATCTAACTGGGCTTTCTCTCTGTCACTTTGGTTTAAACATGAATAATATGCTTTCCAATTCTGTTAATGTTACCTAATACATTGAACTGAATATTGTACATTAAGTAATGTCATGTAACTTTACATATATGTAAATGTAATTTATTTTTTTGTGGAGCTTTTCTCCCCAGGCCTCCATTGAAAATGGGCCAACTCGACCCAGTGGACTATCCCGGTCAACAAATGCAAATAAAAATAAAAAATAATTGTCTATTGTGACACCTAAGAGTTTGGATTGCACATCTGGGGAGATAATGGTACCATTATTACATTTTATGGTAAAGCGTAGTGAGGAAGATTTCCAAGTGGGGAGAAAAGAAGCAACTTTGTTTTGTTAGGGTTTAATATTAGCTGTCAGTTAGAGAGCCAATTTTCAACTATATTGAAAGTATTCTGTGTTAATGTCATTAGATCTGTCGGGGAGGTGGCTGAACAAATCAGGGTGGAGTCATCCACATATTGGATACAGGCAGCATTTGGGATGACAGTAAGAAGGTCATTAATAAAGAGAGAGAAAAGAAGGGGTCCTAGTATGGAGCCCTGGGGGACACCTAGGATGATGGATAGATGGGCTGATAGTTTGTCCTGCCATAGGATGGCTTGTTGTCTACCACACAGGTAAGATTGGAACCATTTTGGAAAGGATAGCAAGGCAGGCCTGGGAAATTGTTAGTGAAGACAATTTTATTGTTTTTTTGTTCCCAAAACATATTTTTTTTGTATGAGAGATATAGTTATCTTAAAGAATTGTTGAACCAAAGAAATTTGAACCATGGAGGTTATGGTATGGTGGACAGAAAGGCACTTATCATTGTGGAAATTGTTCAGTGTGTAACGGGATTAGTAATTTAGACTGGTGCAAAATCAATGGGAAACTTTACAGGGCTAATGAATTTTAAAATTGTAATAGCTGTGGGGTGATTTATGTGATAGGTTGTGGGTGTCATCCCACATGCTGGTATGTTGGACTAACTACCAGGAAGGTTAAAGTCTGAATTTTGGAACACTTAGGTGATGTTAGGATGCAAAAGTTAGAAAGCCCAGTAGCTATCCATTTTTTGTCCAAACACAAGGGTTCATACAGTAGTTTGTTCTTCAGTGTTTTAGCACGACCAAATAGCAACAGGGGAAATTTTAAAAGAGAGTTAAATAGACTTGAGAGTAAGCTGATTATTAATTATCATACATTGTTTCCTAATGGAATGAATTTAGAGAATAATTTGACTGTTTAAAAATAGGAAACATGTATGTATTTAAAAATTTGGAAAATATTGTTATATAAAAAAACACGTTTTAATAAAATGTGTAGTATCAAGTTTATAAATTTGTATATGTGGATAAGTATAAGTACTCAAAGTCTATGAATTTTTGTAAATTGGGTTCTTAATTAGTTAATTAATTAATTAATAGGTACTTGTTATGTGTGTATATATAGTGATGGGGTTGTGTTAGAAGAGTATTCCAGGAGAAGGCGAAAGGCCGAGGTACCAGAATGTGAAGTGTGTTAATAAAATAAACTATTCTGTCTTTGGAGTGGTTCTCTTTCCTTCATGGAGTTTGTGTATTTTGGATTTGCTTTTATTGGATGTGTATTGGAAGATTGGAACCATTGAAGTGCATGGCTATTTAGTGAGAATGCCGTAAGAGTGTGCATGAATATTTGATGGTTGAACATATCGAAGGCCTTGGAGAGATCTAAAAAGAGGGCTGAGGAAAGCTTGCTATTATTTCGATTATGGTTTATGGTGTTAGAGAAGGATAGGAGGGCTGAGGTGGTACTGTGGTGTGGCCTAAATCCATGCTGAGAGGTAGGCAACAGCTTATTCTGCGTAAGATAATGCATAGTTTGTTTATGGATGCACTTCTCCATAATTTTAGCCAATGGTGACAGAATAGCTATGGGTCTAAAGTTTGACAGTTTGAAGGAGTTGCCTCCTTTATGGAGTGGTATTACATGAGATATTTTCCAAATGGAGGGGATGGTGGCTTCAGATTAGGTTCTGTTGATTATGATGGAGATGGGGTATGCATCTGCTACTTTTTGCAGATACTCTGGTGGGAGATCAGCTGCTAGAGTATTTGGTTTTAATTTCTTAATTAGAAATCTGATAAGTGATGTAGAAACAGGTGAAAGCTAAAGTAGACTGGGGTATTGGCTGTGGCAGAATTTGGGTTGGAGCAGCTGGGTGCCATTTGGCTGGCTAGGGATTGGATAGTCTCTGTGAAGACACTATTGAAGGTATTTGCAATATCCTCTGGGGATTTATGGTTGGAAGCTGACGGGGTAGGAGTGGAGGACTGTCCTGGGTGAAGACGTTTGTTTATTCCTACCCAAAACATCTGAGGTTTGTTGTGATGTTTTTGTTGAAGACGGTAGTAGAAGTTTTTGTTTGTCTAGTATAATAGATTTTCCCTATGTATCAAATATGGATGTATCAAATTGGAAGTTCTCTGCAAATCCAAGCCATTGAGGAGGTTTAAAAGCACACCTGTGAGGTAGTCCTCTAGAATTAATAAACTATGTAATACAATAAACAAACTACTACAATTCTATAATATCAACTACTACTGTGGGTATTCCAGCATGTTCATAGGTTCATAGGACGATACTAGGCTATTGGCCTGGAGGCCCTTATAAGCCTAGCCAAGAATTTCATCCAAGTTCCCACAAAGTCAGTAACTGTTTTCCCTGTCTAGCAGAGACACAGGTGGGATCCCAGGGGCATATTTTCTGTTTCCCATCCAATCGTCTAGGTTCCTCTTACAGAGGGCTAGTAAGGTACTCTGCTTGACATGGAGAGGAAGTCTGTTCCACAGATAAGTCAATGAGACACAAATCTATCCTGCCAACAAGTTCTATTAATGTCACAGACCAGGTTGAGACCTTGCGTGTGGGTTGCGCGAGTGGAGTTTGACTTACAGATATGCAGCAACTCCATCAAGGCTGAGTCTGAGATGGCCTTGTATGCCAGACACAGGTCAACTCTGAGCAGTCTGTATGAGACTAAGTAGAGGGACAGGGCTTTTAGCCTATCTGTACAGGATAGGTATTTGAGACCCTGGATTTTCCTGGTCAGGAACCTCTGTGGTCTCTCCAACTACTGCATGTGCTTGGCAAGGTACATGCCAAAGGGGGCATTGTATTCAATAATGGATCTGATAAGGGAAGAGTACAGGAATGTTATGACCTCTTTGTACCTGGATGAAATACCCTTACTTATGATGTGGGCCATGTAGAAAGCCTTCCGTATAATGGAGGCAACACGGTGGTCAAAAGTCAGGTTGCTATCAACCTGGGTGCCCAAGTCCCTAACAACTGATTGCATGCTTAGTACATTGTTATTAATGTGATAATTAGTGGGGACACCATTTTCCCCAAAGGGGATAATGATGCATTTCTTGGCATTCAGTATGAGGGCATGCTTCTGGCACCAGTCATTAATTTGGTTAAAGCCCTCTTGGAGGATGTTCACAGCACTATGGGAATTTATAACAGTGCCTAGCTTGTAGTCATCTGCAAACTTGGTCAGCCATAGACCACTGGTTTTGGCTTGTACCTATGAAAAGTATATCCCAAACAGTAGAGGCCCCAAGACTGATCCTTGCGGTATGCCACTTGTTACGGGTCTACTACTAGAGGTGGCTTCCCCTATTTTGACTCAGTGGGTTGTATTAGTGAGCCAGTTAGCTACCTATCTGATAACATATAGGTTGATGCCTAGCTGGGAAAGTTTATTATGCCCAAGTGCAGAATAGTGTTGAAGGCTTTGGCTAGGTCAGGGTAGGTGGTATGCACTGTCTTGCACTCATTCATGGCTTTGGTGACTGTTTTGAAGAAGGCGACCAAGTTTAACAGGCATGATCTCCCTTTGACAAAACCAAACTATGTGGGATCAAGCATTTGGAGGTTACCAATGTCCTTGTTTATAAGGTCCATGATAATGCATTCCATGGCCTTGCAGATCAGGCTAGTTAGGCTAATGGGTCTATAATTGCCTGGGTCGGTGAATGCTCCACTTTGTGTGGAGGGATGACAGTGGCTGTCCTCCATTCTGCTGGGATGAAGCCGGTGCACAGGCTTTGGTTGAATAGGGTGCCTAGTGGTGCTGAGAGCTGTTGCCTCTGTTCATGTAGGACACAACCAGGGATGTTGTCAGGTCCCATGGAGGCTATATTGTTTGCCTTTGAGAGGGCATTAATGACTTGCTCCCTGATGATTAGGGGAGGGGGGCAGGTGTTGGGGATGCCCTGGTTTAATGATTTTCACTGAACTTTTCTGCCAGCAGGTTGGCTATATCTATGGCATTTGTGTATATGATATTCTTGACCACCAATTCAGAGCAGATTTGGGAGATACCTTTGAGATTACATACGTATGCAAAGAAGGCCTTAAAATTGTCCCTAGTGCATTTGGCCAATTCGAATTCGAAGTTAGCCTTAGAGGATTTTACCAGTGATGTTATTTGCTTGTTCAGACAAAGGAGAGATTGTTTCCAAATTGGCACCTGCTCCTTCTTGGTCTTGGACAGCAATTTTTTTTTCCTTTTATTATAGACTCTGTTTATTGCTGCTGTTCACCAGACAGGTTTACTCTTCCTTGAGGAAGATGATTTGGTCCTGTCAGGTATTGCTGAGTCCATGCAGCTATATAGCTGCTCATATAGTGTAGGCTTGGACATTACTGGTTGATCCAACTGAAAGGATGGTGGCTGTGAAGCTGCTTATACCTGCTCTCAGGAGGTTGTAGTCAACTTTGGAAAAGTTTTTTTTGTTCGACCCTGGCGGGGGGGGGGGGGTTCAAGGGAGATGGTGATTTTGAAAAAGTGATTGCTCTATGGTTGGATCTTACCAAGGAGGATGACACAGTAGCTGCTCATGTTGGTTAGTACCAGGGCCAGGATATTTTCACCTCTCGTAGGGGTGTCAACCAGCTGATCCAATGCACTGGCATTGAAAAAGTCGAGGAATCTCTGGGCATTTGTGTTTGAGCTAGAATAGGTCTTCCACTCTATGGTTGGGTAGTTAAAGTCACCCAGGATCAGGGTAGAAGGTTGAATATTGATGAATTCAAGTAAGTGATGATAGGTGGAGTGGGCCTCCTGAGTCATGGTTGGGGGTCTGTAGCTAGATATGATCTGAATAGGTGTTTTTTCAATAGTTTACTGCACCCGGAATGTCTCCTCTGTGTCATACTGTTTGACCAGCCTGGAGGTGTGTATGTCTTTGATAAATATTGAAATTGAAACTCCACCTCCTTTGGCTTTGTAGCCCTCTGTTTGTGGTCTGAAAGTATGGTAGGACGAGTAACCTGGTAAGGCTGGGGTGCTCTCTGCAGCTTTGAACCAGGTTTCAGTGACTGCACATTTGTTAGCATCTTCCAGGTTGAGGAATGCTTGCAATGAGTGCAGTTTCATGTTAAGACTCGTAGTGTTTAGCAGTATGACCTTTAAATTTCATTTAGAAGAATTTTTCACATTGGTAATTTTGTCCTCATAACTTTGCCTAAAAAAGGCACTATGGGGGAGGGAAAATCAAGAACACCTTATTTCTTTAGTATAAAAGAGGATTACTCTTTATAGCTTTACTTAGATATGTAAAATATTATGCAATCAGACTCAAGGGCAATGTCTCAGTCTTTTTTCTTGGAAAATGTATACTATTAGTAAGATATCAGATTCTAATTATGTTTCTATGGTAAAGTGAGTTATTTCAAAGTGTTTTAAACACAGGGATGTAGCTAGGATTTTCAAATTTGTGCTCACAGCTCTCAAACTGCTACCCCGCTCCCCAGTCAAGCTACGGCCATTCTCGTAATTCACGGTTCACTCTTTCAGTGTCGATGAAGAGGCATTCTCTGTAATGCCTCTTCAGTAATATAATATAGATTCACTCAAACTCGGTTCCTTGACTTGAAAATGAACCTGAAAGTCAGTTCTTTGAAAAATGCAGCATAGTAGTTGGGGTAGAGTATTCATGCTTTTGTTTTCTGTAACTAAGGTACAGGTTTTGAGCTTGAGTAAATTGCTAACCACCTGCTACCTCTAACTAGGGTGTTTCATTCACACACACACCCCTACCTACCTCTTAGTGCAAGAAATATGGACAAAGCCTAAAATAAACAGGGACAGATATTAAATAATGCCTTGTGAACTTAGAATGTTGCTAGAATAACAGGATTTGTGCTAGTATGAGAAAGTTGCTAGAATAACAGTATTTGTGCTAGTATGAATTTTTCTAAAGGACATGAAGTCTGAAACTCAAATGTCTGTCATTATTTAGCAACTTCAGCCTTCAATGATTTTCTAGAAAATTACAAAATTTATGAGGAACAGACAAAATATATGGGGCAAAAATCTGGACATTCTGCAAAATTTGGACAGTTGAGAGGTATGCTACCTACCTACCTACCTCGCACACACACACACACACACACACACACACACACACACACACACACACACACACACACACACACACACACATACCTCTTAACCTCTTAGAGCAACAAACCCATAAATAAAACTGAGGCAAAGGCCCAAAAATAAGGACATTTTTTTAAATATTGCTCTTATAAACTTAGAAAGATAATAGAATAGTAGGTCTTGCATTAGTATGAATTTTCTGAAAGGTATGAAATCTGAAACTCAAATGTCTGCCATTATTTTCTAACTTCAGTCTTTAATGATTTGCCAATAATTTGCCAGAAAAACGCAATTTTATGAAAAACGGACCAAAAATGTGATGTAAAAATATAAAATTGCCAGACAATACAGCTGGGAACCTGTCAAAGAAGGGACACCATTTTAATACGAGCACTGTTAACTTGAGCAGCTGACAAAATTAAAGAATCTATATGCATTTCTGAAATAAAAGTAATGTATAACTCTGATCATTACGGTTATTTATAATTGTAAACCCTCCACGTTTTCTTCCAAAATTGTTATTTTGCGAAGGGATTATTAGAGGGAGACCAAAATTTTGAGCCAAAATTGGGGACAGTTGAGAGGTGTGGATATTCTTAATTCTATACAGCGATTTATTTGCACATACCTCTCAACCTCTTAATGCAGGAAATCTGGACAAGGCCAAATATAATGGGGGAACATACAAACAGTACTAAAAATTGATCTTGTATAAACTTAAGACAGTTTATAGAATAATAGGTCTTGCTTTAGCATGCATTTTTCTGAAGATTATGACATCTGAAACTTAATGTCGGTCATTATTTAGTGACTTCATTCCTAAATGATTTGCCAGAAAAGTTTTATTTTGCATTTTACAGCACGAACACCAATAAATATCTGCTAAACAAAGCAATGCAGTCTCACAATGAAACTAGACTTAGCATTAAAACTTCTCTGCCCTTGAAACTCACATTCATTGAAACAGCATTGAAACCCACATTCAAAGAAAATACATTTTGCCAGTGGCAGATAAAGATAAACTTTGGGCTGTTTTCAAATCATAGGCCCCTTGCACATGAAACATACATGTGCTCTTTGATACACCTTCCTGATTGTATTAAATTATATTCCTTGTACAATACAGTATAGTTGTTAGAGAGCATTTTCAATTTATTGTTTTGAACATTTTTCCAGTAAACAATGAAACAAAATGCATGCACCAATAATGACAAAACTGCCCAATTCAGAGCATTTCCATCATAAAAGTCTACTCAAACTTCTACAGTCCACCAGTATCAGTAAATATGCACAATCTCTGAACTAGTAAAAGCCATCTACATAATTCCACATTAAAGAAATCTGTAACTAATGAAGAGGCTGCTGCTAGCAAACAACTTTATATTTCATGGTTTCATCTACAAATAAAGTGCCTGTTGCCCTTTAGGAATAAATTGCCTATGTTGCATTAAAAAAAAATGATACGCTAGTAATATTGCAATAGGGAATGGATGGCAAACTGATAACAGGTTCATAGTTACTACTAGATATCTTTGCCAAAAAGGGCAACAGCGTCCACCCCCCTTTACAACACAGTACAGTATCAGCAATGCATCTACCTACTGTGGGAGAAGAACCCACAGCCTTGTGCATCAAGAGCAAGTACACTACCTGTTGTGCTATTAACAGTACAACCTGACTCAGCATAAGCAGCACTAAACTTTAGTTCCCATGCAGCTCTCAGCTCCTTGTAAAATGTACTCGACACTCAGCTGTATCTCTGAACTTTGCAGCACAAGAAATCTGGAAAAAGCCGACATTTATTGGGAGGGGGAGGGCAAAAACCAGGGACACATTTTAAACATTGCTTGTATACTTTTGGAAAGTTGCTAGAACATGTGAGCCCCTGAGGAAGGAAAGTATCCAGTGTTGTTGAGTGTACCCAACAGTGAGAGAGATAACTAGATTCAATGCAAACATTTGTGAACAACCAATCATTTAGGGGGGCTTTATTTTAGCACAGTAAGTGGACCTGAGGGTTATTTATTAACATTTAGAAAGTCACTGCATTGATTAGAAAAAATATCTCTTTTTAAAACTTAATTGTTTACAGTCCTCATAAAATCTGTCAGTCTGCCCACTACAAGGATATCATTGCTCGAGTTATCAGTTATTGTCTTGTTATAATAGGATATTTTCCTCTGTCTCTGCAACTTTCCCTCCAGACATGGTGTTACCTACTGTAATATGTCTGGCCAAGGTCTCTACCCATAGTAGGAACAGGGAAGCGGACAGGGGGCTGCCTGTCAAGTACCTTTAGTTAGGGTAAAAGGAGGGGGCAATGTAGAGCATGTCAGTAGTTTTTAAATGTGTGAAATGATATAGCACTTTAATTGTCTCTTCAAAAAGGCCAGAAAAGCCATGGCCCTCTAGACTAGCCTAAATAAATAGTAAGTAGACAAATAAAATCAGACAGCCCAAATCTGTTGTAGTTTTGTTATTTGTAAACCTTTCAAAATGCATTAGTGTTAAAAATATTCCTTCACAAGTCTTGCTGATTTGAAGGTGTTAACATTGGCTTTGTTCTTTGTGCTAAAAATGTGTGCATAGCATTTTCACTCAGCATTGATTAATGAGATTGGCCTATAGTTCTTTTTTGATAGAATCTTAACATCCTTTTCAAATAAAATCTAATCCTGTGGAATTCTGTTAGACGGCCTAAGTGATCGCTTACCTTTCTAAGCCGTGTGGCACCAAAGCAACAACCCAAAAACACATCATTACTGCCTGATAAGACAACATGCTGCTTTTCACAAAGACACATTAATTGACTATACCTCCTTATCTGGGAGTTAGTAAAGACTCTCCCCTTAGATGGTGCTGTCCAAGTTCAATAGAACCTTTTAAACAAACTATCCCCCCTTGTAATAAAGAGTAAAAGCCAATCCTGCACCGTGGCTATCCTTAGCAAGTGCACAACTCATAAAACAAAGACAAAACCTGGAAGGTCCGGATAAAAAAAAAAATAAAACTGCTTCTACTTTACTAGCATATAGATAACAAGGAGACACTACAAAACAACTTATCACCAAAGATGATAAAAATATTACTCAACTATTCAAAATACATGCGCACGCTCACACACACCCTTACCTGTTATCCCTTAACGATAATCCATTTGTAATTAGCTATGCACATTTCCCGCTCACACACAAGAACCCCTTACCTGATAATCCGTTCACCTTCCACAGCAATAATCCATTTGCGATTAGCTATGCACATTTCTCACTCGCAGCCAGGCAGCCGGACATAACGTGATGATGTAATTCTGACTGGCTGGTATGTGAGCTAAATTCTGACTGGCTGGTATGTAAATGTAACTTAAAGGAGCCATGCTGTTTTTTTTAATTAAAAAAACTACCCCCTCTTCTAAATAAGTTGTACTGAAATCAGTACAGTGCATATGCCTCCCGACGTCCCTGTTTAAACATGCACCTAAAACTTGTAGAAAAAAAGTAACATAGAAGAAAAATAAAACATACTCTTATTGATTTTGTTGAATAAATAAAATACTTATTTTAATAGGTTGGTGTTGGGAGTCATTATGATAAACTAGCAAGGACTCGATACTTTAAGGAAATCAGTATCTGTCTGACTGACCAGGAATGTACCTCAGCCAAATAGATGAGTAAAAAGAGCAAACTCAGCTATTCAAGGTAAGTTACTAGCACTGTGAGTAGGTATAATAGAATCCATAAGGGACAACCAATCCATCACAGCATGTTTGACAGGCAAGAGACAATGTCACAGGTTTTAGTATTCGTTATTCTCCCCACCCTTTCATCCATAGCCACTTTTTTATTTCATATGCATCCCAGTTTTATTATACAAAACTTCATTGCATCTAGCCAACCACTTATGCAAAATACATGCAGACAAATGCACTCTAACAACCTATGTTTTCAATTCCTTTATAAAAACACATAACATTGGTTGCATAATGTTTTCAATATTCCATTTATCTTCCATTTCTATCCATTTTTTTTTCTTTCTTTCACACTCTGAAAAGTGCACAATGTTTTTCTTCTGTTTTGCACACATAACATAACCTTCCAGATAACTGCTTGTACGTTATGTTTGACTTTATCATAAGTTTATACATTTTCAGTATCCACAAAAAAAACTTCACTTTCTTTAATATCCCACAGATATTTTTTATCTCTATTTATAATAGCTTTTCTAATTTCACTTTCTAATACCTACCAAGGGTCAATTTATCCATATTTTTTGTATTGCATTTAGTTCCCAAAATAAATGTAATGAGCCCATACCCCCTCTGTCTTTTGTATTGCATACTACACCTCTTTTTACAGGATTTAATCTAGTATTCTAAACTGCATGCAAAACAACTTCTAATATAGCTTCTTGAGTCTTCCTGGAAACCTGTATGCTATACCTAAGTGGCACGCTTTCCTAATATTACCAAACATATTAAGTTAACTATTTTTCTGAAAAGATGTGTCGTGTGATTTCTATATAACAATCAAGTCCTTTATATCTTGGATAAATCATTATATTGCTTTAGTATAATCTATCTCCAAATTTAATGACAAACACTTCAGTAGCATGCCCTAGTAAAATATACACCACTGATTGTCTTTATTTCTACAAATCCTTTACATTTCTCTACTTAAATCTAATCCTTACAATTCTCAGAAGAAAAATTAAAAGTTTCATGACAATTACCATACTTTTTTAAACTATTATAACAGAATCATCTGCATAACACATTATAATTAATAATTAATAATTTTATCTGGCATATAATACTGTTTTAAAGTATTCCACAACTGGCTATGACATATATTATTATTATAACATTTCTTTTTATGTCACATAAAATAAGTTCATCTTCACTTTGGTTTTGAGCAATTTTGTTTATTACTTCTTTAACTATAACGAGCATATCTCTACTTTCCTTTCATCCCATGTACTGCATCATCAGTTACAACTTTTATGATATTATTATACCTTATTTGAAAACTCATCATGACAATTTTCTAATCTACATTGGTAACAATATGAAATGTCGGGATCCACTAGACTGAGTCCTGAAATTTTGAGACTAAATTGGCCGAAAGAACAGAGACACACACACACACACACACACACACATATATATTTATATATATATATATATATATATATATATATATATATATATGTATATATGTATATATATTATATAAATATATATAAACCAGATCCAGGACTAACCCTTTAGAAAGGGCGACAAAATATACCACAAACAAAGAAGAGATACAGCTGGAGAAAATTTTCAGGAATCTGATGACCGAGTAGAACAAGAAGATGGACTTCTAGTTAATTTAACTGACTATAACTTAACCAATGAACAGAAAGCTGTTCTTAATAAAGGCTTAAACTATTTACCATTACATTTTATGTCCCAATATGATGTTTGTATGGATATAAAACAGCTCTGTAGAACGTTAAATTTGAAATATTTTTTTCATAATAGAGGGGAAGTGTCTAATGTTGTACCTTATTTTAAGGTTAAGAAAAGTTATTTTGTAGCACCATACCATTCTAGGGTTAAACTTTTCGAAGATAGTGTGTTACATGAACTGCACATTAATCAGAATGAGATTTTCAAACATCATGGTGACAATTTAACATCTACAGAGAGGTTGGCTTTAAAACATTTAAAAGAAAACAAAGACACAGTGATACTTAAAGCGGATAATGGTGGGGTGGTAGTGCTTTGGAAGACATCTGAATACATTAGTGAAGTAAACAGGCAGCTTAATGATGGCAGGTTCTATTATAGACTGCCTTTGGATTCTATGGCTGACTTTAAATGTAGAATAGATGAAATGTTGATGGAATACAACAAAAGAAGTTGTATTATACATGCATTAGTAAAGGAATTAATGTTGGAAAACCCTAGACCACAAACATTCTACATATTACCAAAGATACATAAAAATGCCCCCCCCCCGGGAGACCGATAGTGTCAGGAATTGGGTCTTTGACAGAACCTATCTCTATGTATTTAGAATTTCAATTTAAGCCATTATTGCATTTAGTCAGTTCAAGGTTGAAACATAGTAATGAGTTTCAGGAATTGGTGGGTGATTTGCAAATAACACATGATATCTACATATGCACTTTACTGCGGTGGTGGTGCTGCGGTACCGTTGTCGCCTCACAGTAAGACGTTGTCCTGTTCGATTCTCAGCTAGAGCGTTTTCGGTGTGGAGATATGCGTGAATGGGCGTACCTTCGTGGAAGGTTGTGCATCAGAGCTGGCAACTCGGTACGTAAAAATCTACTGCCAATCATTAGCGGACCAGAGTTCTGCTGTGGCGACCTCTAACCGGGAAAAGCCGAAAGACACAACAACAACAACCTACATATGCACTTTAGAAGTGCAATCTTTATATACCAGCATTCCACATCATAGAGGTATTGAGGCCATAAAACATTGGCTTGCTGAATATGGGCACTACTCGAAGGAACAGAAGGAATTTTTGTTAAATTTGATGAAGTTAGTATTGAACGACAGTGTTTCTATTTTGGTAAAGACTGCTAACTTCAGGAAAAGGGCACAGCAATGGGTACTACATTTGCTCCAGTGTACGCTGACCTATTTATGGGATATTTAGAGTGCAATTTAATTTATAATATTGACAATCCATTCGGGGGTAAATTGGTGATGTGGAGATGCTACCTGGATGACTCTTGGGCAGTTTGGTCCGGTTCATTAGCAGACTGGAAATTATTTGTAGAATACCTCAATTTTAATGTATTTGACATTAATTTTGTAGACAGAATAGAAAAGACATCTATTGACTTTTTGGATGTACATGTAGAGAAAGCTGATGATGGCACTATCAATACAGGGTTATACAGAAAGCCTTTTACAAAAAAT
This sequence comes from Protopterus annectens, assembly GCF_019279795.1. Classification (NCBI taxonomy): domain Eukaryota; kingdom Metazoa; phylum Chordata; order Ceratodontiformes; family Protopteridae; genus Protopterus; species Protopterus annectens. Next base: position 338,413,273 of record NC_056732.1, read on the forward strand.
TCTTTACAAAAAGCAGATAGTTGTCATCCGAGACATACTATTAGTAATATACCTAAGTCCCAATTTAGGAGGCTATGGCGAATTTGTAATAAGGATGATAATTATAGGACTGAGGTGAGTAAAAGATTTATGGAACAAGGCTATAATAGTCAACACATTAAAAAGAAGAAGAGGTAGCGCTAACATTAAAAAGGGAATTGATGCAAGGAAATACTCCCAGTCAAGAACAGGTAGCTGAACAAGTTAAACCTAGATTGATTACCACATATGGAACCAACACATTTAAAATATGTAATATTATTGATAAACACTGGCATATCTTGAAAACAGATGAGTTTTTTGATGAGTGTTTAGATGAACATTGTCTTTATGGATACAAACGGGGTAGAAATATTGGGGAATCTTTGTCTTGGTTCAAAAAGATGAATGTAGGTGATAAATGTGAGCAGAATATAATCAGAGGCAGTAACCCTTGTGGAAATTGCATATATTGTAAGGTGATTTTGAAATCAAAATCATTTACATCTATAAACACTTCTAAGGTATTTGTGATTAGGAAATTAATAACATGCCACAGTGAATGGATAATTTACATGGCTATATGCCAATGCGGAGCCTTTTATGTAGGGCAGACATCACAGTCATTTAAAAGCAGGGTAGCAGTACATTTAAGTGACATAAGATGTCAACGTACAAGGAGTGCCTTATTTAAACATAAAAGTGAACATATATCTGCTAATTTTGTATTTGTGGGCATAGATTCTGTATGGAACACAAATTTGTCTGAAGTTCAAAAACACACTTTTTTAGATAAGAAAGAAAGGCTTTGGATTATAAATCTGGGGGCATTGTATAAACCTGTGACATGTGACTCCATGTTTTTGGTGAGACTTATTTGAGTTTAATAGTGGATGGATCCACTCACAAGGGAGATATCAAAAACTGAAGGGGAATGTATTTAATATATATTCATTAATGGGAGATGATTTCACCCTGTGTCTTTAAGAATTGGGTATATAAATGTATGTATTGCAAGGGACTGTATTATTCTACTGAGGACGCCAGGGGGTGAAACCGGTTTGGAGTTTCTTGTTGCTGTGAATGTTTGTCAGCCATGGGCTTTTGTCAGAATTGGCATTTGTCTGAGTTAATGATGATGCTGAAAGTATTACCTGAACTTTATTTTGTTTTCATTACAATTTCAGTAATGTATATAATATAGTGGTGCTGGACTATTGTTTTGGTGTTTTATATATATATATATATATATATATATATATATATATATATATATATATATACTGTACATATATAAACATCAAGTTGGAGATGGCAATTTCTCAGAATATTCTCTTTTCTCTGAGGTATAGTGATGAATGAATTGACATATATGAGTTCGGGGGTATGGGGACTTGCCCTCTACATTTGTGGGTACAGGGGAATTTACCACCTGCACAAAAGAAGTTTAAAGGAGAACAGGAATGTGTGAGATTTCTTCTCCTGGATTTTCAATCTTTATTTTCATTCTGATGGCACTTAGTGTGACAAGTTCTGACATTTCAGTAGGGAGCCTCCACATTACATATTGTTGGTGGGCTCTTCAGTTAGTTAATAGTTTCTTATCATTCTTCTTCCACAAAAACTAATTATGGCTTCTACACAAGTCTCTTGACTGTATGCCTGGATTCACATACTGACATATCACTTTCTGATAATATTTCAGTTCTTCCTTGCTCATTTTTCTTTCCTCTCTCTATAGTTTCTCAATAGAAATGTTTCTGATTCGTATAACATTTTTTTCTTTAGAAATATGTTTAACACCCAATTCTACATCCTGTAATCTGTTTCTGTGCATACATAGCTTCATAAAGATTCTACAGTTTAATTATTTCATGTTGGCTATTAACTATCACATCTTTCTCATTCTGTATCTCTGGTAGTATACTTTTATTATACTTTATTCGCTTACTTGAAAAAGGGATAATCTCTGACTTTCTACCTTTAACAACATATTTTTGTCTCAATAACATGTATCATATATTTGCTTCATTTAATGGGAATGCTCTACCTTTAAAATTGCATTTTTGTCTCAGTAATCTGTATCTTATATTAGCTTCATTCAAAGTGAACATTAACTTTACTGTAATATTGCCTTTGCGTTATTACCTCCTATAACATCCTCTAATTTCTGACATTCTCCTTCATATTGTTTTACTCTTATGCCACAAACGTTCTATACTGAGATATATAGTCTTATATTTTCCTTTGAAATCAACTGACCCCTACAACCATTACCTATAAAATCTATCACTTATAAATGTTCTATAAAAATGCATGCATTTCATCAAGTAACACCTGCATCTTTGAGCAGTGTCCATTTAATCTCTTACATCTCTTGTCCCCTTCAATAAATAAACTGTTTGTGTTCAAAGCAGCCTCAGCTGCTACATGATCAGAAAATCAAAGTGCCGGTATTAGCTTCTCTGTGAGCATATAAAAAATCAGTTTTTGTCCTTACCTTTCCGTCCATATAAGTATATTTATATTACTATCCTACATTAAGTTGAAGTTGTGAATAAAACATTCTCTAAATACTTTTAACTTCTCTAGCTTGTTTTGTTTTTCTTCCCCTAATGTCGCAGTTCAACTCTCCCAAAATCAGTATATTCATGTTAACATTCAAATATTTTCTTTCTTGAAAAAGTTGTGTTCTTTTAATACCTGATATAAATGCATAAAGTACCATAAGTCTTATTTTGTGTCCTTTAATACAACAGTCTAATATCACTAACCTTCGTGGATAAACAAAAGTAACTTCATACACACACACACACACAGGTATATATATATATATATATATATATATATATATATATATATATATATATATATGGGTCCCCTTCACATTGTCGACACTTCAAAATGCCTAATTTCATATGGCCTAGACCATATGATCGACATTTGAAATGCTGACAATGCAGAACCATCATCTCCGTACAGTGCAGAGTGGAAAGATTTCCATTTCTGCACTGTAGTGTGATCTCGGAGTTGGTATATTTAAGTTATGGGGGGGTGCATGGGGGCTTGCCCCCCTCCTAGCAGTGTTTAGGTAAGTGTTTGTTGTTTTTTACTTTTGTATTTCATATGTTCAACATTTCAGGTGTCGAGCATATGATCTTGGGCATATGAAATTCAGCATTTTGAAGTGTCGAACATATGAAGTATATATATATATATATATATATATATATATATACAGTATAAATATATGTATATATATATATATATATATATATATATATATATATAGAATCACCTTACTCAGCATTACATTGTAGAATATACATCATTACCCTTAGTACTTATAATCTTACCTTCGCATACTTGCTTTAACTGTTCTTTCTGTTTTATGTTATTTAAACATTATTTAAACATGTATCTAATAAGCATATTAAGTCATATTAACTCATATTTTAACATTTTACACCACTCTATCAAAGCAATTCTTCTGCTTTCATTTCCTATGCTGTTTACATTAAGAAAAAGTATGGAAAAATATCCTTTACTTTTTTGTATCAGTTGGCCTTTCACACCATTTTTGTTTATCTTTCTCTAACTCAATTACCTATAGTGATATGTTTCATTTTGCATACTTTATATATCTTTTCCATTTCTTTAGGTATTAACATATTTTTTCTCTGCAATCAGACATACTTTATCATTTTCTCCATCATCTGCAGAAACATCTCCTCCTCTCCTCATCTTCATCTCTCGAGTCCATGTAGAGGCCAAGATATTGGTGTTGTCCTACATGTTTTATTTTGTTGTCAATGTCAGAGACTAAGAGGGTTACCACAGCTTATTTTTTTACTATGTACCAAGGAGCATTGAGGCTGCCCTTTGTTATGTTTGGCCTAAGATGGTCCAATGAATCCTACTGGCAGAGACAGCTAACATTTTCTTGTACAGGTTGCTGAACAGCTAAAGTATCAGGGCCTGAGCTTTAAATCAAGATATCATCACCTAAAGAGTTATTGCTGATGGAAGGATTAAGGATGTTATGTCATAGATGAATAATGAAAAATTAACAGGATTTAGAATGGAGCATTGAGATAATCCATGGGTTAAAGTGCTAGATTCTGACTGAAGATTGTTTTGAATTATGAGTCCTTCTTTAGAAGTAGTTTTTAATCCAAACTACACAGTTGTCATTGAATCCTATTTTCTAGCTTTTGAATTTGGACTGAGTGGTCAATACTACTGAGGGCTCTTTTTAGATCTAGAAATTGCCTTTCCATAGACTTGTAGGGTTTACCTGTTAAGGTATAAATTACCATAAGGATATTAATTCCATTTCTTAATGTTGAACATCAGTAGGGAAGTCATTTTAACTACAAAATATATTTTCTAAAATATCTGTAAGGAAGAAGAGTATGTAAACAAACCCAAGGTGTTGTGGTGCAGAAGGGAGCTTTTATAAAAAGGTTAGGGAGAAGTTAAAATATAGCTGAGTCACTTGGAAATGTAAGTTGTGGCCATGCAAAGAAAGTAGAGGTGAATTATCTTAGAACTGTGTGCTTGTGTGTGTGTGTGTGGGGGGGGGGGGGGGGGCTTCTTTATCACATTTCAAAAATCTTCCTAATAGTATTTTAAGAGATGGCTTGAAAATAAAAGACAAGGGGGATTTGTTGGAAAAGGGTAATGATGTGTAGGGGTTGATGGGAGCAGGTGTTGATTTGATATGGAAGAAATTTGATACTGACTGAGGTGAGATGTGGGCAACACTATGCAATGACTTAATTAATTGTTTCTTGCAGATGTAGAAGCTGATTAAGCTTCCTCTATACCAAGTTTACCCTGTTACTTCAGTTGTAAAAGGTAAGCTGGTCTAACTGGGATTATTAGGAAACTTTCCACTTTACAAACACTTCATCTGTATGTTTAACTGGATATTACAGATATATGATTATTAAGGAGCAACTTTTTCCTCTTAGCTTTCGTTTTGTTAAGAGGAACACTTTATTAATAACAGGGAGTGGGAGGGAATAAAAAAGTTGTAGATCTGTTGTAAGATTTTTTTTTTTTTTTTGGTGGGGGTATAGAGAAGTAGTCACGGGAAATGAGTTCTGCAACTAAATAACTAACTAACTCACTCTCCTTAGATTCATAAAAGAAACTTGCAATGATAACAGGATTTTGGAAAATGTCTATGAGATAACTGCATAATTGGCCCTCTGGATTCAAGAAAGGAATCTGTGACACCAATGAGAGATCTTGGGAATTTCGTATGAAATAATTGAATGAATGGATGGTGGTCACGGTTCCCTATTATATGATCGAAGATGCATTTTTTCGAAAAATGGGAAAGAAATCCCTTGGCCGCCTTCGTTGTTTTGCCATTTTCATCACTGTAGTGTGATCTCGGAGTTGGCAGATTTAAGTAGGGGTGTGTGGGGGGCACAGCCCCCATGTTGGGGGGTGTGGGTGGCAAAGTCCCCCACTTTATGTAATGTTTTTAAAGTTTTTTTTTTTTTTTTTTGAAACAGCGATTTTTTTTTTCCCTGGGAAAAAAAATCGCTGTTCTAAATGTTTGGGATTGTAAGCTTTCGCTTAAATGGGGTGAATAAATCAGAGTTCGCTGATTTAATATAGACCAGGTGGTCACTGAGGGTGTTAGGAAGATACAAAACAAAATGGCATTTTTTGAGGATATGTGTTATGAGGATATGCAAAAGTGTACCTTTGTGAATGGCAAGGTTAGGCCTTGTAAAAGAGGTGATTAGTTGACTCAGGCCATTTAATGTTACGTATTGGTAAAGTCAATGGTTATTATATTAACTCTCGTGCAATATTTTAGGATGTCATCTGTCGAGTTTTCAAAGAGCTTTATGTTGGGTACATGGGGGTGGAATGCAAGCAACTGCTGTGCAAAGTTTCATATTATTTCTAACTGTAAACTGAACCATGTGTCAATTAAGGGAGTTTTGATTACTACAGTTACTACTTTCATTAATTACATCTTTTATTATTTTTGTTCAGTGACTGCAGTGGTGGTGCTGCGGTAGCATTGTCTCCTCACAGAAAGACGTTGTCTGGTTCGATTCTCAGCTAGAGCGTCTTCTGCGTGGAGACATACGTGAATGGGCATACCTTCGTTGAAGGTTGTGCATCAGAGCTGGCAACTTGGCATGTAAAAAATCTACTGCCAATCATTAGCGGACCTGAGTTCCGCTGTGGCGACCGCTAACTGGGAAAAGCCGAAAGACACAACAACATTATTTTTGTTCATTAAAAGGGTGACACCTCAATTATGTTTCTTTTCTTTTTCCAGTTCACTTTTTCCATAAGTTAAACTTGCTTTGGAGTTAGGTTGAAGTGCAAATGGTGTCATAAAGACAGGTTTCATGGATTCCTGTGATGTCTGGATCATTGCTGAAAACCCACACCTCAAGCATGTTACATTTCTTATTAAAACTTTGAGCATTTGGGTGGTCAATTTTTATTCCTTTGCTTAGTTTTGGTTTATTACTTGGGTGTTATGGTTAGGATTATAGAGTGCTGAACCACCATATACATGGAACTGGGTGGGTTAGTAACTGGCTGATAAGGGTGTGATAAAAGAGAGAAAGGTCTTATTAATGGGGTTGTTGTTTAGTATGGCTTTTTTTGTGTTAAACAATACTTACAGAAGGCTGTGGAAGTTGGTTGATCTTGTTTTTTTATTTTTAGTGTACGAAGCTTATTTACGGGATTGTTTAGATTGTATTTTGCCTGTAAAAGTGATGATTTAAGGTTTTTTGAAGTTAATGTTGCTCAGAGAAATAGCTGATTGTTTAAAAGACAAGCGGTAGATTTTTTTTAACCTACACCAAAGGAAGTGTAGCATGATAGTATATGATCAGGTATTTAGGTTAAAGACTGCAGCTGTAATGATGAATGACAGATAATTGTGCTAGACCAATCATCAAGATAAAGTATAGCTGCTACCATTGTGATGAGTCTTGTTGTGTATATACATAGTATATTTATATATATGACTTTGAATTATAATGATATAAGTAGGGTAATAATCGTATTATGAGTTATAATGATATAAGTAGGGTAATAATCTTGTTATTACAAAACATTATAAGGTAACCACAGGAAGCATTTGGGCTTTGAGCGGGACCTCCGGGATGGATTTCCTTACTATTTAATTTCAAGAAGTGTAGGAAATGTTCTGGAATAAACCATTAACTGCCGAAAGCTCTGAGATACAAAATGGGCATCAAAGGTGAAAGTAAGCTTGCAACACCATTCCCCAGAAAACAATAAACTGGGTAAAACTAGTCAGGAAACACAGCTAAAGTAACTAACTGCTTTAGGAACATGTTCATATTATGTTTGTAATGGATAAGGCAGGGCTGCCCCACTATTGGTAGAAGCCATTCTATGTTACCTACCACTTGGGGAAGAAACACACACACACACACACACACACACACATACACTGAGTACAGTGCCGCAAACAATAACCATGGGAAAACCTCAGGGATCCTGACAGGAGTCATTCATGTAGATGCAGTTATCCTGAGGGAACTTAGCCAACAGTCCTGTAGGGTCTTAACTTGATAGAGCCCTTTCCCAGCAGAAACAGTCAGATGGCTGACAGGGTGAGAACAGTTGATAAATATTTAGAATGGACAGGGTTAAATCGCCTCTTACTTCAGGTTCTATGTGATTGTGAGAAACATACTACAATAATGGAGATCCTAAATCCATTTTGTCATGCCCACACGCACTGTACTGAAGACATTCTCTTTGGGGAAGGGGGAGACACAATCTGAAAAGATGCCTACACTTTAATCTGTAAATGATTCTGAGAAATGAGATTAAAAATAGAGCTGTTGTGTCCATATAGGATGGTGTTAAGATCAGTGAACACATTCATGCTGTAACTTTGGGAATTATGGGTATGAAGTGTGAACAAAGTATTTTTATTTATTTTATTTTACATTTGTTGACCGGGCTAGTCTAGCTGGATACATGTCCTTTTTCAGTAGAGGCCCGGGGAGAAAAGCTCCCACAGTTAACAGTAGTATCACCAAACAATTAGATACAATAAACTACATTAATATAATAATAACACAAATAACAACATCTAAATATACAAGCTGATAGTTTGGTAGGCATTTTTTGAGATGATCATATGACATAGATACATGTGGAGGTAGAAAAGTACTAGAATAAAGCTTGAGAGGCAGAACAGAGATTAGGTACTGATAGACCTATTGGGATTAGTCAGGGTTGGAACATGGGCATAACCATTGAGACTTAAGTAATTCTCTGAGATTAGTTTTGAATAGATTGAGTGAGGTCATGAGCCTGAGGTTGTTGGGAAGGGAATTCCATAGCTTTCCAATGGAGTTAGCATAAAGAGCATCGCCGCCCATGTTATTAGATTTGATGGTTAGTATCTGAATACTGTTTGAGGATCGAAGGCTACTTAAGTTGGTGTAGGGGGTCAGGATTTTGCTTAGCGAGGGGGTTTTCTCTGGTTGATTAATTATTTTGAATGCTTCGGTGAGTTGGTTTAGTTTAAGAAGATTGGCAGTTCCAGCCAGCCTAGTTTCTTGAGGTTGAGGCAATGGTGGGTACGATAGGGTGTGCCTGTTACAAATCTGGCAATATGATGGTAGGTGGTAGAGAGGTTATTAAGCTCACGTTTGTTGAGGAATGATAGTATCGGTGAGGCATATAGTAGGGTGGAAAGGAGATGGGTACGAGCAATGGTTAATTTAGCATGAGGAGTAAGAAAGTTCTTGATTCTGTACATAGAGCCAAGTTTCTTGTTAACTGACTTAATGGTTTGGGCAATGTGCATGTCGAATTTAAGCTTGTGGTCAATAGTGACACCTAATAGTTTGGTACAGGGGACGGGCTCAATGATGGTGCCATTAAAGGATTCCACAAAGAAGGTCCTCGGATTGTCAGGAGGGGGTTCTTGGGGTAGTGGATTGGTGGATGTGGGGAAAAATAGAAGTAACTTGGTTTTAGTCGGGTTGAGTATGAGTTTCCGGTCGGAGTACTGCATTAGTAGTAAGAATCAACAGTATAAAAGATATCTGATTGGCTGGGCTGAGCAATAAATGTAGAAGACATAGAAACTGAGCAAAGTACATTGAATATATATATATATATATATATATATATATATATATACCAATGTATTAAAACAAAGCAAGGCCAAGAAAACACAAGGCCTAGGTAAAATGTAGTTTGTAAAACAATGGTTAGTAGGAGGTTTTGTTCTGTGTGTGTGTGTGTGTGTGTGTGTGTGTGTGTGTGTGTGTGTGTCTGTGTGTGTGTGTGTGTGTGTGTGTGTGTGTGTGTGTGTGTGTGTGTGTGTGTGTATCTATATATATATATATATATATATATACATATATATATATATATATATATATATATATATATATATATATATATATATATATATATATATATACACACACACACACACACACACACACACACACACACACACATGACTTTGAGTTATAACAATATAAAATATGATAAGATTTAGTAGGGAGGTATTCTTTAGAGAAGAAATTTGTATATGAAGTGATTATATTCAGCTCTGTAGAGAGTTACGGAACAGTGTATTCTAATCAAGTTAGCCAACATAAAATATTAAAGAATAAGTGCGCAAGAAACCTACAGCTTTACAAACAATGAAGTGTTTATATATTTAAGTATTAAAGTAAGATCAAGAAAACAAAGGACCTAGAAGAAAAAGTTAAAAAAAGTGGTGACTAATATGAAGGCTGCCAGCCTAGCTATATAGCATTTTGTAGATAATTCTATGTCATTGTAAATATTAATATAATCAATAGGCTTGTTTTACAAATGTAAAGAAAACTAAATGGAAGAAAACCATGTTATATGTTCTGAGCTTCGAAAATGTAACCACAGTGCACCCTGCTGGAAGAAAACTGATAAGTGAAGCATTTTGTGACTGATCTCAAGCTGAGAGACAGGATGTCTGGACTAAAAAATTCTTTCTATTGTCTTAGGACAAGAGTTCATTACTAGATTTTATATGTAAAATGTCCTTTATTGCTTTCGTTTCCTGGCAGGTGCAAGATTACAAACAAATGTTACATTTTGAGTTCTGTTTGCCTGGGAAACATCAGCAGAGGTGTCAAAATTATGTAATGTGAAATGACTCAGCAGTAATATGTATATCAATTTAAGACTATCTCAGAGAGAAAAATAGAGTATTTGGGATTTTGTCTGAAGCTGACATCAGCTCACCAGCATTTGCTTTGCTCTGTAAGTAAGATCTTAGACTTTAGTATTTCTCTTAGAGTTAGTTAGGAATTTAGCCAGATTAGTCTAAGAAGTTGTCCCGTTCGATTCTCAGCTAGAGCGTCTTCTGTGTGGAGACATGCGTGAATGGGCGTACCTTCATTGAAGGTTGTGCATCAGGGCCGGCAACTCGGCACGTAAAAATCTACTGCCAATCATTAGTGGACCGGAGTTCCGCTGTAGCGACCCCTAACCGGGAAAAGCCGAAAGACACAACAAACATTCTAGCTGTTTTTCTATATTTATGTCAGACTATCCTACAATATTGTTTTAAAGTTTCCTGTGATCTCTGAACTCTGTAATGTCATTGTGTTGAAGTAATAAGTATTGTTTTGTGTTTTTATTATTTATTAAATATTTTAAACCTTTCAACTGTGGCTGTTTTGTGTATACATAATTTAAGCTCTAAAGTACCTGCATGTATTTGGTGATACTGTCCAAGCCACTCCAATAGTCTTGCTGTTCAGCACACTTAGCATTTGGCTAACAGTAATATTACACAGTGAAATTGGTCACCTTTTGGGAAGGGTCTTATTAGTAGCTGATGAGTAGTTGGTGGCAGTGATTGCTACCTTATAGTCTGGGCAGAAAGGGGGCACAGCTGGATAATCTGTGCCAGACTTCCCCAGGAGTGTCTGTGTGTTTGCATATAAATAAAATCTTAAAGTGTGTGTGTGTGTGTGTGTGTGTGTGTGTGTGTGTGTGTGTGTGTGTGTGTGTATGTGTGTGTGTGTGTGTGTGTGTGAGCTACTTGGGCAGGGACACAAAGCAGTGGTTGGACAGAGAGGGTGCTGGAGGTTTTAGCTTGACCACTCTGCTGAGATCTGAACCCTATAGCTGTGTCAGTGGGGAGTCTTATTGGGGATCTGTCAAGAAAGGGAGAAACCAGCCCCAGACTTATTGTGATCTCTGTGTGCTCTTAAGGGAAATTGTATTTTACTGTGTGTGTACTTGTTATCCTCCCAATGTGCACACCCCTCAGTGGTGCTAGTGAAGAGTATTGAGGCTCCTTGATTACTGGGCCAGTGCACGGGCGTCACATATTAATTGTTTGGCAGTGGTGGGATATCCACATCAAATATTAATTGTTTTGCAGTGGTGGGATATCCACTTCAGATATTAATTGTTTGATAGTGGTGAGTTAGCCACATCGCATACAAATTGGCTTGTAGTGATGTAGATAGTGAATTCCTGTAGCTTGTGTACAGAGATCACTGAAGGGGTTTTTGTACTCTAAATCAGCCACGCAGTGAATATTTGTACTCTAAATCAGCCATGCAGTGAATATTCAGAGTTCAGATCACAATTGTTTTATTTCTTTTGTTAGCTTAGTTAATCAAGGAGAGTAGGCAAGCATGTCAGCAGAGGACTACTGTAAGCTGACAAGGAACCAGTTGGCTGTGATGTGCCAGGCTAAAGGACTGGTACATGGAAACCGGACTAAAGCAGACATGATTGCAGCTGTGATCACAGCTGCATCAGAGAATAGAAACCAGGAGGACAATCAGACTGGCTGTGGAGATGTACAACACTCAGGGAATGGACAGCTCATCCTTTCTGGAGAGGACTTAAAAATCCATTTGGAGCTAAAGAGACTTGAGTTGGAGGCCAGGCATTTGGAACCAGAAGCAGCAGATGGACTGAGATGTCTACAGGCTGAGGAGAATGAGAAACTGCTATGCCTGGAAGCTGAGGAGAAGGAAAGGCAGAGGCAGCATGAAAAGGAGATGCTGACTCTTTACCAGAATAATGGAGGTAATGGGGAAGGGAGTAACCAGACCCCAGAAGCACAAAATTTCAGTAATTTCTTCTGCAGTTTACAGAGAGGGATAATTCTGATAGTTTCATTCATATGTTTGAGAGGGTATGTAAACAGTGTGATGTTGAACAAAGGCTCTGGGTACGGTTTTTGATCCCCATACTCCATGGTAAAGCTGTATCTGTGCTGTCTACATTATCTGATTGTGAATGTTTTGATTATACTGCTGTTAAGAATTGTTTGCTAGAATTTTTTAAGCTAACACCTAAAGCTTATAGGAAAAAAATTGTGAGCATTGATGCAAGAAAGATGAAAATGTGTGTGAATATGTTGCTGAACTAAGCACTTATTTTCATAGGTGGGTGAGTGGATGTCAGGTTACCACTTCTGAAGGGCTGGCAGACCTTTTGGTGAGGAAACAAGCCCTTAGCACTTTGCCTGAGAACTTGAGGATCTGGTTAGCTGATAGACAATGTGCTACTTCAGATGAGTTGGGGAAGAAGGGAGACCTATACCTAGCAAGCAGGGCATCACTGCACAGGAAAGGGATACCCAGTGCTTCTCATGGGTCCAACAGACTGCATGGTGGGCAGCTCAGACTGCCCCAACAGAATCTGCCAGTAGCAGGGGAAGCCACTATTCTAGGTACACGTCCAGAACCTAGGGTTAAATGTTGTGAATGCAACCAGTGGGACCCAGTGGCATACCAATGTCCATGGAGGCAAGGTGGGGAACAAAAGTTGGGAGAGCCAGTAAGTGGGAAAGACAAAATGCCAATAGTAGCTTGTATTGAGACAACAGGGGTACCAAATTACCATCCTGCAGATGTCCTGATAGGGAAGGAATTTGATGACGCAGTACCATGTGCTTATGCAGTTACACGCAATCAGGCTTGGAGACAAGTATGTGGGTCTGGTAGCCTGGGAGAGACCCAGTCAGCCACATACTTGCAGCCAGGACTGGTGAGGTGATTACTTCAGGGAGGGCACTATCCTGTAGCAGTGATAGTAAAGGTGAGCCACAGTTGGTTGTGTGTACTGATGTTCCCTTGGACAGAGTGACTGCAAAGGTAGAGGTGAGTAGTAGTACCAAGGATGGCAGTGAGGCACCACTGTCAGAGGATACCAGACTTCCTGTGGAAGGGGAGCTGGGAAGGGTTACTAAGAGAGAGTTGAGACAGGCTCAGCTCTCAGACCCTACATTACAAGGCCTGAGAGAGGAAGCTAGTGAGGTGCCTGATTCTCAAGGGAAGGGGGAATCTCTATACTGGTACAAAGGGTTACTGTATAGGGAGTGGACCCCTGAGGGAGGGCTAGAAGGTGAGAGAGTACAGCAGTTGGTAGTGCCTAGAGCCTACCATATCACGCTTATAGCCATTGCCCATGATATTCCCTTTGCAGGTCATATGGGCATAACATGTGCTTTTGCAGACTGAAGCAGTCACCAAAGCCATAGACGAGGGTAAGATGGTTCACACAGCCTATCTAGATCTTGCCAGGGCTATTGACACCATCCCCACTCTGGAATTATAGATAAACTCACTAAAATAGGTATAAATCCCTATGTCACAAGATAGGTTGCCAACTGGTTCACTGACAGAACCCACACTGTGAAAGTAACAGACTCCAAATCCAACTTCAGACCAGTGACAAGTGGAGTACCACAGGGTTCCGTCCTGGGTCCTCTCCTGTTTGGTATCTACGTCTCTGAAGTACAGGCTAACACAGAAGGTCATTGGCTAATGATGTTCGCAGATGACTGCAAACTAGGAGCCATAATCAAAACTCGTAATGATGTGGACATCCTACAAAAGGGCCTCACTGAGACAGATGCCTGGTGTCAAAGCCATGGCCTCAAACTCAATGCCAAAAAGTGCATTGTTATCCCCTTTGGTAAAAACTCCATACCCATGAACTACAACATAGGCGGTAGTATGCTTAACACCAAAAGTGTGATAAGAGACCTTGGGACACAGGTGGACAGTAGTCTTTCTTTTGATAATCACATCACCACAGTAGTTAGAAAATCCTTCTACGTGGCACACCTCATCACAAAAGGTTTCTCATCCAGAAAAAAAAGAGGTAATTGTTCCCCTCTCCTCATCACTCATTAGACCCATTATAGAGTACAATGCCCCTTTTGGTATGTACCTCACAAGACATCTACAACAACTGGAAAGGCCGCAGAAATACCTCACAAAGAGGATTACCGGCCTCAACCAAATACCCTATGCAGACAGTCTCAAAAAACTCCAGCTTTACTTCATCGCATATCGTCTACTCAGAGGTGATCTCTGCCTAACATACAAAGCTATGTCAAACCCAGAGCTGTTGGACATGCTCCACTTAAAAAAATCCCAATCCCTCCGAGCTACATGCTCTAGGGACCTAAACCTTGTTACCACAATAAACAGAACATGCCAGAGGGATAGATTCCTGTCCCAGAGACTTCCCCATACTCTGGAATAAACTACCTATCTATATCAAACAAAGCTCCTCATTAGCACTCTTCAAGAAAAATCTTGATGATTGGATGGGAAAAAGTAAATTCACCCCGGGGATCACTTCTGTGGCTCTGCTTGACAGTGGCACAGGAAAATAATTTTCCTGGGTGGCAATAGCCAGGGTACCTTTTTGGCTGGGCTTGTATAGGCCCCAGGGCTGATAGCCTAGTACCTACATATGAACCTATGAACCTAAAAGAGACATATTATGCAGAGCTTCTACTGGCCTGGGATTTCCAGAGATGTAACAGGGTACTACAAGACCTGTGAGCAGTACCAAAAGGTAGGCAAGGCAGGAGACAAGGTGAGACCTCCTTTAATGCCTTTGCCTGTGACTGAGGAACCATTTCAGAGGGTAGCTATGGATATTGTGGGAACTCTGAGTACCCCAAGTTCCATAGGGAAAAAGTATATCCTAGTGGTAGTACATTATGCTATAAGATTCCCTAAGGCAGTGGCTTTGTCCTCCATTGAGGTGGAAAAAGTGGCAAATACTTTGTTAGAGGTTTTCAGCAGGGTAGGTTTCCCAAAAGAAATACTGACTGACAGAGATGCCAATTTCATATCAGACTTGCTGTCTTGTCTGTGGAAGTACTGTGGGGTGAAGCACCTGAAGACCACCCCGTACCATCCCCAGACTAATTGTCTTGTTGAGAGGTTAAACTCTACAATCAAGTGCATTCTACGGGCATTTGCAGACCAGTTTAAGAGGGAGTGGGACAAATATTTGCCCCATCTGTTGTTTGCTTACAGAGAGGCTCCCCAGGAATCCACAGGGTTTTCACTCACTGAGTTTGCTGTATGGGCATAGGGTGAGGGGACCTCTAGATTTAATTCAAGATTAGTGGGAAGCTGAGTGTGAATCTCGCAAGGAGTCTGTTGTGGCATATGTCCTAAACTTCAGGATGGACAAGGCTCCAGAAACTCATGGGCTTGGCCCAGGAGAACCTGGCAGAAGCCCAGCAACAGAAAAAGATATGGTATGACAGGAATGCTCGAGCTAGAGAGTATGCTGTAGGGCAGCAGGTAATGGTACTCATTCCTGTCAGACACAACAAGCTGCAAGCAGCTTGGGAGGGACCATACAGGGTGGTAAGAAAGGTAAGGGATGTTAACTACATGGTAGAACTGCTAGGCTGGAGGCAGGAGCACAAGTTGTACCATGTTAACATGATGAAACCTTACGAGGATAGGGAGGCCCATATGCTGAGTATTTGCAGTGAATTGCAGTAGGAGTCTGAGGGAGATCTGGTAACTGATCTCCTCATTGAGACTCAGACAGACACCTCAGTGGAAGGGATATCAATATCCCAGCAGCTATGTTCTACCCAGGTTCAAGAAATCTGAGCAATGTTATAGGAGTTTGGGGACATGTTCACTGGGAAACCTGGGTGCACCCACGTGGTACAGCACCAGGTGGATACAGGACCCCAAAGGCTTATAGGGTGCCTAAGAGAGTCAATCAGACTCTGAGGTAGGAAATACAAGAGATGTTGGAACTAGGGGTAATTCAAGAGTCCAAAAGTCACTGGGCCTCCCCAGTGGTGCTGGTGCCAAAGAAGGATGGCAGCACCAGGTTCTGTGTGGATTACAGGAAATTAAATAGTAACACAGAGTTAGATGCTTACCCCATGCCTAGGACAGATGAGGCCCTAGAGCAGCTGGGTAGGGCTAAGTATCTTACCACCATTGATCTTACCAAGGGTGACTGGCAGGTCCCCTTGACTCCCAGTGCTAGAGAGAGGTCAGCCTTTGTGACTCCTTTTGGTTTGTATGTGTTCACAAAGATGCCCTTTTGGATGAAAAAATGCAGCAGCGATTTTCCAGAGGCTGGTAGATCATATCCTAGCAGAAGCAGGAGGGTTTGCCCTAGCTTACCTAATTGATATTACCATCTACAGCCATTTCTGGCAAGAGCACCTTCAGCATGTCAGGGAGGTGCTGGGCAGACTACAGAGGGCAAGGTTGACCATTAAGCCCAGCAAATGTCAGGTGGGTATGGCAGAGGTCTCCTACCTGGGACATAGAGTGGAGAGTGGTAAGATCAGGCCAGAATCTGCCAAAGCAGAAGCCATTCAGGCATGGCCTGCAGCTGTTACCAAAAAGCAGGTAAGGGCATTCTTAGGGACAGCAGGGTACTACAGAAAGTGTGTCCCCAGTTATAGTACCATGGCTGGTCCCCTCACAGACGTGACAAGGAAAAACAGGCCAGATAAGGTAGTGTGGACCACAGCATGTGAGCAGGCATTCCAGAAGCTTAAAGAAGCTTTGGGAGGTCCCCCTGTGTTAGTCAAGATTACAGCAAATAATTTGTTGTGCAGTTGGATGCTTTGAACCATGGGGTGGGGGCTGTATTTAGCCAGATTTCTTCAGAGGGAGAAGAGCATCAAGTGGTTTATCTCAGTCATAGGCTCCAACCCAGGGAGGAATGCTGTGTAGCTGTAGAAAATAAATGTCTAGCTATAGTGTGGGCACTGCAGAAACTTCAGCCTTATCTGTATGGAAGGAAATTCACTGTAGTTACAGACCACAATCCCCTAACATGATTACACTGAGCCAGCTAGCAAAATGCCAAGTTGCTAAGATGGATCCTAAGGTTGCAAGCATATGATATCTCAGTGCAGCACTGCAGTGGGGTTAGCAATGCCAAAGCAGATGGGCTCTCAAGACAGGGAATGGGGTAAGGTATACTCAGATAGACCTAACCCTCTCAAGCAATGTTTCTCAAGGGTCACTTGAAAAACTAGCTTGAGTTCTCTGGGGGAGGGTGATATGTAAAGGCTGCCAGCCTAGCTAGATAGAATTGTGTAGATAATTCTATGTCATTGTAAACATTAATATAATCCATAGGCTTGTTTTACAAATGTAAAGAAAACGAAATATAAGAAAACTGTGTTATATGTTCTGAGCTTTAAAAATGTAACCACAGTGCAGCCTGCTGGAAAAAAGTTGATAAGTGAAGCATTTTGAGACTGTTTTGATCTCAAGCTCAGAGACAGGATGTCTGGACTAAGAAATTATTTCTATTGTCTTAGGACAATTTTATATGTAAAGTGTCCTTTATTGCTGTGGTTTCCTGGCAGGTGCACAATTAGAAACAAATGTTACATTTTAAGTTCTGTGAGCCTGGGAAGCTTCAGCAGAGGTGTCAAAAATGATGTAATGTGAAATGACTCAGCAGTAATGTGTATATCAGTTTAAGACTATATCAAAGAGAAAGACAGAACATTTTAGATTTTGTCTGAAGCTGACATCAGCTCACCAGCAATTGTTTTGCTGTGTAAGTAGGATCTTAGACTTTAGCATTTCTCTTAGAGTTAGCTAGGAATTTAGCGAGACTAGTCTAGCTGTTTTTCTATATCTATGCCAGACTATCCTACAATATTGTTTTAAAGTTTCCTGTGATCTCTGAACTCTGTATTGTCATTGTGTTGAAGTAACAAGTATTGTCTTGTGTTTTTATTATTAAATATTAAACCTTTCAACTGTGGCTGTTTTGTGTAGAGATAATTTAAGCTCTAGAGTACCTGCATGTATTTAATGATACTACCCAAGCCACTCCAATAGTCTTGCTGTTTGGCACAATTACTATTTGGATAACAGTAATATTACACAGTGAAACTGGTCACCCTTTGGGAAGGTTCTTATTAGTAGCTGATAAGAGTAGCTGGTGGCAGTGATTACTATCTTATAGTCTGGGCAGAAAGGGGCACAGCTGGAGAACCTGTGCCAGCCTTTCCCAGGAGTGTCTGTGTATTTGTATATAAATAAAATCTTAAAGTGTGTGTGTCAGCTACTTGGGTAGGGACATGAAGCACTGGTTGGACAGAGAGGGTACTGGAGGTTTTGGCATGACTACTCAGCTGAGATCTGAACCCTATAGCTATACCAGTGGTGACTCTTAGTGGGGATCTGGAGAGAAAGGGAGAAACCAGCCCTAGACTGACTGTGATCTCTGTGTGCTCTTAAGGGAAATTGTACTTTACTGTGTGTGTACTTGTTATCCCCCCAATGTGCATGCCTCTCACTGGTGCTAATGGAGAGGATTGGGGCTCCTTGATTACTGGGCCAGTGCATAGGTGTCACAACTAACAAGCAAGCAAAGACAGGATCAAGGCTTATTGAGTTAGAATTGTAAATAGTAGAAATCTATGTATAAAATTTCTGCATACACTTATGAGTGGAAATTAGAGGCAAGTAATCTCTAATCAAGTTAAATAGCATAAAAACACTACACACTAATCATTCAAGGTAACCACATGTTTAAGTCAAAGAACATGTATTTATTTATTTTATTTAACTTTGTTTTTATTTATGTATTTAGTTAGTTACAAACAGGAACTCTTTCTGCAAAGTTTTTTTTTACAGCAAATATCACCACATGCTGATGATCCGTCAAGCACAGGAGAGAGAGAGAGACTTTTGCAACTTAGAAGGAATGACCTATGGAGGGACAGTGAGAGTGGCCATTATATGAGTCACTGTTTACACAGAGGCAGGATGATTATTACAAAGCAAAAGACAGAACTTAGTGTACTTGTGGGGCAAACAATTAAACAAAGATTGAACTCTTGGCAACTTATGATCATGCAGAGAACTTGGTTTCTTCTTGGTTCCTTACTCTTCAAAATACTTAAACTTAATACCCCTTCCCCTCTCTCTTCTAAACTTTTTATTGCCACCCCTACCTATAGCCTAAGAAGCCTTTCCAGATTGGGTCCCTCCCTATAACTCCCTTTTCTCAAACTGCAGTGTACCAGCTGTTGCTTCTCTATACTGGCCTAAAACTGCGGCAGTCACCTCCCCCTGGTTTACCTAATCACACAAAGTACTCACTATTCAGGGCACAGTTCAAACAATACTTAACAAAACAGTTTGAATGCAGCTGTCCATCCAAAGGGCATGTCGCATAAACTATCTCCAACTGGTAGTATCTTTACCTCCTTTACATCTGATACACCTGATTAAGTCACTCGTCCTTAACTGTGATTCAGTTTGCCACACCATTACTGCTCAAAACCCACTACCCATATAATCTAATCCTATCTTTCATCTTTGAGGAGAGGAGTTGGCATAATGGTTAAAGTGTTTACCTCACAGACACAAGGTACAAGGTTTGATTCTCACCTTTTAGGGAAATTGGCTAGGCTTAATAAATGGCTCACAAGGGCAGCTAACCCAGTACTTACCTATGAACCTATTAAGGTCTGTATTAGCTTTCCTAACCTAACAACTACTACCCATATCTCCACCACTTCTACTTAACAGTATTCAGATTTTATATTGCAGTTATGTAAATATAAATATATTTGGTTTGTTAGATCTTCTATTTATGTATTATTTGGCATATTGTCTTTGCTTACTCATAAATGTAACCATTGTTGTTGTCAGCTGTACATTGTTTTCTTACATTATGTTTCAAGCCAGGCTGAGCCTGTAATCGGTCAATGTTTTCTCAGTGTTCTTCCCTGGTAAAAGAAAATGAATTAAAAAAATAAATAAGTAAATCAGTACTTCCCCTAAGTTTCACCGAGTTTAAAATCCCTGAAGCTTTGATTGGACTAAATGCAGCATTCAAAGTTTTAGTTCAATGAAAGCCATAAAAAAAAAAAAAACATTTTTGTACCAAACCCCACCCCACCTGCCAATACCTACTCTTCCCTATTTGTGTATACTAACTCCACAGATGTATAAAATAAAAACACAGAAATTGAACCACTGGCAGCAACCAAATAGAAACCACACAAGCAACAGTTTTCCACAGAGAATGTTGACTAGGGAGTTCAATGCTGGGAGTCTGAACTTGAATCTAAATCTTACCCACTTTATAATAGACCAAATGTAGGATAACAGAACTACTCAGCGATGACATGACTGGCCAGTCAAGGGAGCAGTGAATGTAAGCCCATGACCTCTGAACGCCATCTGAGGATTCAGGGGTTGTCCATCTGCACATTGTCTAATGTTTGAAACTTGAAGGTATTTCAGTTGTTCAAAGTTTTGGGTAGAAGGCATGCAATTTAGAAGGAACCACATCAATGATATAGAGGGAATTAAACCATGGCTCCAGTGCACATGCTCAAGGTGAAATTGCTCAAGTGTCAGTAACACACAGAAAAAAAGACAAATGGCACATCGCTGAATGCTGTTCCCATTAGGAAATCATTGCTGGTTCAGTTTCTAAGTGTGCAATGGCAATAATTCACTTGTTTTTGGAAATTTCTCCCTTCTACAACTTAGTGCGATCATGGAGTTGACATATATATATAAAAATTCACTGTTCTGTTTTTTTCGATATTTTGTTGTTTCGATATTATAGCATTTGCTATTTACATCATACAATGATATGATATAGATGCACCATAAGAGCCTAGTAATGACTTGCACTGTAAACTTTAAGTAGGAGCAGCAGTTTCTGCCAAGAGAAGAAATATGCAGTAATCTCTTATAATCACAGGTCTGGTAAACAAAAAAACTGTTAGTTACTAGGTAACAGAGGAACAAACAAAGTTGATCAGTCTGGATAAACCCAACAAAACAAAAATGGTTCTGAAGTTACAAACAAAAAACAGGTAGGGTGGAAGCAGGGATGGTCCAAGAATTTGTGAAAATTAAGGTTGAGGTTCGAAGCAAAACTCTTACTCAGGGTGAGCCACTAGATAGCATAAAAATAGACCCTAGGTGATTTGGTCATGTTAACTAATGTTGCTAAAAGTGGACATGGGTATTTGTCTGTGCTAAGTGGGTTGCAGACCCTGCCAACACTGACTTATGTCAGGGACCCATAATAACAGAGGTCATGGGCAACTTCAGCCTATAATAGTACTAAGTGGGAATAAGGCATGGAACCAGTCTTGGCATCACACATGCACAAACAGACACAGGCATGCAAACACCACAACAGTATGTAGCATCATAACACCCTCAAACCAACACAATCTTAGGTGAGGGAAGCTACTCCATTGCATTTCTAGATACAGTGGTTATCTTTCTTTTTGTTTTGGAGATTTTGTCTCTCAGCTGTGTGTTAGTAGTAATAAATAGCCTTTGTGCTCATTTGAGTTTGAGACTCCTTAGAGAGCTGAAGGTTTGTAAATTCACCTATCAGCTTGAAGTTGTGAGGTGAGAGACAAGTGGAAATCCTAGTTAAAAAAAAAAAAAAAAAACATATCAGCCAAGAACCAAACTGAAGAGCCAGGCACTGTGAGGCAGCAATGTTAATCACTGCATCACTGTATCACCTGATATTCACATTTAAGTTTTAAAAATAAAACAAAAAATCTTGTAAACCTGTTCATTAAAAAGTAGTTAAGATGAATAACATTTATGCACAGTTCTCTGCTGTTTCTTGTGTAGAAATGAGCATAAATATGCACAGATTCTGAGGATTATGACATGAGTGTAGATGTAATTTAAGAATTATTTTCTGTCATTTAGCACAGGGTTAAAGCTGTCATGCTATGCCTTGAAACTCAAAATGTAGCATGAGTAATTTACTAAATAAACTGCACTCTCTCATGGAATAGTGTTGTGTAACAGAAGATACGTTACTGCATAGCTGTTCCAGTGATGTCCTACTTTGAAATGTGGAGATCTGCCTTAATTAAATCATCTCTCATGATTCTTTTCATAAGCATGTATCATCATTGTCTGTTATCTGCAAACAGTAGGTTATTGTGGCACTGTACGTCTCATACAGTATGTCATTACCCGTGATATGATTACATACATGAGATCAGCAGGATGGCAGGGATATGCCTTGATGTACAGCAGTCCACCCAGCTACAAAGTGACTACACAGCTACAAAGACTTTAGATGTTTCTGTTTCTCTCTCTCTCTGTCTCTCTCTCTCTTTCTCATTCTCTTTCAGGCCTATCTACAAAGATTTCTACAATAAAACTGTGGTGCATAGCCAGTGCTAGAATGATGTGGCCATATTCTCTTTCTTTTACTGTCCTACTCTCTGTAACAGGTGCACAGTAGCTAAAGCACAGCAGAATATCCACCTGCTTCAACTTTGCTAAGTGCCTTGAATCACAGATTACATGCAGAAGCTCTATTGCTTTCTTTGCCTGTATTTTTTTCAATGTGTTATTATATATCCCAGAAAGGAATGCATATGCTGCTCCAACATATAAGGCTGCAGTACTGCTTTAAAAACCGTGGCATGGCTCGGTGGACTACTAAATCACATCATCATTCTAACAGTGCTGATAGCAGGCCATTGTTTGTATACACGACAAAAGTAAGTCTGTCAGTTTAGTTGCTTTCCAGTTAGCATTTGTATTGACTGTATTGGTTTGTGCTGTACCGACTGAATAGATTTATGATGCTGTGATCATATTGATTTGTACTGCATCCGTAATATTGATTTCTACTGTACTGATTTGTGGTATACCAGTTTATTTCTCTTCTAAGTTATTAAATAGAAGGTCACAGATTGCATTTTGATTGTTTTCTTTCTTGGACTGTTGATTCATTCTGCCATAAAGAGACCTGTGCATTGTAGTAAAGATAAAACATAATACAGGTGAAAGAGTGGAAAGATATCGGCATGGCATATTTGACTTTGGTTGACCTAACTTTCTCCTCATTGGACAGGGACATGCACTTGGAATACAAATGGATACACTCAGCATTTCCAGATGCAGACCTCTCTGCATAAAGTACAATTTCCCTTAAGAGCACAAAGGGAACACACTCAGCCTGGGGTCTGGATGTCTCTATATCTGTCTCCCTCCAGATCCCCAATAAGACTCCCTAATGGTGCAGGTGTAGAGTTAGGTGCTCAGCCGACTAACCAAGCCAAGTCCTCCAGCACCATCCCTGTAAACCCAGTGCTTCATCTACCTGCCCCGGGTAGATGACGCATACACCCTACGAGATTTGATTTTTCACACACACACACATACACACACACGCACACGCACACACGCACACACACACTCACACACACACACACACACACACAAACACACACACACACACACACACAGACATGCACTTGGAATACAAATGGATACACTCAGCATTTCCAGATGCAGACCTCTCTGCATAAAGTACAATTTCCCTTAAGAGCACAAAGGGAACACACTCAGCCTGGGGTCTGGATGTCTCTATATCTGTCTCCCTCCAGATCCCCAATAAGACTCCCTAATGGTGCAGGTGTAGGGTTAGGTGCTCAGCCGACTAACCAAGCCAAGTCCTCCAGCACCCTCCCTGTAAACCCAGTGCTTCATCTACCTGCCCCGGGTAGATGACGCATACACCCTACGAGATTTGATTTTTCACACACACACACATACACACACACACACACGCACACACACACACACACTCACACACACACACACACACACACACACACACACACACACACACACACACACCTGGGAAAGGCTTGCACAGATGTACCTGCTGTGTCCCTTCTGCCCGGAGTATAAGGTAGTTATCACTGCCACCAGACACTTCACAATCAGTCACTCTAAAGCCCTTTACAAAGGGTGTCCAATTATACTGTGTAATATTAATACTAATACAAATGTTAGTAGTTCACCAAGATGGCTAAGCCTTCTGGAATGGCCTACACAGTGTTACCAAATAAATATAAGTACTCTCAAAGGTTAAATACTAAAAAACAGCTGCAATAAACATGTTAAACATATTTAATAATAAATAATAAAAGAACATGGAAATACTGAATAAATATTCACAGTAAACCACAGAGTTAAAATCACAGAAAATATTGAATACATCATTGATGGATAGACTCCTACGAATAAAGAAAACAATCTCTAAATTAAGCATCACTATATACCTGATTGAATCTTAGAGAATTTACTGTTCTCTAATATCTTACTTAGGCAAAGCAAGATGATGAAATACATGAGCAGCCTTTCTAGTCAGGCTCCCAAACAGAATACTCTATACGCTGAAATTACTCCCTGTAAAATATAATATCCAAGATGATTTGCAGAATGGCCTCATCTGGTCTCCTGACTCTAAGTTCCCACAATATTTCCTATTGAGGTTTGAGACAGGACTTTAGCAGGCTGCTGCAATACATATTTAGAGCTTTAATGGCAGTGCCTAGGAGCCAGAACATTTACATCACTTACTGTCTTCTTTACAAAAGCTAACAGATAATGGCTGCTCCCAGACCTATGGTGTCCAGTCGTACTCAGCACTGTGGGGTAACGTTCAATGATTTAACAGCTCATTTACATTTCCCTTATTTTTCTTAAAATAAGCCAGTTGGTTATCCATTGCTGTTCCAGTGTCCACTATTAAAACATATACATTAATTTCAGATACCATAATACATGTACATTTCTCTTCATTTCAGCAAGGTGCACTGTTGCTACATTTTAAGAGAATTAACACAAGCAAAGCTTACAAGTACATTTACAGCACAAGCATCTGTACAGATCAGTTCGATATACTAATGACATGCGATTATTTACAAAATTCCAGCTAGCTGTACTGGCACAAGTCATACTTCCACTGCCTTCCTTCTCCATGGCATAGCTGGCAGTACCACCTATCGCCACACTCATTACTGCTATTTCAATTGAACTAACTGAAAATTGTCTTCCTAACTGTGGGGGTGGGGGAGCAACCCTCTTGATCTTGTCCTTACCATCTGCTCCCATGTTTTGTACCACAATCAGTATAACTATTTTGTAGCTACATCTGACTAGCTAGGAGTAATGTTCATCCTTAAAACAAGCCTTGGCTCCCCCAAAACGCCTAATGTATTTTAGGACTTCTCCAAAACCACTTTCTTACTGATCATCAAAATTCTTGATAAACATAAAATATTCATTCTTCCAAACAGCCCAATAACTGCTGCTATAGCATAATCCACAGACTTCTACTCCCTTATAGATAGCTGTTGACAGGTTGTGACCATCCAGTGTAAAAAATGGGGAAATTCAAAAGTAAACTTGATTGGTAGAATTCCCATATTAATAAATTTAAAAGGACACGCTGCTGGTTATCTACAAAAAATCCCAACTTCCTCATTAGAAAAGAGGTCTATCAATTGTAAGCAAAACACCTAAACTTATCAGAAAACAAGGTTAGTTATGAATTTAAAATCTCCACCAGTACTAAGTACAACCACAAATCCTTCTTCCCTTATCAGACCTACAGTGGAAGATGTACCTTTTGAAGTAGCCTTGCTCAACTTTTACCCTTACTCAAAGGTTCTTAACTAAAAAGATCTCTGACTTAGTCAACTTAAGCTACTATGATAGATTAAAAAACCCTTTATCACTACTCTATCATGTAGACTACTATGGGAAGACCTTTGTTTAACTTATCACTTAGTCAAAAACATTTCCTGTTTCACCCTCTTCCACCTTCATAAAACCAACAGTCTTACATATACCCATTTTAAAGACCTTAATCTCCATCATAGACTTAACAACACCTACAGGTACAATCACTTCCTTAACTAACACATTCACTGTCTGTGGAAGAGACCTCTCTTACACATCAAACAGAGCAACTCTTTGGCTGTTTTCAAAACCAGCCCAAATGATTGAATGTGTAGCCATTAATTTATGCTGGAGTCTGCAGTAATGATCTTTTATACAGGGGTAACTAGCATACTAGTGTTACTGCTCTGGGGAATTGTTTATAATTCTCAAAGGCTTTCTGACTGTAAACTTGGTTACAAACTATGAAAGGACAAACCTGTACTGTAGTGGTGGCAAAGCAATTTCCTTAATTTCTGAGTAACAAGATGTATCAAAACAAACAAAATATTTTTTTTCTGAATAGTATAGCCTAAAAAAGCAAAAGGTTTGCACTGGAGCAAAGGCTACCTTTTTGTGCAAGAAATGTCATGGTTTAACTGTTATATACGTTCTTAAATCAAGTAGACAGTAGCACAATGGTACAGTCTAACATGTATCAGTAAAAGCTACCACTGCAACCAGATGTGAAGGCCACCAAGGGTAGGGTCTCATGATCCACACCTTTGGCACCATTCTAAGAGTGACAGGGGACATGGTCCTTTTGCCCACTCTCCTGTTCCAAATAAATATTGATAAATAACAACAGAATAAAGTATAAATAAATATTGAAAAACAACAACAGAATAATTTACAAATATATATGAACATAAATCAGTGTAAATAAGTGAAATATGGACTTAAGAGCATACAGAACATATACACGGCTGCCTTGAGATAAGGGTCCCAAACCAACTGCATCCAAATAGTTTCTGTTCTGACCAAGCACAGATCAGAGTTACAGGTCCCAGCTTTCTGGGTCCTTCTCCATCCTCACTCTGATGTCAGTGTTTTCCACCGCTGCATTTAAACAGTGTCAGTGGCTCTATAGATAGCATACTCACCTTTAATGCCAGACAGTCTAAAGACTATGCATTCAGTTCCTATGCCATGTAAATCGACTCATTTTCCAGAACTGACACTGCAATGCAGTATAAGGGTGTGTTGCATTCCTGAGTGTGCCATACTTCAAATGTTTGATATTAAACTGAGGCCTCATCTGCCTGAGTTTGTGGTAGTTCACGTGGATACAAAAGATCCCATGGCACTTATTAAAAACAGTAGGGGTGCTTAATTATTACATATTTGTTCACAGTATATTACACTATTATTCAATATGTACACTTTAAATTTAGTGACATAGCCTTCAATTTTCATTCTTTTTTTTTTAACATCTTTCAAACATTGGCTTATGGCAGTTCTGTTGAGCAAGTACATTTAAAAGGCTTTCTTCACCACCCCACCCTTTTTCAAGGGGCTGACATAACTATCTCCTTTTATTTCTAGGTGAAAACCCTACTTGGCACTTTTTACACATTCAGACTCATACTGGGTTACTTTTTCCTGTCCTGCAGCATAACCACTTCTGACTTTATTTGCCTTTTAACTCAGTGAACTGAAATGTACACCGACTCAGGTACAGGACCTGTTGTTCAGAAAGAATTATTACCCCCCTACTGTTAGTTGATATGCCACTCATTCATGCCTCACCTGTTAAACAAGCAAATAACTTGGATAAGCTGCACAGCAGAAACAGTTCACATGTTATAAACCACAGCTACTCTTTGTGGATTCACATTCCGAATTTGCTTGTTTGTCTGTTTATTTATTTGTTTGTTTGCTTATTTAAGTAGTCAGTTGCTTGGTTTCTGTGAGAAATTACAAATAGGAATGACTTATTTTTTAGGTGAAGGCTCAGGTAGAAAAGGTTTAACAGGCAACACAATTTTATGCATAATATATTGCAGCCATATATTATGAAAGAGAGATGAATTTTATTCAAACTGTATATGAAATACAGCAGTACAGTATAACTTGTATATTCAAAACAACTAAATACATATTCGGTTAAGCACAAAGACAAGAATACTCTCTAATGATATGCTTTCTTATCATTGAGGACTGCCTTACTGAAGCTATTTTATCTGAAAATGATACATTGAATGGACTTTGATTTAGGTGTTTGTGATGTACACTAATCTTTGATGATCTCTTAGATAGGTGCATTATGCAGGCATAGGAACACTTGATAGTGAATATGATTGATTGTTGGACAAGGCAGTTTTGAAAGTGATGTACCACAACCATTATAAATGAATTTTACAGGTATTGATAACAATAAGCAAAACATGAAGTCAAGTGGGATGCACAGATTACCTATCCTAGTGGGCACAAAGGTTTGTGTAGTATTAAT
The DNA here is from genome assembly GCF_019279795.1 of Protopterus annectens. Classification (NCBI taxonomy): domain Eukaryota; kingdom Metazoa; phylum Chordata; order Ceratodontiformes; family Protopteridae; genus Protopterus; species Protopterus annectens. The sequence continues at coordinate 338,441,602 of NC_056732.1, forward strand.
CATCCTTACTACTGAGATCTTTTAGAATCTGACAGAGGACACTATGAGTTTTTCAGACATTGGCCTCACAAGTCCCACACCATTTCCTTGACATGGTGCTGCAGCATGTGGATGAAGCTATTTGGTTTTGAAGGAAATCAGGGAAAGAAACACTACTGTGCAGGGTTTTCTATGACCTAGCCAATTTCCCCAAGGTCTAGGAGGCCACAAACTGCACCCACATTGCAATCAAGGCCCTGCCTATTCTACCTGGTGTCCAGTACAGCAACAAAAGGGCTTCTATTCTATCTATGCCAGATGGTGTGTGGTGGACAGACTATTATAATTAATGTGTCTGTGCACCATCCAGGCAGTTCCCATGATTTTTACATTTGGCAGATGGTCAGCTTATACCAACATTTTGTGCTGGTGACTTTCCACAGAATCACCTATCTGGTAGATGCAGACATTGCCACTCACAGAGACCCTGATAGTCTGGTCCCATGAACATAGGCAGTAGACTGCTCACAGTGGTGTCCACTATTTTGAGCTGCAGCTGATGCGGGATATGCCTTGGAACTGTGAGTGATGACCCAATCAGCAGCTAGCAGGTTATGGCAGAGACGACATATAACACCACAAACTCTCAGACATAAAACACTGTTCCTGGCTAAATTCTACATAAAACATCACTGAATGTGTGTTCAGACTGTTGATGGCTAAATTCTACATAACATGGTGCTATGAAAGCAGTTATATCATGGGGAGCACTGTCTGATGTATATGTGGCAGCAACGCAGAGGAAGTTGGATGAGGAGCCTTTGGAGGAATTAGCTGTAGTAGCACCCCATGCAAGGCAGAGGTGGGCACAGTACACTGTAGAACTGACAAAAATGCACCGTCTGGTACACAACTATGTACTGCAACAAGACAAGCACAGAATAAAACTGATGTAAGCAATAACACATCCAGGCTAATCATTGCAGTGCATTGGCTGGCCACACTGTTTATGGAACATTACCGAGGGGTAGGCAGAGCAAAGTCATCATTATTTGCACATGCAGAGTGCAGCACAGTGACATGAGACAGTAGCACAAGCACAGGTGTAAGTGTCATGGCCAGTGGATGTAGTAGCCATATATATGACTTGGAGGTTAAAGGAGTTAGGGCTTACATCCTGCAATGATAGGTTGGAGTTTCCATGGGTGGAATCCTGACTGGGTGCATCATGTGGCCATGTGAATGGTAGTATTCTGTTCAAATGGTGGCATACAATATCAGGAGTATGCATTGAAACCCCTAGTGTTGTCCTGTAGAATTTTGTCATCCACATTTCTGGGAATGGGCACATGTAGATAATGTTCACTAAATTTTGTTGTAGTTCCAGAATTCCTGCTGGTTCCAGCTGCGAAACTTACTGAACTGCAAATTATATTGTTTACTTCTAAACATATATATATATATATATATATATATATATATATATATATATATATATATATTCCACTTCTGTAGATGTTGAGAATTCCAGAGGTGTACTAGCACTGACTTAGGAATTTAGTTGCTTGAAAACTTTGCAATGAAAGATTGGCCTGATAAGAAATCATAAGTAAGGAAACAAGGAAACAAATTCAGCTTATTTTCTTTCGATGAATAAATAAACTGTATAGGGTTTTATATTCAGTAATGACAAAATAATAACTTACATCAAGTGAGAAGAAAAATGCCATGGCTATAGCACCCCTATTCAAAGTGGATGTGGCTATAGCACCATTTCCCCATGTGTGCTGCACCTTGACTACTGCATTTATGTTTAACTTTCACAGGATCTCTGCACCTTCTGAGGATCATTAGTTCATCCCACCAACAATCTAGTCACCCAGTCAGGAGAAGAAAGCTTATACATTTTAAACTTTCACAGAGTAGTCTGCAAAGTCAAAAGAAAAGGGTATCAGGTACTACCACAAACGGCTCTGTGGACTTTCTGGGTGATAGCAGCAGGAGTATGAGACCCTCTTAGACTCTTCATAGGACTGAACACTTTGGGATGAACGTGATGGCTACATTAGGTAAAGAAATATAGATAAAGCAGCTGTAGAAGCAAGGGGAGTCTATAGCAAGTGGAACTATGAGGGTCTGTCTGTCCAAATGAAAGCAAGGGAATGCTGTTGTTGGACTGTAGCTTACTCAAGGTGGTCTGGATTATATCAGATACATTTCTGTTATCCTGGCAGGCAACCAGATATTATGGGCAATGGGTTGGTAACAGTATACATTGTCCACAGAAAGGTTTTGTTATCTTCATTTAAGGTGTGGTTGTAGCAATAAGTGAAGTACATTATTCTGGTCAGTATTTCTGCTGCTTCCCATTGATCGCTCAGATGTAGTCACCAGAAATGGCTGTCTGTTTTGAAATCTTTATGAGAAAGAAAAAGGATAGTTATATGATTCTCTGATTGTTGTAGCTTGGTGGAGGTTAGGAGCAGCATAATCATTATTTCTTTAATTCTCTTCACAGTCAAATCTCAGATGTGCAAAGAAGGTTGATGTCTTGTAGGGGTAGGAGTAAAGATGTATGCTGTCTGTGAATATATAAGGCAGATCTACCACCTTTGTTGAAAGCTCACTTATAGGGATTGTTGGAGTGTTGCATAAGTGTCTGATGTAAACAAGCTGAAATAAATTTCTGTGTTGATTACATTTTTAATTTTAACAAGTCAGATGCTGAAAACATATATAATGTGAATTATCTGTGACAAAAAAGTTGAAGTAAATCTGTGGCCATTGTGAATATTCATAATACAATCATCTCTAATCACTTCACAGCAAGCATTTGCATTTTTAATTTTTCTCACAGAAGTGAATATGTAATTTTAAAAATCATAAACATGGATTAATTTTATAGCACAAGAATGTAAAACACTATTTATTTGCCCCTGAAATGGATATTTTCAAACATCTGCAATGTTAACCAAAAATATTTTTTCTGCTCTACTTCTCTCAGTATTGAGCTTTCTCCCAGTTGCTCTACTGGCCCATTTGTTACACTAGTCAAAAGCACAACAACCCTTTCATTCCCTCTGGATAGCGTGCACATATCATGAATGGCATCATCATTCTGAGAATGGGTGGGGCTTTTCATTACAACCCTGCCTCCTTATGAATGTTCATTTGTGTACACAAAGTTGTCATACAATAAGCCATTGTGATTTATGCCACTCCTTACATGACATGATGATTAGGTACTACCCATCGCCTTACTACTGGAGATTACCACAAAGTTTGTTTTCATGGGCACACATATTTCATTTCTCTCCTCAAAGAGAGGCAAGCAAGCAAACTTAAGCTTTGTTATTCCTCTTCAGCCTTCCCACCAGCTCCAACTGGCACCTCAGTGACTAGACAAGCTCAGGTTACCTGAGTTGTAATCAGATATTAATCTGCAGTTATTCCTGTAACTCTAGAAATAAAAGAGTAACACTCCATTTTTTTTAAATTAAAAGTCCAGATTTGTTAACTGCAATTGATTGTATGGCATCTTCCTAAAGTTTATGTTGTTAAAGTAAAGCACTTACTGTAAACTGATGAAACTGAGCACCACATAGCATGGTGACAACCATGTCTTTGTCTGTTTGGCTTGAACCTTGAAGTTGCCAATGCAGATACAATCTAAATCATAAAGTTTAACCAGTGAGTGATTATTACTGCTGACACAATTGACATGCAGGATAGTACAGCCATTTACTTTATTAGCCTGCATTTAAATCACATACATATTTTGTGCAGTTCTGAGAATAAGTTAATTAAATATAATAAGGCTGGCTTGATTGACAAATATATGTTGTGTGGTTTAGTTACTCACGTGGGTTTTACATGGGTGGATTCACAGTACAGTTAACAGAGGAGGGATTATATGAAAATGCTTGTATAACAAGTAAAGTGAGATAGGAGAAATCAAATTAAGAGACATGAAGCCAAAAAAATAATAGGAATGCAAGGTGTTTATTTACTTTACAACATTGAAGTCCATAAGTATAAAAATGGAATGTTTGCAGAAATACTTTTGTAGAATGCTTTCTTGAATTTTTATGAGCTTAGTATGTAGATGATGTATTTCTGCCTTGTGCCACTTTACACCTCAAAAATGATAAATCTGACACAGACACAGTGAGACAGACAGATGGACAGATATTGAAATCAAAATAAAGTTTGATAGGTAAATAAAACATGAGGGAATCTGCTCAGAACACATATTTTGTACCTTTTAGTTTACTTTTTTTATAATTAATTCTCGCATGTTGTGTTAAACACTAAATAAGTTATGATATTGTGTATAGTTGCTTTCTTTTAATAAGAAAATCCCATACTTTGTTTCTTGCTTGTTTGTCTCAACTGTCCCTGATTTTTTAGGTATGTCACTACCTGATTTTGGCTCAAATTTTAGTTCTTTCAATCTAAAAATGACTTATTTTGTGAGAGAAGAGTGGTTTATACAGTAAACAAATAATGATAGTTATTATAGTTAAGAGTTTTTTTTATCACTTTGAAAATTCATCCTGTTTTATCAATAGGGGTGAAGAGGAACTTCTAAGTGTCTTCTTAATTATGTGTATAGCTCAGCATCTTATGGTCCCAGAATCACTTGTCTAGCACTGTTCCTGTCTTATTTAGCAATATTCTAAGTGAATATCACAAGTATTTAAGATGTGTCCCTGGCTTTATGTCCTCTGTCACTGATTATCTTCAGATTTCTTATTGATTCTTCAAGTAAGTGGTTGAGGGCTAACTGTTAGGGGAGTGCTCAAGACAACATCATATGTGTATACGTGCAGGAAAACTAATCTAGAACTCTTTTGTGGGGAAGATTTGGACCAAGCTTGTAACTATTTTGAAATGGATGTATGGTAAAGAGAAAGACAGTGCCAAATCTGATCTTCATTTTAAAATGGCAAATGGAACAAGAGATGATGTTACACAGCTAACAAATCTAGTTGATAATGACACAGCAAATTAACTCATCACAGCTGGGTGACACTTCCACTTGTTTCTACAGTTACATCCTACTGATGCCTCTAGGCATGAAATATTGCTTGCTTATGTTTACATTAATAATTCTAAAACCATGCAAAATCAAAGTATTATAAAATTTCATCATAAAGCTTACAAAATGGTAAGCACAACTCTATCGATATTTGATCTCCGTCTAGTGCAGGTCAAGATAAATTAATTGTTGTTCATATAATATTTATTTATAGTTTTATATATTTCATATTTTTCTAAATATCTTGGCAACCAAGCAGTGCAGGGAGAACTGCTTAGCCTCATATAAAAGCCCTTAGCTGTGTGAACAACATGGTATGGACAATATATATGCAATCTAAGTGGTTGCTGAAATACTGTAAGTTGTTTACAAAATATTACAGACATAATAGTTATTGTCATTACTGTGACTTATAAAATCCAATTTAAGACCTAGAACTTAAAAAGTACTAAAACTATAAAAAGAGTTTGTGCCGAAATGTTTGCCATTTACAGTTCTTTAGTAACTCCTGTGGTTCCACAGATGTGAAAATTTGTTTGAAATAAGAGGATATAATTTAATTCTATCAACAAGATTAGGCACTGCCCATTGGAAGTTAGCATGCAAACTTACAGATCTCCATTGGAGAGAATGAGTTAAGAACTACTTAGGAGAATTCCATTACTTTTTCTTTTTCAAAATTACTATTTCAGTCAATATGGATATTGAATGTGCTGTCTGATGACATGCCTTTTGTGTGGAGTCTGTATGTCCATATCCCAAGGACATGGTGTAGTTGAACTGATGATCTCTAAATTGCCTAGTATGTGTGTGTGTGTGTGTGTGTGTGTGTGTGTGTGTGTGTGTGTGTGTGTGTGTGTGTGTGTGTGTGTGTGTGTGTGTGTGTGTGTGTGTGTGTGTGTGTGTGTGTGTGTGTGTGTGTGTGTGTGTGTGTGTGTGTGTGTATGTATTATCATGTGATGATACAGAATCTTGCACTGGAGGCATAATTACTTTTGGTTACCTTCACATAATCCACCCCTATTTATTAAAAAATAAATAACTAAGACTGTGTCCAGAAAAAAAACAAAAAAAAAAAAAAAACAAAGAAACATTTTCATGCTAGTTAGTGCTAATCAATTCTTGTTACAGTATGAAGCCTGGATAGACAGGAAGCATAGGAAAGACTATAACTATACAGCAGATACTGGAGAAATATAAACATTATATCACTTGGGAGTGTGGAAGAGGTGCTCTTGCAAATAGAGCATGGCAGCAAGGAGGGTCACCATGGAACTGCCTTGGGGGAACAGAACCACCTTAAGTGTTGTGGTCTTAAAAGGTACCATTAGGGTGAAGGTGGTACCATGGTGGAGTGCACCAAGGAGCCTTTCATTCAGAACTCCATTTCACTTAGGGCAGGCCCTGGTCATATGCTACTTCTTCTCACAGAATGTTCTATCTGACCAAAGACTTCATGGAGGATTGTCACCATCCACCATATCTCCATGTTGTTTACCCAGCATAATACAAGTGCATGTACAGTATTTGCATGTAATGTTTGCACTAATAATGAATGCGAACTTGGTGCAGACAAACACTTTCTGCATGGAGTCCACAACAGCTGAAAATGCAGTATCACTGCTATGAACAATGCTGATTGACAGCAAAAATTTTCTGCAGATTGCAGCAAGAAAAATCTAAGAAATTCTGAAATTACTTAGACAGAAAAAAACGCTTTATATCTAGAATCATCAGGCAAGAAATAAATGGACACGTTAATATATTTATGCAACATTCAAAGCTATGAGCCACTATACTAAGACATACAATATAAAATAGAAAATTTCATTTCTTGTTATCAAAATGTAATGCACACTGTGATGGCCTCTCTGCTCCAGGCCAGTAATCAAGGAGCCTCAATCCTCACCACTGACACCCATGAGATATGGTCACTAAAAATAGGAATGGATTTACACAGTATCTTCAGATGCAGCTGTCTGCATCAAGCACAGTTTCCCCCATAGGAAATGCACTCTAGACCTGGGAATGTACTGTATAGCTTTCTACATCCCAAACAAGACTAACTTTGGAGAACTGTGTCCCAGTTTCAAGTCACTGACACACCCACACCTGGGCATTTGATTTTCACAAACACACACTCCTGGGAAAGGCTGGTACAGATTTACTAGCTGTACCCCTTATGCCCAGACTATAAGGTAACCATGCCACTACCAACCACTCTCAGGATCTTACAAGGGTATCCAATTATACTGAGTAAAATCAATAATAATATAAATGGTAGAGTGTAACCAAAGCAGCAAGACGTTTTGGAGTGGACAAGGTGTCACTAAAATAAGCACAAGTACTTGGAAGATGTTAAACGTATTCTCTAAAAAAAACAGCCACAATGAATGGTTAAAACATTTAATAATAAATTATAAAATAGATAACATGAGAATACTAAATATCTAAGTACAATAAACACCAGAGTTTCAATCACAAATTAAATAAAAATAACACAGTTGGACAGATGCAATTAGATGCAGAAAAATAATACTTGACTAATCTCACGGTATTCCTGACTGTCTAAAGAATAAACATTCTCTGGTTAACTTAATTAATACAGCAAGGCAAGATTAGATGCTGATGCTTACTTCCACATGACAAGGTGATGAGCATCTAACTAGGCTGAACTGAACTAACTGTGATAACTATCATAGAATTTTATACCAGGTTCCAAAGAAAACAAAACAAACTGTTGTGAGAGTTCCATCCTCTCAGTGCTAATTATAGAATGACATCACATTTGATCACCTGATTCTGGTGCAATACACACTCAGAACTTTGCTAAGATCTGTTGCAGTATTTGAAAATTATAGAATAATTTCAAAAACTTCTACTCTTTGCTTCTAGAATTCTTTGTTTAAACATATACATTTAATCAGTTATAATAACACTTGTTGATTTTTAATACAAGCATCTGTACAAGTCAGTGTGATAGTCAAATGACACAAAACTATCTACTAAACACCTGCCACCCATGCTGGTGCATGTTGCACATGCACTGCCCTATTCTCCCTGACAAATATGGCAGTACCTCACATCTTCCCACACACTGCCTTGTATACTTCACAAACAATGTTATTTGAAAACTGTGCTCCAAAACAAATAACAAGAAGAACAAACCTTACAAGCTCAGCACTTGGAATGTAAGAGTTAAAAGAGCTTTGCTATAGACCAGAAAGAAGTGCCCAGAGGCTATAAACCTGATGAATGTAATCATGGCCACATTATTATAAGAAATAGACCTGAAAACTATACAGCAGAGATCAAATATGGTATATAGTGCTTCCACTTTGATTAATGAAGGCATGACCAATTAAGAAGTAATCCTCCAGTCACAAATGATTGAGAATCTCCAGCTGTGTTCTTCAAATCCAGTATTTTGCTGAATGGCAGGCCACCACTTGCAAACACCATGTGACATATATATGTGTACACTAACTTCATGTTTGGACAACTTGAGAAAAGAAGAAAATCCCCACTGCAGCACATAGCAGTCTCAAACAAACAACAATACCACACTGTATGCATTACAATATGAAAAATCTTCAATGAACATAACTTTGAAGAAATTTGATCAGGAATTTAGAGGCCAGTTAAATTACACTAAATGAAAACTAGAAAGCCTGAATATAAAAAAGTGTGTGAACCATTTAAGAATTCCATTGAAATGGGATGTCTCAGATGTAACATTACCTGAAGTACATGATAGTTCCATGTAAGTGTCCAGTACCACCATTTTCATCATGGCCGGTACCACCATTTTCATAAAACTACCTTATTCTTATCCTTATCTTTATCATTGGATGCAAAAATTTTACATACAAACAAGGTTGTCAAGAACACACACACACACACCACACACACACACACACACATGCGCACACACACATACACACACACACACACACACACACACACACACACACACACACACACACACACACACACACACACACACACTGCATCCACCACACATAGTGTCCACCACACAAACAGACCAACTAATGCTGAGGCACTAATCTTCCCAAACCTCAAATATTCCTAAGCCTAGAAACGGCAACACCTATCCTCAATAACCTCTAAAGCACTCACCAAAAGCAATACCAAATACTATACATATGCCTACACCCAGTAGAGCCCCAAGAGTAAAGCTCATAAGCAAGCAAGCACATTACCAAGAACTCTTGCCACAGGGGACTCCATTGTATCACACACAGATGCCCCACTCACCAGACTGAACAAGGAGAAGATAACGGTTAGTTCCTTAACTGGCCAGGATCCACCAAATTAAGTATGCACACAAGTCACTGCATCACAGGTACCAGTGTGATTCTATAATAGTTCATGAGGGCATTAATGACCTGAGACGTACATCCCTGGACTATATGAAGACAGATATTATTGAGCTCTCTGAATATGTGTCTCAGGCAGGTATGTGTCTTGCACTGAGTAGCATGATTCTTTCACACAGAATGATGTCACAGTACTTACAAAAGATGATTGACTTCAATAATTAAATTAGTTTCTGGTGTCTTTCCAGGCGGATTCTATATTTGTCAGCATGGATGACATAGTTAGCAAACCACACTGCTTTGCAAAGTATGCTCCTGCACCTATCCCCCCAGGCTATGAATATTGGCTAAAGCTTAATCCACCCCCCTTAGAGCCTTTTCTAGGCAATGTCAAATTGACAGACCTACTGACATAGCAAATAAAACCCCAAAAACCTTAAAGGTGCTACTGTTTAATGGTAGGAGTCTAAACAAGAAACTCCACACCCTACAAGCTCTCCTCGTTCTGGAAAATATAAGGATATGTGTTATTACCAAGACATGGTTTAAATCTGCAGAAAAGTACTCCAGCAATGCAAGACTTCCGTGCCTCCCACACATTTAGACCACAAATGGAAAAAGACAGGGACAAAAGGTGGAGTCTCGATCTACATTAACAAAAAGTATATCTCTAGGTTGGTTAAACAGGACATATCCATATGCAAATTAATACAAAGTCCCATATCACATTCTAGCAAGTTATAGGTCACCATTTATGTCACAAGAATCCCATACCTCATACCTAGACCAACTGGAGGCACTCATCATTAAACCAAATACCATATTCATGGCAGACTTTTGCTATCTCTCTATAGACTGGGTAATGTTCACTGCCTCAAACTTGCAGGGACAAGAATCCTGGACTTTTTTAACACAAATTCCCTTGATCAGATAATGCGCATACCTACCAGAGGTTCAAACATACTGGACTTGGTACTCACCAGTCTAGGAGAGTACTGTATCCCCCCATCCCATCCTCACTGGTGAGGTCATACTACAAAGCTGTCTCCTTTAAAATAAAAAATCAACTCGGTAACCCCAGCAAACCCTGCAACAGTTAGGAACTATTCCAAAGCAAACTACGTCCTATTAAGCAATAGTTTGTCAAAATTCAATGTCCTCTTTAACCCCAAGTTTACAGCAACCTATGCGGAATTGTTCATAGAGACACTATACAATGATGTAAAATGGCTGTTTAGAGGCTGCTGTACCTACTAGAAGTAAGCTCAAAACAAACTGTAAAAAAAGTTTTTTAACCTTAGAGTATATAACAAAAGGGAAAAAGTCATGGCTAAAATCAGGAAGAGCAACTCCTACAATGATAAGAACTCTCTAATTAAACTAAACAGGAAACAAAGCAGACTAAGTCCAACAAGGCCAATTACGAAGTCAAGGTAGCTTCACAGGCTAAAGACAGCCACAAGGCCTTCTATAGCTATGTCCAAAACTTCAAAGGCAGCACACATCACTGTAACAAACTGGTGGTCAAAGTTGCAACCTTCAGTGAGCTGAGTAACATAGCAAGTCTGCTGGCTGACACATTCAGCTCAAGCTGAATGCCCCCACTCACATATCCATGAAATACTTATCAGCATAATCTCTCCCAGCTACTGGCAGGGAAGACGTCCAAGTGGTGCTCACTAAAGGCAAAAATACAGCATCAGTGAGTTCCAACTGTATCCTGGGATGCCCCATAAAAAGCTTATATATATTATATGATCATATAATTATATTTTAAATTATATATATATATATATATATATATATATATATATATATAAATTTTAATTTATAATTATTAATATAATTAAATATATTTATAATTTTAATTAATAATTATATATAATTTTAATTATTATATAATATATAATAATTATAATTTAATTCAATTGTAATATTAAAATTATTATAATATATAATTTATATATATATATATATATATATATATATATATATATATATATATATATATATTCATATAATTATTGACGATTGGATGGGAAATAGGAAATTCACCCCGGGGATCACCTCAGTGGTTCTGCTCAACAGGGGCACAGGAAAATAATTTTCTTGGGTGGCGAAAGCCGGAGTACCTTTTTGGCTAAGCGTGTATAGGTGCTAGGGCTGAGAGCCTACTACCTACCTATGAACCTAAGAACAAAGCTTACTCAACAATGAAACATCATTAAGTGGTGGGTGGGTGTGTGTGTGTGTGTTGGGGAGGAGTAGCACAGAAAGAATTTTACCAAGAAAAATGTCATAAGATATGACTCTTGTCCTTAGGAAATCCCACAAGAATGAATGAGGATTTTTTTTACACATGCAGCCATGACTTTTCCACTCGACATTTTGAAATTAGCAAGGCTGTACACCGTTTTATTTGCAAGATGGATGATTAATTCAAAAACTCTAACATGGCTTATTTGTAGATGCAGTAACTTGCCTGTCCTAAGTAGCATAACTGGACTGACTTGTAAAGTGAAGTGTTGGTTTTGAGCAAAGAGTGGTAGAGCTTGTAGTGATACCTTTCTATTACCTGAAGCATTAGAAGTGAAACAGCTGTTGTCTAAACAGTATTGGGAAAGATCTAGTTATTTCTTAATGGAAGATTTACCGCATGAACCACAGGAGAAAATCAGTCTGATTTTAACACAGCTAATAGTGGTGGAAACTAAAATGTCAAGACTGTACTGGTTTCACATGATGGTAGAGGTACTGATCAGTTCATCCCTGAAATATATCAGGGTGATTGTGCTTTACCGAATTACGTCACATCATCCCAGAAATAGATGAGGGTGATCGCACTTTACCTAATTACTTCACACTATCCCAGAAATAGATCAGGTGATCATACTTTACCTAATTACTTCACACTATCTCAGAAATAGATCAGGTGATCACACTTTACCTAATTACTTCACACTATCCCAGAAATAGATCAGGTGATCGCACTTTACCTAATTACTTCACAGTATCCCAGAAATAGATGAGGGTGATCGCACTTTACCTAATTACTTCACACTATCCCAGAAATAGATCAGGTGATCACACTTTACCTAATTACTTCACACTATCCCAGAAATAGATCAGGTGATCACACTTTACCTAATTACTTCACACCAAAATAAGACCACAATAAATCATTTCAAAACTTTTCCCACCTTTAATGTGACCTATAACCTGTACAATTCAATTGAAAATCAAATATGTTAGAGGAAAAAAATATAAAAAAATTAAAAACGTACAATAAGCTGGTTGCACGAGTGTGCACACCCTTAAACTAATACTTTATTGAAGCACCTTTTGATTTAATTACAGCATTCAGTCTTCTTGGGTAGGAGTCTATCAGCATGGCACACCTTGACTTGGCAATATTTGCCCACTCTTCCTTGGAAAATGGTCAGCTGAAGTACTGGCATACAGACTAAGTACAAGCAAAACTGAGCAGTTTATTATAGCTGGAGAACAAAACAAGAGTTGTAATCCCAGCTCATGTTGGCCTGAAAAGACATGAAAGATTTTAACAAATATCTCTGCACAGACTCTCCTTCCAACATAAACCAGCAGTCAGCCGCATACCTCACAAAGCTACGTACTCCACAAGTGTGTCAGGATGATATAGAAGGACTTAATGCACCAGTCATAAAGGCAGATATATATTGGGCTATGAGTGGCGTAAAAGCAGGAAGCCTTTATTTGAATATAATCTAACCACAGACCTTTGGGTCTCTGGGAAGATGTATGCAGAGTATAGAACTATGCTTGAAAATGTGCATTTTTTACCACAAAATGACATGTGTAGAATACATATTAAATAATGTTTACAGAGAATGTACATATACATGTTGGCAGGCCATACCAGATTAACAGCAACTGCAGTAAGCAAACCATGAATCGTATCTTTGGGTTTTTATATATATATATATATATATATATATATATATATATATATAAACAAAGATATGAATCAGTTTTCATGAAATGTATGCTTACATAAATGCAAAAAATTGTGTGTGCAAAACAAAGCTGTGTTCAAAACATGTCAGAAAATTGATGTTAAAGTGGAAAAGGACAGTGTAAAATAAGTGAAAAGGAAAACTTGTGTTAATCAAAATGTCATTCTTAGTGACTGTATATAACATTTCCTTAAAAAGACGCTGAAATGATTTTTGCATAAAATGACTTTAAGAAATATCTTTATTATAAAACACTGTAGAATGAGTTTAGGGTACAAATGTGCAGTGATATATTTCAAATGAATTGGGACTCATTAGACAAAAAAAAAACTGCTGAAAAATAAAAATAGACTTTTTAAAACATGTTAAAGTAAACAGACAGTTTCACATATTAAGTAAATTCGAAGTGAGTTAAACTATTTCAAGTGTTCTGTTGCAGCTTAAACAAACACGCAACAAATATGAGTTCTTCGAATAAGTATGAGATCCTATGAGACTGTAAAGTTTTGAAGAAATAACAGTTTGGAACTACAGCATGAACTAAAGCTTGGCTACTGGTTTGGTTATGCCAGGAAACCCTGACCAGTAAAATGGGTAAATGTGGGGATCCCGTTTACATAACTGAAATTTCACTTACCTGAAACTTAAAAGGACAAGATGACTTCACTGAAAACTTACTTTCATGAATACTTGGATCACCTGAATTTTACTCCGGGAAAGGAAACACTTGGCCACCATGGTGAACTTTGCCCTTTTCCCCACTGTAGTGTGATCTCGGAGTTTGTATATTTAGTTAGGGGTGGGTGGGGGGCTGGGGGTCAAATCCTCCTATTTAGGTGGGATTAATTTGCTTCAGTTTGTTTATTTTGTTGTAGTGGCCAAGTGTTTCCTTTCCTGGAGTAAAATTGTGGTAATCCAAGTATTTGTGAAAGTAAGTTTTCGGCAAAGTCATCATGTCCTTTTCAGTTTTGGCTAAGTGTAAATTTGATTATGTGAAGTAGACCCAAATGTGGACAGTTTTAAAATGGAAGAGCAAAACATTACACCTTTTTGTGGTAGTACAGAAAACTGGACCATTTATTTGAAGAAAATGTCACTCCAGAAAATGGAAAGTGCCAACATTGTTAATTTTGTAATTGCCAGAAGCCTTATACTGCTGTAAAGTTTGGAGGCACTACATAAACTGAAGAGTTGTGTAAAAAAGTATACAGACTTTATGGAAGTATCAACAATTTTCATAATTTCCACATTTTTAAATTTCATAAAGAAAAAGAATGTCAAACATTGGGTTCAGGATGGTTAACAAAATTCATAGTGTGTTTACAAAAAGTCTGATACAGGAATTAAATATGAGACAGAGGTGAACACACAAAAAATTAACAATAAAACTGTCATGTTATAGGCTTTTGTAGCATGAATTAAACTGTTAGACACACTAGTTAGATCACATCAGAAATAGTTTTGAAATGATATGGAGTTGAATACAAGACTTTTATTAAAAATATGAATATGTTTATTTATTTGCCTGGATGTTTATATCTTTGTGATCTGGGTAAATAAATTGGTTCAAGAACCCTTTTCAGCTATGACTCTGGACAGAAAGGCAGAAACAGTAAATATCCAACTACATCAAGAATGTATAAACAGAACACAGTGAATTAATAAATAGGTTCATAGGTTCATAGGTAGGTACTAGGCTATCGGCCCTAGGGCCCATACAAGCCTAGCCAAAAAATGTACCCTGGCTTTCGCCACCCAAGAAAATTATTTTCCTGTGCCCCTGTCGAGCAGAGCCACAGAAGTGATCCCCGGGGTGAATTTCCCATTTCCCATCCAATCATCAAGATTTTTCTTGAAGAGTGCTAATGAGGAGGTCTGTTTGACATACATAGTTAGTCTGTTCCAGAGTATGGGAAGTCTCTGGGACAGGAATCTATCCCTCCAGCATGTTCTGTTTATTGTGGTGACAAGGTTAAGGTCCCTAGAGCGTGTAGTTCGGAGGGATTGGGATTTCTTTAAGTGGAGCATGTCCAACAGCTCTGGGTTTGACATAGCTTTGTATGTTAGGCAGAGATCGCCCCTGAGTAGGCAATATGCAATGGAGTAAAGCTGTAGTTTTTTGAGACGGTCTGCATAGGGCATATGTTTGAGGCCAGTAATCCTCTTTGTGAGGTATTTCTGTTGTCTTTCCAGTTGTTGTAGATGTCTTGTGAGGTACATACCAAAAGGGGCATTGTACTCTATAATGGGTCTAATGAGTGATGAGTAGAGGGGAACAATGACCTCTTTTTTTCTGGATGAGAATCCTTTTGTGATGAGATGAGCCACGTAGAAGGATTTCCTGACCACTGTGGCAATGTGATTATCAAAGGAGAGACTACTGTCCACCTGTGTCCCAAGGTCTCTTATCACATTTTCGGCATTAAGTAGACTACCAGCTATGTGGTAGTTCATGGGTACAGAGTTTTTACCAAAGGGGATGACAATACACTTTTTGGCATTGAGCTTCAGGCCATAGCTTTGACACCAGATATCTGTCTCATTGAGGCCCTTTTGTAGTTTGTCCACATCGTTAGGAGTTTCGATTATGGCTCCTAGTTTGCAGTATTTTGCAAACTTTGTTAGCCAAAGACCTTCTGTGTTGGCCTGCACTTCAGAGAAGTAGATACCGAACAGGAGAGGACCCAGGACTGAACCCTGTGGTACTTCACTTGTCACTGATCTGATTTGGAATCCGCTACTTTCACAGTGTGGGTTCTGTCCGTGAGCCAGTTGGCAACCCATCTTGTGACATAGGGATTTATACCTAGTTTAGTGAGCTTATCTATAATTCCAGAGTGGGGGATGGTGTCAAAAGCCTTGGTGAGATCTAGATAAGCTGTGTGAACCATTTTACCCTGATCTATGGCTTTGGTGACTGCTTCAAAGAAGTCAATCAGGTTTAGGAGACATGATCTGCCTTTTACAAATCCAAACTGTGTAGGGTCCAGAGTTTGGAGATTACCAATGTCTTTGTTTATGAGTTCCATGATGATACGTTACATGGCTTTGCAGACCAGGCTCATCAGGCTAATGGGGTGGTAATTCCCGGGGTCCGTCGTGGCTCCCACTTTGTGGAGTGGGATAACTGTGGCGGTGCGCCATTCAGTGGGTACAAAGCCTGAGGTGAGGCTATGATTGAACATGGTACTTAGGCAGGGTGCCAGTTCATTCTGTAGTTCGTGTAGAATGCAGCCTGGGACATTGTCAGGTCCCATGGATGCTGTGTTCTTGGCTTTGGAGAGTGTGTTTTTTACCTGTGCAGCCGTGATTATAGGAACTTTGCATTCTTCAGGTATAGAGATGGGCCCTCTAGGGGGTGAGAGGGGGGTAAAGTTAGCACTGAACCTATCTGCTAGGATGTTGGCAATATCAGTTGGTTCTGTATATTTAGTGCCATTATGCTGTAACTCATAGCAGATCTGAGTGTTCCCATTGATATTCTTGACATAGCTATAGAATGCTTTGTGGTTGTCTTTAGAGTCAGTGGCAATTTTGTTTTCGGAACTAGCTTTGGAGGATTTTATGAGGGATCTCAGCTTCTTACTGGGGTTGACCAGGGAGTTCTTCCAGTCATGGGATTTTACTCTTTTTTGCAACAGTTTCTTTCTTCTGTTGTAGAGTTTGTTTATGGCAGAGGTCCACCAGATTGGCTTCCTTTTTTTAGAGGATAACATCTTGGTTTTATTAGGGATAGCATGATCCATACACTCATGTAAGTGCTTATAAAGTGCGTTTGTGTAGGATTCGGCAGTCATACCTCTATTGTCCGTCTGCATGGGTGTCATGAAGTTTGCCACTTCTGTCTTAAGAAGTGTGAAGTTGGCATTTGAGAAGTTTTTTATGATGGTTTCCCTAAATGGGGCTGAGGGTGGGATGTGGATGTCTAGGCTGATTAGCTTGTGGTCAGATCTGACCAACGAGGAATTGACCTCTGGTGTGGAACACCGGTTTCCCATGTTGGTAATGACCAGGTCTAGGATATTGCTGCCCCTGGTGAGGGTGTGAATAAGTTGATCCTAGGCATTGGAATTTATGAATTCTAGAAAACGTTGAGCAAAAGAGTTGGTACATGAGTAGTTTTCCCAGTTAATGGTGGGGTAGTTGAAATTGCCCATTATTAGGGTGTTGGGTTGTACCATAATACTTTCCAGTGTATCAAGAAATGAGGAGTGTGAATCCTGGGGCATGGTGGGGGGTCTGTAGCAAGCTACAATTTGGATTGCGGTGTTGCCCAGAGTTAGTTGCACTTGGATAATCTCGGATGTATTATGCTGTGCAACTAGCCTGGAGGTGTGGATATCCTTAATGAATATGGACACGCCTCCGCCTTTAGTGCTTCTTTCTGGGTTAGGTGGCCAAAAGGTATGGTATGAATTGAAGCCTGGTAATGCAGGGGTGCTCTCTGGAGCTTTGAACCAGGTCTCTGTCACTGCACAGATGTCAATGTTCTCCATTTTAAGGAGTGCCTCGAGTGAGTGCATTTTGAGGTTTAGACTTCTAGCATTGAGTAGCATTACCCTCAGATTTTGCTTGCTTGTACCTGTTACAGTGGTGAATTTGTCATTTGAACCTTGCCTAAAAAAGGCACTATAGGGGTTGCAAGAGTCTTAGCCAGTATCCGGAATCCTAAGGGCGACAGGTGCAGGCCATCTCTGGCAAAGCATCGTGGACTGTCAATCATGTCGTCCCAGGCAGACAAATACTGGATCCCCTTAGAATGACACCAGAAGCTTAGCCAATTGTTGAAGTCAATCATTTTGTCCTTGTACTGTGATGTCTGAACGTAAATTAGGTATAAACTAAAAATGATGATGAAAAGAAAACATTATAAAAGTATCTTTTTAAATATGAAACAGAAATAACAAAATTAAGTATCCTAGTCATCACAAATATCACAGACATATGTAGTATCACAGAATATCAAATCAGATATCCAAGTTATCACAAATGTCACAGACAGCTATCCCAGTTAGTACAAATATCATAGACAGATATTGCAATGTAATAACTTAGTCTGTCTAGTCAGAATGAATGACACATAAGAATTAAAGTAATGTTGACATTTGTAAATTTCTACAGTGATCACAGCAGCTAAGCAAAGTCAGTGCAGTCAGAATAAGTATGATATTTGTACTTAATTATTGCTGTTATATATTCAAAATGCAAGACATGCCTACTGTAGTTTAACTGCACGATCACAGACTGTACCAGTCCCTCTCCACTCAGGGACTGCATAATTCTTCCTATTTCCTTCTCTCTGAACATAGTCAGTTTAATTCTTAGATAATGGACAAGATAATTTTGCCTAGGCTTTGTTACCTAGTCATCTCTGTTCCGAAGTGTGAATTTACTGTGTATACAGTCATCTCTAATGAACTGTAACTGAACTTTGAGTTCTTTAACTATTGGCAATGTTCTTTTTCAGCTTATCTCTGGCCATATATTTGCAGTCTCTGTGCATAATTCACACTGTATGAAATTGTGAATGTTTTTACCTAGTTAATATGTTTTTCATATGTATTAGCTTTTATAATAATAATTTCATTATTTAACTGTAACCGTATTATGTCAACTTGGAGATTTTCTCCCTGGGTCTCTGCTGAAATGGCATATTATCCCAGTCAGACTTTCCTAGTAAATGAATGTCAGATAAAATAAAATAAATAAAATAAACCTGAATCAGTGAGTTAGATGTATATCTTTGTACACTTTATAGAAGTACAGAAGAAGATACAACGCATACACAATTGTGCATAATGAATTATGAAAAATATGTAAATCTGTTTTAGTCAGTTAGGCTATGTGCTACAGTGGTAAACACATTGGTTGTAAATTAATTTTACCTGTAGAAAAAAATATCAAACATAAGCTATGTTGTACAGTCTACATAATATTACATTTGTTGTTAATTAATCTAGATCCCTAGTTTCAATACTTACTATTGCATGAAAGTGTTAATAAACCTTACTGCAGTGGACAAAATAATTGTACCGGTGACTTAGGAAGACAAAGCACAGTTTGAAGTTGCATGCATTCAGTACATGGAAAACAACAAACCTAACTGCTACTTCATCAACACTAGAAAACTGTAAAAACTCATTAAACATGAGAAGGTCTCACGCTTACTCATAGAAGCCAAGCAATGATTCACCAAATAAATCATGGCATTAAAAGGGATAAAGGCAAAAACTGAACTTGTGTAAAATTATTCTGAAATTATTTGGTGTTAGGACACTACCTTATGCTTTAATACCCCAAACAGAAAATGAGGTCAGTAATCTGGGCAATGATAGGCTGTGGCCTAAATTCACCTGTAGTGCCAGTCCTGAAGAAAGGAAAACAGTGCCTCTTAATGCACATATATGAAGATTTAAAAGCTATTTTTGCCCTATTATTAATGAACCTATAGTATATCCTGTCAATATAGTGGATGATTTTGTATCAACGAAAAAGAATGTAGTTTTTGAAAATTACTGTGCCAAAGTCATATGCACAAATAGACATGAGAGATGTTTTAAAAACTGCACGTTTCCCCAAAGTCATTTTTACTTATATTTTATAATTAACAAAATGTCAACATTGCAACTTGAATGCTGTCTAAAAGAAACATGCATATATTATTGTCATGTAGGCAGTTTATTGTCAAACAAAAAAAAAAAATCCATCTAGAAAAATATTGAACCGGATCAAAAAGAGCATACACATTGTTATCATCAGACAGACACATGACAATTGCTTAGTAAATCACATAATCATATTTGAATACACCTGCATTTTGTAAAAGCTAGAAACATCATCCTAAGCACCAGCATGAATGATCTTCATCACTTGTTGCCTATTTATAAAAGAAAAAACCCACATGCTAGCAGCTTTTATATTAGTTAATTCCAGTTACTGAAAAAGTAAGTGCTGATCTATTCCAAGATTCCTTTACAGGGACAGATTATGCCATGATTATTGTTAGCAAACATAAGCTTATTAACTTCATGGTATGTGCTTGTTGATTGAGTGTAAGGAAAGTTTTATATGCTGTGGTTATTTTTATAGAATTTAAGTACTGCCATGCAAAAATACGAAAAGCTCCTTGACTTTTGACATAACCTGGGGGCGGGGTTTGTCACATCACTGTGTAGAGGTGGTCTGACTTTGGAGATAAGAGGCTTTTACAATATGATGAATGTCACTTGAATGAAGAGTTGTCATATAATTAATTCTGACAGGCATGAGTGGAGCATGGGAGTGTGGTCTGCATCTATGTCATTGCACTGCTAACAAAGACAGATCCTCCCGGAAAGTGCCTATAAATATCTGTAGTGACCATTGTTACTTTGTCACTGTCCTCCATGCTCTAAATTAGAAACCACTCATTTCTCCAAAAGTTCTGCTGGAGTTTTATCACCTATTTCAAGTTTTCCTATGGAATATTCTCATAGAAGAGGGCAGAAAACAAATATTCATCAAATAAGTAAAAATCTCTTAATCCTTGATGAGTCATGCAGGGCCAGAAAGCTTTCCAAGTAACTTTGCACCAGGTAACCATTTCAGACCCTCCTTGTCTATACTAATATTACATCCTTTATAGTAAAACTCTGATTGCCCCAAACAAGTATGGTGGAAATGAAGGCATCTTCAGAATCTTGTGTACAGCATCCTAATGTCATCAGTAATGAAACCAAAATATATAGGTGTACATATCCAGCAGAAATAGGTCACCTATGGTGAGCACTAACTTTTTAATCCATCTTGATCATTAATGGGCTATCCCCAAGAGTTAGTACAGGATGAGACCACAAAAGTAATACTTTCACTAGACTTGTATATAGACGTGCTCTAGAAGAAACAAACACTATAGTTTACTCCTGGACATAATAATGGGTGAGATCTTCAAAGAAGACATATCTTGTGTTTACAATGTGATGCAGGTATAATGGCCTTTTTTAAAAACAGCTCTGCCTCTGTCTTGTACCAGACCAAAATACATTTACACTCTGCTGCATCCTGATAAAATTCACTACCAAACATGTCATAACAGCAAAACCAAGACACCATTATCACCTATCATCTTACAGTGGAACAAGAGTTTACCATTTGTCCTTGGCAATTTTGGCTTCCATATGACTCTCATTACAAGCTGCTATAACCTCTATAGGGGCATAAGTGGAACCGGAATAACCTTGGAAAACATTGCTTTTTTCGGTGAAATGTAAATATGTGAAGGAGAATATGCATAATGGCATACACATGGAATTTGCAAATGTGAAATGGAGTACAGCGTAAAAGTAGAACTAACACTTATGTAAGTGCAATGTTTTGATTTCTACTATTGGAAGATGCTGTTTAGAGCACATGATGATGATGATGATACCTTATTGGTCACTAGCTTGTTAGGACTGTTATCTCTTCCCCTTGATGTATGTAACTGTGAAAAAAGAAGACATCTTCTAAAATTCAAACTTATGCCTTTCCAAGTTTTTTTTTTTTTTGGGGGGGGGGCATAAACAGAAGGACTCATTTTAATTCAAAACTTTGCAAAAGTTACTTATTTGCCTGTTGGAAAATACCTTTGGAGACAGAGATCATGTGAAATTGCATTGCCTGCAAGAACTCTGGGCGTTACAATTTGGAATTAAATACTTAAAATATAAGGGCATAGTATCTCTTTAGCTAGAAGCAAATGTTTTTAATTAAAATGTTTGCTGATTTTTATCTGAGCACTTTCTATTTTAAAAGTGTATTTTCAATTTCTTTTGAAAGTTCTGTACTGTTTGTAAATTTATTTAAACAAGTATGCTTTAACTTATTTAGTTCAAGGCAATATGTGACCTAACTTTTATTGCATCTGACAGCTAATTTAGTAGCTTATGGATTTATGTATTTTACTGATACCCAAAAATGTGTAAAGTGTGTTGAATGAATGACGACTGCTCATAGCTAATTGCTGCAATTTAAACATTTAAATATTTAAAGGGTGGGCATAATTTAGAAAGAATAAGATGTGCATTTATGTTAGGTTTGACTAACTGGTGAACTATACTGTAAACTTGAGAAAGGACGTTGTTGGTGCCAGTGCACTGCCGTGTCTCCTCTCATTTTAAAAAATATTGTGTGTGTATGTGAGTGTATGTGTACAAATATGTTTGGTCAAATTTTAATTGCCATTGATAAAACTGTACTGGAAGGCACTGGGCAGAGATTATAACTCTATAGCAGGACAGTGTAAATCTCATTTGATCGTGATAGGGCTTGGTTATTACTCAAGGCAGAAGTGCACATTAATTTTATACCCTTAAAGTCAATTATCCTTTGTTTATTAACTGGTGCCAGTGCTGGATTGCAATCCCCAATGTTTCTGGATCATTTGTATAAAAATATTAATGGCGGTAGTTTGGCAGTTAAAATCTCTAGTCTCAATCAGACATAAGGGCTATTATGCAGCAATAATTGATATATATATATATATATATATATATATTAATTATTATTAAATTAAAAAATACATTTAGAATTAAATATAATGTAGTTTAGTCTAAACTGTGCTAAGCCAAGCACATTCACTGTTCCAATGCAAATATCAAAGAATAAAAGTAAAACGCCAACAAAACCTTTCCTTTTCAGGACGGCGTCTGTAAACTGTGCTGGACTCACTGTTCCAATGCGAGTAGCAATAAAATGAAAGTAAAACGCCAGCGAAACCTTTCCTTTTCAGGACGGCGTCTGTAAACTGTGCTAGACCAAGCACACCCACTATTCCAAAGCAAGTAGCAAGATGCTGTAACACGCCAAACAAAACCTTTCCTCTTCAGGAAAACGTCTATAACAGAAATCCACTACACTGCTCCAATGTCAGGAAATGGCAGTCATCAACTTCAATAGGATAAAAACAGCTTTATTGACAAAAAAAGTGAGCGCTTTCGCCGTTAGGCTTTTTCAAACTTTTTACAACTTCTTATGGTGATGCAGTCTTAAATAGTCAATACTGACCAATCACGACTAGATTCATTGCTAAGCCTTAAAGCGCCATTAAAAGGTATATGTACCATGTATTTAAACATATTCATATACAGTTAAATAAACTAATGTAATGTACATATAACTTATAATTTAAAAAATTTTCATTCATTATGTACCATATATTCAAACATATCTTCATGTACAGTTAAATAAACTAATATAATGTACATATAACTTACAATTTAAAAAATTTCATTCATTTGAACCTATGTACTAGTGCATAATGTGCTAAACTATAAGAATATAGTTAGTACATATTAAAAACATATAAATTTATGACTTAAAAGATATTAATTAAAAACTGCTAAGAGATACAAAAACGCATATATGTGCATTTAAAGCACTTATGTCCCAGATGTACATCAGCATCAAACATGCATATACTCCATTTTTATACAAGGAACACAAATAATGTTGTATATTAAATAATGTGCATGAAATATTTAAAATATTTAAAAAATTTAAAAAATTCATCTGGGTCTGCGAACTCTTCTCCCTTTCAATATGGGTTTGATATGTGCTTTATCATTAAGTCCAGGTGGATCATCTGCTTTACATCTGATGATCCACCTTAATTCACATTCTAAGGTCCTATTGATGATGTCGCCTCCTCTATAACTGGGTATTAAATGTTGTATAACAAAGAAAGTAAAAGTGTGTTCAGGGCCCAAAGACTTACAATGCTTGGCTAGGGCATTGAACTCAGATCCCTTCCTTATATGATAATTGTGTTCCCTAATACGGTCTTTTAATGGCCTGTTGGTTTTCCCTATATAAAATGAGGGGCAGTTCAAGCACCTAGCTAAGTACACCACGTTCTTACTATTGCAAGTTGTATTGGTATTAAAATAGTAGGTGTAACCTGTAACTGGGTGTATAAAAGTTTCTTCTACATTAATAAAGTTACAATGGTTGCACATACCACAGGGCAAAGTGTTCTTTGACGTTCCTGACAAGGATAACTTATTCCTTGTCCATCTTGGTTTGCATAATAATTTCTTTAAATTGGGTTTATTTTTAAATGTCATGCTAGGTTTAGGTCCTACTATCTTAGCTATGTCATTGTCAGACAACAGTATGTCCCAACTTTTGTTGAAAATATTTCTTACCTGTTTAGTATCCCTGGTGTACGATATTATAGGTCTAACCCCCATTAACTTGTGATCTGATGTTGTTTCTATGGATGTATCATTTTCAGAAAAGTAAGGTCTAGCTTTGTTAGTGCGTAGATTATTAACTTCCAATATCACTTTATCAATCATCATTTCATCATATCCCCTCTCTATAAATCTTTTTCTAAGACTGTCTATTTCTTTATTATAAAGTTCGTCTGCAGGGTTATATCTGGAGGCTCTTATGAATTGACTTTTTAATATATTATGAAAAATGTGTACAGGATGCATACTTTCTCTATTCAAAAGTGCATTACGATGACATAATTTGCGATGAATGGAAGTGTTTAGAAGTCCATTGTCAAGTCTAAACACTTCTACATCCAAGTATGAAATCCTATCCCTAGAGAAATTCATGGTGAATTTCAAGAAACCTGTGGATGAGTTCATTAAATTCAAAAAACTGTATAGCGCATCTGTATCCCCAAACCAAATGAAAAAAAGATCGTCCACAAATCTGCGGTATAACCCCACAAATTCTTTGAACATAATTGATTTACAAAGGACATTTTCCTCCCAGGCAGCTATAACTAGGTTGGCGTAGCTATTGGCACAAGATGTGCCCATAGCTACGCCATCCCTCTGCAAGTACACTTGTTGATCATATGTGAAGACATTGTTTGTCAATACCATTTCAAGATATAAACTAATCAACTCTATTTTATCTGCCTGAAAGTCAGAGTGCTGACGTAGATAATTTTGGATATAGATTATGCCTGATTCATTCGGTATCACCGTAAAAAGACTTACTATATCCATAGTGACTAAAAAATATTGTTTGTCTTCACCTAAATCTTTGGTATATGAATAAAGGTCTAGCAAAAACTGTTTACTGTCCCTTAGAATGTATTCATTTTGATCTACCAATGGCCTTAAGTTGGACTCTACATAAATGGAGACCGGCTCTGTGACCCACCCTTGCCCAGATACAATTGGTCTCATGGGTGGGTCAATACAACACTTGTGTATCTTGGGTAGTCCTTGTATGACTGGAACTACAGGATTCTCAACTTTAAGGTAATGGTACAATTCTTCAGTGATACATGAAGACATGAGTAGGTCGTCAAGTGTGTAATATACATCAAACACTTTCTGTCCAACTATCCCTTGATCTATTTTAACATAAAAGTTATCATCATTAAGGAGTTGAATCATTCGTGCATTATAGTCTGTGGTATTCATCACTACGATTGGGCCACCTTTATCAGCTGGTCTGATGGTGAGTGTATCATCCATCTTCAGGCCCTTCAAAGCTTGTCTTTGTTTGTAATTTAAATTATTATTTAAAATTAAATAATGATTAAATAATAATTGAATTATAATTATTATTACGTATTATATAATAATTGATATATAATTGATATAATCAATAGCTATAGTTGAAAAGTGACTTAAGTGGTCCTGATAGGTCATGTTTCAAGTCCCTTTTCAACTATAGCTTCAAAACAGGCTTTGTACCATGATAGTGGAGGACTGCAATGGTTATCCAACTTCACAAACGTTGACCATCAACCTACCCAGGAAACTACAGACCCATTAGTGTGGCTTGTCTAATATGCAAAGCCATGGAATGAATTATCATGGAAATGATCAACAAAGACATAGGCAACTTTCAGACTCTTGACTCAACCTAGTATGGCTTTGTCAAGGGAAGGTCATACCTACTAAACCTTGTGGATATCTATAAGAAGGTCAACAAGGGAATTGATTACGGGAAAATAGTGCATACCACCTACCTGGACCTGGCTAAGGCATTCAGTGCAATACCCCACTCAGGTACTGTTGACAAATTCACTGAACTGGGCATAAACTCTGTATAACTTGCTGGATTGCCAGCTGACTCACAGACAAGATCCAGGAAATCAGGATTGGTTAGACCACCTCCACTAAGAGACCGGTCACTGGTACCTCATGGCTCACTGATGGGATTTCTGCTATTTGGCATCTACTTCTCACAGCTAAAGGCTAATGTCAAAGGACTTTGGCTGACCGAGTTCACAAATGATTCAGATTGTGACCTATCATAGATTCCTCCATAACACAAATATCTTACAAGAGGTTCTATCATAGAGAAATGACTGGTGCCAAATTCATAGATTAAACTCAATGCCGATAAGACACCCCTAAGAATGCACCCTGTAGTCAGGGATCTGAGAACATATGTCGACAGTAATCTGGCCTTTGGCCAACATGTGGCCAAGATAGTAAGAAAATCATTCTATGTCACCCAACATATAAATAAGATCATGGCATCCAGGTACAAGGAAATCATAGTGCCACTTTACTCTTCCCTTATCAGACCCATCATTGAGTATAATGCCCCCTTTGACATATACTTGACCATATACCTGACCAAGCATATGCAACAGTTGAAATGCCTGCAAAGGTTCCTTATCAGGAGAATCCAAGGTATAAACAGATTTGGATCACTTAAAAGTCATATCTCTATATTCAGTATCCAAAAGATTGTTGAGAGGCAATCTATGTCTGGCATACAAGGCATCCTTCCAGCTCTGATGGACCTTTTGCACATATTCAAAATGAACAGCATCATAACCACTAAATCCAAGGATTTAAATTTTGTTTGTGACATAAATAAAACATTATGGCAAGACAGATATGTATCTCAGAGGATCCTCATGCTCTGGAACACACTCCCCATCCACATAAAGCAGATTTCATCCCTAACCCTATTTAAGCGTCACCCTGACCAATGGATGGGAAATTTGAAATTTACCTTGTGTCTGGCCCCCATGTCTCTGACAGATAAAGTCACAGTGACTATGTCTAAACTAACATAACCCCCCCCCCTACATAACCTTTAGAAATGTCCTAACTAACATACCCTCTCTTAATAAATGCTCATGAGAGACAAGGACACAATTGGATTGGGTTGCATAGCTAGTCTTACAAAGGGCCTAGTGGTCATTAGCCTAGTATATACATATGAATCTGTGAACCTTATGCCTAAATATATAACTGATGAACTAATTATATATGACTAGTGATCATGCTTGGAGTGTGATCACCCACACATCATACTGAAAATGAAAAGATTCACCTTATCTTGAAGTGCATGCTTTTCTAAAGTCAACAAACCACATTCCCACTTCAAGAGAAATGACATGCCAGACTGAGGAAGATGGTCATTTTGAGAAGCAAACTAACATGGCCAATTATATCTGCATCCTGAAAAGGATGACAGTCCAAAGCAAGAAATGTAATTGTTTCCTGATGGATTACAATCCACATTCATATCTTAGGTGGCATGTCCAACTAGATAATTTATCATGGAATGATTGATGGCCAAGACTGTCCACAACTGATTTGTGACCTCAGTGCCAATGCCATGGAATTTAGTACTGAAGATATCCTTGAAGAGCCTACCTGATTGACTGTTCCTAGTCCAATAGGATTGTAGAGCCACTACATTGTATGCTTGAAAATCATCCCTTCCAAGTGTGAAGATATAAAGGAATTGTTTAGTTACAAAAAGCTTGCAAGTTATTTTATAATGGCTATCTGGTAATTACTGTTGTCAGCAAACTCATAGTACTGAGCATATCTGTATGCCTTTGCTGAAACCAAAATTACATTCTGTCAAAGGAAAAATATACTTTAAAAATGATCAAAACAAGGTAGGTTCAGGTTAAGGCACTTTAATCTTGCAGCAAGGAGACAAAAACGTGCTAATACAGAGTTTGTCTAACCAGAAACAGGAAATACATTCATTTTTATAGGTTATCAAATTAATCCTGTCCTACCATGCTGACGTAACAAATTACCACCTTTTCATCATCATCTGCTGACCATCTTTCCCATGAATTTCTGCTGATTTAAACAATTTTTATGTGAAACTTCCTGAGGAAAACAACATGGCCTTGGTTACTTTCAGTTAGATACTTGTTATGTTACATTCAGGATACTATGGCTAAATCAAGCACAATGCTAGCAGTTCATTTCTCTAATAATCCTTTGTCTACTTTATCTCTAAATTACTGCAGCTGCAGAGGTTCCCATCCTCTGGACAAGGCTGTTTGTCTAGAATCATTACATTTATAATATAAGGTATTGTTCATTCATTTACTTCTGACCTAGCAGATAAACACCTGCTTCTCAAGTACATTTCCACAAGGCATAAACAAGAATATTGCTGTGCTAGCAGTTACTAGGTCAGAGGGCAACTTGCAAGTTTCAGAAAGCATGCTGCAGTTTTCAAAAAGCATCTTTTTCAGTCTCATATGAAACTCAATTTGTATAAAACACAGTGCATGAAAAATAGAATGAAAAGCATATTAAAAACACTTGATTATTAATTTGGCATTAAGCATACACACATTAATACATATTTTTCTAATATTTCCTTCCTGTTAATACTTTTTATTCTATTTTCAAAAAAGAATAAACAGCTTGCTTCTTTTCCTAATCTCTTCCATTTAGGATTTGCAGTTGAGAAAGTCATTCAGTTTAAACTTTTATGAAAGTGTTTCGCATTCTAGCAGCTCTTCAAATTCAGTACTTTGATACATAGTCTCAGATATGGCTGTATCTATGAATTCTTTAATTAATCTCTTCATGCAGGGGATTCCGCAACAAATACAAACTCCTATTAGGAGTAATCCTACCCCAATAGCAATCAATATGTTCATGAAAATATAGCCCCACCCCCCGAAGGCATTCTGGAAAAACTCTGTCAGAGGGTTTGGGCCTGGTTTGGTCATGGCCGACACTTGCTGAATCACCTTGAGATGGTCATTAATCTCATGCTGATGGTCAGGAATGAACGCACAGCATTCTTCTTTGATTAAAGCGCAAGTTCCACCTCTCGCCGCTAGGGTGAAGTCAAGAGCCATTCGGTTTTGGAGCACTACAGTTCTCATGGCATTCGGTTCATCAGTTATCAGTTCGAGGGCAGAAAAAGTCGCATTACTCATTATTTCGAGAAGTTTGGACAGTTTTCGCAGCTCCCATATTGATTTAACTCCGCCATACATGGGTGATATACCTGCCCAGGATATAACAGCATCACTCAAGTTCATGTGCACAAGTTTGGTTCCCACATTATGATGCTCTTTCCACCCTGCTTCGATTCGTCCCACTGGATTCTCAGGTTTCTTAACAGTCTTTTTGGTTACGTCTCGAGTATTTCAAATACTCCCCTGAGGCAAAGCTGCAGTGTGTCAGATGGCTGGAACCAGGTACCCCAAAAAACAACTGCCAGACCAATTCTCAGGTAACCATTTATATGCCTTTTTACCACATACAAAATAACAGTCTTCTACCTTAGTTATTACTTTGTTACGAAATGACTGCCCTGCATGAAACATTTTCCTATCTATTACTGATAACTGTTTGAAAAGTACAGGATTGTGTTGTACCTGATCAAGAGTCTTATGCATAGATTTCAAAAATGAGTCATAATCTGTACTACAAGATCCACTCAAATCATTTGGTTTTCTATAACATTTATACTGTACTGTAACGTTGCATTTATTCCATCCAACTTGGATGGTATCATTTTTATAGAAACATACAATTCCTTTTTGTGTCACAGGCAAATACAGTGCTACCTTATCTTGTGCTTTAATAGCAACTGTGTCAAAAAACAGATTTTCCCAGGTCCCGTTGACCCCTAGGGGGATATCAGTCATTAATAAACCTCCGTATGCTGTTGGTATGGCCGTACAGACCCAGCAGTTCAAAATATTAAAAGTCTCTGCGTACACACGTGTAATTGCCTGATAAGTGTTAAAGTTCAGATGCCAGTCTATGTTTGGTTCATTATGTCTAATCAGTTCAACCTTTGTGGCAGGAAAAAGGAACGGCCACAACAAAAAGAACAGTGATTAATATTGCAATAAAAACAATCATACAAGTTTTCTGAGGTTGCTCAATGTCTCTACTCACTCTGCACCTGGCCATTTTGTTCTTGTTGTGCAACAGTAACAAAGTTTTTGTCCAGTTCAAAGTTTTTAACCGGTTTACAGTGCGTCAAATGAATCCATGAAGCTCGCTCTGCGATCTTGACTGCAGTGGGTATTGACAGTAGTACTTGGTACGGACCTTCCCACTTCGGAGAATTCCAATTTTTCCGCTTCACAATCTTCACCCAGACCCAGGTGCCTGGGGCTACTGGTGCTTCCGATTTTGGTTGCTCTTTATCTGAAACAGAATTTAACTGCAAAAGTTTGTTATTCAAAAATTGCCTCATATATCCTGCAAGTGAACTGTCAGCCTCTTGCTCTGTAGACATGAGAGGTTTCCACTGAGGTGTATAATATGCCCTCCCAAACAAAGTTTCAAAAGGAGTTAATCCCTTTACATTTAGAACAGTTCTCATACTCAACAGTACTAAAGGCAAACAGTGCACCCAGTTTTTCTGTGTCTCTTCTATCAACTTCCTAAGTTTGTTCTTCACTACCCCATTATGCCTCTCTACTAGCCCTGCAGATTGGGGGTGATACGCGCAGTGGTGCTTTAACGATATCCCAAAATAACGACTGAGTTGCTGAACCATTTGGTTCACGAAATGTGTCCCGTTATCACTATAAATCTTTTCCGGTATGCCAGATCTGGGTATAATTTCTTTAACAAGGACCTTTGCAACAGTAGCTGCATCTGGATTTTTAGTTGGAAACGCTTCTACCCATTTGGAAAAC
Source organism: Protopterus annectens (assembly GCF_019279795.1). Classification (NCBI taxonomy): domain Eukaryota; kingdom Metazoa; phylum Chordata; order Ceratodontiformes; family Protopteridae; genus Protopterus; species Protopterus annectens. The sequence goes on from NC_056732.1 coordinate 338,472,841, forward strand.
ATGTCTATAATAACAAGGCAATACTTCTTATTTTCACATTTATTCAATTCTATGAAATCCATACAAATAGTATGCAACGGATATGGTGGTATAGGAAAATTCCCTTGCTTAGGCTTCAACGCCCCTTGTGCATGATGCTTGTTACAAACATGGCATGCTGCACAAAATTTTTTTGTATAATTCGTAAATCCGTAGGTTGTAAACACTCGATTCACTAACTGTACCATCCCCCCTGTTGAGACATGGCTCTGCCCATGGCTCAACAATGCTGCATATCTAAACAAATTAGATGGCAAAATTGGTTTCCTTTCCTTGGAGATGTACAGTCCCTTTTCGAGGATTGCTCCTCGTTTTATCCATTTTTGTTTCTCAATATTTGTAGTAAGTGTCTGCATTGTTTTTAACATTTCTAAATCTAAACTCTCTGAGGGTTGTAATTCCTCCCTCAAAAGAAAAGTTTCTGTGGCTGAGGCTGCCTGCTTTGCAGCTGTATCAGCCTGTGCATTACCTTTTGAAATTCTATCCTGTTGTTTCGTATGAGCTACACATTTGCAATAACTACTTTTTTAGGTAACTGAATTGAATCTAACAAATCTAAAATAAGTTGCGCATGATTGATCGGTTTACCAGTAGATGTTATCATTCCTCTATTTTTCCACTGTTGCGCTAAAACATGTACAGTAGAAAAAGTATACTGACTGTCAGTATAAATGTTCACTTTCTTACCATTTGCTAAGGTACATGGCCTTGTTAAGGCAATCAATTCTGCTGCTTGTGCAGATAATTTGCGTGGTGAAGATTTTGCTTTTAAAGTTTCAGTATCAGAAATGACTGCATATCCCACTAGGTTCTGTCCTGTAGGACCCCTCCTGCATGAGCTGTCCACATAGCATGTCACCTCAGCATCATCCAAGGGAACATCTGTAAGGTCTTGTCTAGGTAATGTCTTTTGTTCAATCTCCTGCAGGCAGCAGTGTGGTTTGCCATCTGCAGGGGTTGGAAGTAAAGTTGATGGATTCAAAGTTGTGCATCATTCAACTGTCATATGAGGTTGGCTCAACAGTATGGTCATACAGGAAAGATGCCTAGCTGGAGAAAGATATGCTACTTTTTCTTGCAGTAAAATAATTGCGACTGCATGAGGCACTCTCAATGTGAGAGGGTGGAATAACACTACTGAGGCTGAAGCCTGCACTGCCATTGCAGCTGCTACTACTGCTTGTACACAGTGGGGCAAAGATCACACCACTGGATCTAACTGTGATGAATAGTAAGCTATGGGGCGTTGTTTGTCCCCATGTTGCTGTGTCAATACCTATGTCATATAACCTTGCTTACAATCTACAGTTTGGGTAAACTGCTTGTGATAGTTTGGTAATCCTAGAACTAAGGATGATGCTATCAATTGTTTCAGCTTACAGAAAGCTGCTTCTGCTTCAGGTGTCCATTGTAATAAATCTTGTGCTGCCATCGGCTTCTTAAATATTAAACCAGCCAGTGGAGCAGATTCCAAAGCATAGTTTGGTATCCAACTCGGACAAAAATTAGTAGTTCCCAGGAAGGACATCATTTCCTTCTTGGTAGTTGGTCTAGGTGCTTGTAAAATTGCTGTTTTTCTGTCTTCATCTAATATTCTACCTTCTTTGGATATTACATATCCCAAGTACTTAACTTGTTTTCTCCAAAGCTGTAACTTGTCTTTGTTTACTTTGTGACCTTGAGTAGCTAAAAATTGTAATAAAACTATCGTGTCCTCCTTGCATTCTTACTGGGTGGGGACTGTCAGCAGAATGTCGTCTACATAAAGTAGAATCTGACTACCTTTCAGTGGGATAAATCCCGCCAGGTTGCTTGCCATTTCCTGTGCAAATATTGTTGGACTTTCGCAATATCCCTGTGGTAATCTGGTATATGTATACCGCTTTCCCTGAAATGTAAATGCAAACCAATATTGGCTGTCAGGGTGTATTGGTATAGAGAAAAATGCATTACTAATATCTACCACTGAAAAATATTTCTGTTCTGGCTTTAAATCATTCAATAAGGTGTGTGGATCTGGCACCGTTGGTGCCCTGGGTATAACTGCATTATTTACAGCTTGTAAGTCTTGGACCATACGCCATTCCCCGTTTGCTTTCTTGACAGGAAATAAAGGTGTATTACATGGTGAATCAGGAGATTCTATTAAGACTCCTTCCTTAAGTAAGGCTGCTATGATAGGCTTGATTCCTACCTCTGCATCCTTTCTCAAGGGATACTGTCTTTTCTGGGGTCTAAATGCTGACTTTGGCGTTATGGTAACTGGTCCTGCTGTTCGTATAAGTCCTACATCTGATTTCCCTGCTGACCAGAGAATATCTGGTATGTCTCGCAAGGCTTTTTCCTCTTCTTCCAATAAGAGTAATACTCAGCTATTCTCACTAGCCTGTGAGTGTACAGCTGGGTGTGTCTGTGTTATCCAATTCAGTTTCTGTTTCTGTACTCCTTGTTTGGAGAGCTCTAATTCTGTCTGCTTTTCCCACCTTGTGACTTTTTCACCTAAGTCTGCCCATTTTAAAGTTTTGTTCTTAGTTAAACTAACATGTGGCAGTCGATTAGATTTGTAAAGTACTAAAAATTCCTGGGGCAATGAACAGCTTGCTACACTGTTCCCTTCTGCATCCCAGTACAAGTTTCACAATACTAGCCTGTTTGCATGCTTCTGAAACAATTCTTGTTCATAATCTTTATCAGGTCCTGATCTATTACAGTAATATAGAGTACAATGCAACAAATGCTGTTTGTCAATGTCGAGGGAGGGGAACTTGCTGATGGCTACGTTTATCAGTTCTTTGGTTACTGCCCCTGGACCGGTCGTAACCAAGTCCTGGCTGTACCAATAATACATTTCACCCTCCGGTCGCACTACAAAAGTGTCCATTTGTCGCTGTGCGTCCATACTCTGCATGGTTGGAACTACGGCTATGCCAAATATCTGCATCAAATCTCTACCCAAAAGATTTACTAGGCATTTTGCAGAAACTACAATCTTACTTTTCTGAGTCATCCCTGAAACGGGGTCTGTTATTGTTATATCATGGGAGAGTAGCTCCCGATACAGCTGTCCATTGGCTGCTTTCACTAGTATATAATCTGGTGAGTCTGTATCTTCCGGTAGCTTGGAAGGGTGTATCAGGGTCCGTGAAGCCCCTGAGTCACACAAAAATGTAACTTCCCTCCCCTCTACCAGAAGTGTCACTTCCGGTTTTGTGTCTGCTAAGTAAAGCTCTAAGCTCAAAAGATCTAGGTCTAAAATTTAATTTTCTTCTATGTCTGTGTATTCATATACATCCTCTACCCCTTGTGTCACATCCTCTACTCCTGCTATTACATTTTCACTTACCTTTCCCTGCTCACTCTCTTCCAATGATTCCTGACTATCATATAGTCATTCCTCATCCTCCTTATTTTCTGTAGTCGCCTTCTTGTTTAGCCTGCAATCCCTCGCTAAATGTCCTTTTTTCCCACACTTAAAACATTCACCCTTTTTCTTTCTTTCCTCGAAATCTTCTGATCGTTTGTCAGATTGTTTATTTCCCTGGGTATTTTTCTTACCTTTTTTCCCAGTTTGGACTACAAACACTTCTGACCCATCTTCTGCCGAAAATACTTGAGTTTTCTTTTTCTTTTTACTATTAAAATGTCTTTCTGCATGTCTAGCATATTCAAGTAATGGCTGTAATCTACTTGTTCGATGATCTATCATATGCTTCGTAATAAAGCTACTAATGGGAGTTATACTACCCTTCAAGAATGCGTTCTTTAACTGTTGTTCATATGAGGAATCATGTGTCTGGTTTTCTGGTATCTGCATTCTGCAGTGATTATTAAAACACTCTAACAGTCTAGCATAATATCTATCAACTGTTTCACCTTCTTTTTGAATGCATTGATTAATGCAAGTCCAATCAGCCCTAGGCTTCCACTTTTCAGAGATTCGGTCTGTCAGACCTTTCACTCTGCCATCCAGCTCTGCATTAGTATGTGGGAGTGGTCTAAGTTGTGCATCACGAGGATTCCAGTCACCACTGATCATGTGCCAATCTGGACCCACAATTTGTCTAACTACTTTTCCTATTTCCTCTCCATTTAAATGGTAACTTAATCTCATACCCTGTAAGTATTCTAAAAATTTTCTAAAATTCACTTTTGGGTGGGGAATACCTTCCATGGCTTTCCAGATATCTTCCGGTGTCCACGGTCTATAAACCAAAAGAGTCGGATCTTGTCCTGCCTGTCCTGCCTGAGGATTCGGTACTTCTATGAGCGGACATATCTCTTCTTCACTCATAGCCTGTGATGCTCTATTTAATTCATTCAATTCAATCTCCCTCCTCAAGTCGCGTGTTCGAGACCTAGTCTCGATAGGATCCCTGACAAACGGCTGTGCTTTTGCAAGAACAGCTGGGTATAGCGGAGGTGGATCAGCTCGTCCACTCACTTCATATTCTGGTAACGGAAGTGGAGGGGGCGAAAGAGGGGCCGTTGCTATTACTAAGTTATTGTCTTCTTTGTCTAAGAACATTGTCTTTGAGTTTTTAATTCTCTGCTCCCTACGGTTTGCTTCCTCAAGCCACCTATGCGCCTGAGGGACTCCTAATTGTCTCTGCTTTTGTAATTGACCTTTCGCATCTATTTTCAACTGTTTTACAAGTTTCATAAGTGCAAGTTTATCTAAATTACCCACAAATTTATACTTATCGTCCCATTTGGTGTAATATTTAATATTATCGGCACGTTGTAATTGCATATACTTCGCGTCTTCAGTTAGGGGCGTGTCCCGGGAACTTTTTGTGCACTGGTTTCCCATTGGTGTCTTAGCTAAGCTGTAAATTGTTACATAACCCTTTCTATCATGTGGTACCAGAAATCTACACCTTTTCACAGTTTATCTAGAATAACTGTCTACCTATTTTGTTTCCCTGATCTATGACAAAAAAACAGTAACCCCTTTTTCTGTCCCTGATCTGCATACGCAAATTTACCTGACAAAAAACAGTTCTTTACTTAGTCTCTGATCTTAAAACAGAAATAAGGTAATTCCTCCTTACCTGACCCTCCGTGAGTTGATCCACCGGATCGTTGACTCGTCCTCCAATCCCAGATCAGAAACAGTGGCTGGCCTCTTTCGAACGACAATTCAGTCGGAGGTCTTTCAAAACAGAAGAGCCGATTTGGCCTCTTCTCCGTACGGATGCATGCCACCGGGGCCCAATTCTGACCTAGGCCTAGAGCGAGAGATACGTTTCGGGTCCGAAGGACCAATCTGTCAAAGGAAAAATATACTTTAAAAATGATCAAAACACAGTAGGTTCAGGTTAAAGCACTTTAATCTTGCAGCAAGGAGACAAAAACGTGCTAATACAGAGTTTGTTTAACCAGAAACAGGAAATACATTCATTTTTATAGGTTATCAAATTAATCCTGTCCTACCATGCTGACGTAACAGATTACCACCTTTTCATCATCATCTGCTGACCATCTTTCCCATGAATTTCTGCTGATTTAAACAATTTTTATGTGAAACTTCCTGAGGAAAACAACATGGCCTTGGTTACTTTCAGTTAGATACTTGTTATGTTACATTCAAGATACTATGGCTAAATCAAGCACAATGCTAGCAGTTCATTTCTCTAATAATCCTTTGTCTACTTTATCTCTAAATTACTGCAGCTGCAGAGGTTCCCATCCTCTGGACAAGGCTGTTTGTCTAGAATCATTACATTTATAATATAAGGTATTGTTCATTCATTTACTTCTGACCTAGCAGATAAACACCTGCTTCTCAAGTACATTTCCACAAGGCATAAACAAGAATATTGCTGTGCTAGCAGTTACTAGGTCAGAGGGCAACTTGCAAGTTTCAGAAAGCATGCTGCAGTTTTCAAAAAGCATCTTTTTCAGTCTCATATGAAACTCAATTTGTATAAAACACAGTGCATGAAAAATAGAATGAAAAGCATATTAAAAACACTTGATTATTAATTTGGCATTAAGCATACACACATTAATACATATTTTTCTAACACATTCACAGGTCATTAGATAATACCGGGGTTTAATGCGAATTATGCAAACAAGCAACTGTGTGAACTCCACCCAAAAATTAATGTTTTCAAAGAATTAATATGAAATATATGATATCTTGTAATGTTATACAACTAATAGCCATACCATTCTATTTTCTTAGTTTCAAACTTAAAAGAGAGGTGCATTATGAATACACATCTGCATGTGCCCGAATATGTGTATATGCATACAAATGGATACACCATTGTATGAGTTATGTGCTAAGTAAAGCATAATGGAAGCACTGCTCTGGACTCCATTTATTTATACTGTTTATACAGTTGTACAAATGCACACAGCTGGGCAGTGTAAAGGTAATTTACATAGGCTTGCTGCTGTGAGCCTTTCACCAAAAGACTGAACTATACTTTTTGATATTTCTGACCCTACTGCACTTTGACCCTCGACTATGTCTCAGAAACCCTGTCTTAACATAGTCCAAAGTGTCTGCCTTGCAATCTCAAATTAGGCCACTCCTAGTAAGGTGAGACCCTAGAATTGTAATCTCTATTTTTAAAGATGGCTGGTGGTAAAACAGGATATTCTGTGGTGCAGGATCATTCTCTGCACATTGTTGGATCTTTTGTAGATGGTATCTGATCCTTTTCACTCTTGGCTCACAAACTGTCTGCAACCTGCAGTAGTTGGCCCCTTGGTAGCAATAGGTGCTACTATCTACCTCACCCCAGACTAACAGTGCAAATGCAACTTGATAAGCCATACAAGTCACACCCCCTATTAATGGAGAATACCACCCAGCCATTTGGTAAACTTCAAGTGGTAGGCCTTTGTCACAATGTGCACCCATGGCTACCTAGTCATCTTATCCGCTGTTGTGATGAACAGACAAACATTCATGAGTTCAGTCCAAGCAGCTTTACTACACACAAATGCATCAGGAATGAGGCTTTGTAACTTAAACTTAAATAAACTTACAAATAGACTGACTGCCACACTCATACATGTTAACACTCTGGTTGTTCTCTCAAAATGGCACTGCTGCCTGCACGTGCTCACTATTTATATGCACGTGCTTACATATGGAAATGCTTCTTAAAGGTACATACACACACTCTATTCTACATCCTCCCTCTTTGAGAAATAGTCCGTAGGTGAAATGACAGTATTCAATGACATGTGATTTACAGAAATTATATTTTGATGTGGAATTACACAGAACTAATTATCTGACATGCAATCATAAAAAATCAGACACATATAAAACAATCATGTCCAGGTTGCCATGCATTTTACACTAGGTCTGGAAATAAGACCTGATCATGTAACATAAAAGTCAGAACTGGATCTAGCAACAGGGACTGTCTGCATGGAATGTCCAACTTTGGGGACAACTGGGACATCATCAGGAACGGGAATGGATACTGAGACATGTTCTTTGGTATGAACATTGTCAGGGTTGCTCTGAAATATAGAGTCTGTATCACAGGTATGATGCTGCTGCTGTATCTCTTCTGATACAGGAAGAAGATGCCTGCAGTTTCTCCTGTATTCTATACCCTCATATTCCACTAAGTAGGATCTCAGCTCTGCACATATATCTCTTACTTGACCAGTTTGATCAAAGCCTTTTGCCATTTGTATCCTCACTGTCGCCTTCTTTTAATGGACAAAGAAATCTGCTCATTTTATCATAGCTGGACTTCTGAGAAGAAAGCTTCTTAAAAAGCTGGGCTTTGATTGCTCTGTTGTTTTTAACATTAGGCACCAACAAACTAAAACTGATAGGCAAGGTTGTTCTGGTTTACCTAGATAGAAGTCACTGAGCAGGCAAGCCAAGGAGGTTGTTACGGGGTATATTTCTGAAAGTAAGTAAATTCAAGAAGATATCAGTATTGTCACACATTGAGCTCTCTAGTAATTGCTTTGCACTGTGTACTGCACATTCAGCAAGGCCATTTGACTGTGGGTATTCAGGACTACTAGTAACATGAATAAAGTCCCACCCTTTTGCAAATTTCTGAAACAATTCACAGGTAAACTGAGAACCGTTGTCAGAAATAACTTTGTGTGGACTACCATGGACTGAGAAATGACATTTCATCTTAGTAATAACAGCACTGGACTTTAGGATAGGTAGCAAATCGATTTCAAACCAGCTTGAATAAGAGTCTGCCAACACTACCTAATGCTGATTATTCCGCTCAAATATATCACTTGCTACTGTTGACCAAGGAAGTTTAGGAATTTGGCTTAGCTGAAGTGGCTCTTTTTGAAAGTGTGGCTTAGTACTGTTGCCACTGAACCAGAAGAAAGCACTTTATCAATGTCATTCAATAGAGAAGACCAAAATACTAGTCCTTTTGTCCTTCTTTTGGTGGACTCAGAACCTGGGTGGCTGTGATGGAAAATCTGAATGTATTCATGTTGTAAGGAAGTAGGAACAACAACTTTTGGACCTTTGAAAATGATACCATCTTCCATCAGCATCTCATCTCTGTATGGAAAGTAAGGTTGCACATGTGGTGGTACACAGGATTGCTCTGATGGCCATCCTACATTAATGAAGTGGTTGAGATTTTGCAAAATTGGATCAGTGTTTGTATGATCTCTAAGCTCATTGAGTCTCGTGGTAGAAAAATTACGTACTTCCATGACACCAAAGTCAAAATTCTCTGCATCAATCAGTTCCATGGTATTTCTGGGCCATCTGGATAAGGTATCAGCCAGATAAAGAAGTTTACTTTTTGTATAGACAATTTTGAAATTATACTTTTGCAATTTGAGCATCATTGTTTGTAATCTTGCTGGAGCTGAATGTTTATTTATTTATTTATTTATTTACATTTGTTTACCGGGAAATTCTGACTGGACGCAGGTCCTTTTTCGGTAGATGCCTGGGGAGAAAAGCTCCACATCATGTAAACGATAGAGATACAAAGTTGCAGCAATAGTAAACAACATAACAGGTTGTTCACTTTAATACAATAACAAGATATTATCAACAGTATATACAGAAAATGTTGCAAGTTAAGATAGTTTCTTGTCATTTATAATAGTAGTAGCAAAGTTGTCAGACAAGATGCTAAAGTATGTAAAGACAACTAGCTATTTCTGTTAGAACAAGGACAAAGCCAATGCAAATTTAAGTGGAATTTGAGTACAGTCTTGAAAAGGCTGCTGGAAGATAGAGTAGTTATAGAGGGTGGAAGATTGTTCCAAAGTTTAGATATGGTACATGAAAATATGTGAGTTGATTTTTGTTGCTTGATCTTAGGGGCCTAGTGGGGCGATAGGGTTGGAGAAGGGTTTGAAGGGAAGGGATGTTAAGGGGGTGTTTAATAAGTTTATGAGCGAGGGTGAGCTGATTAAAGTGAAGGAGTTTAGTTCTTTAAGGGAGATACAATGATGGCTGTGGTAGGAGGTTCCAGTGGCAAATTTAGCAATTTTGTTGTAACAAGCATCCAGCTTGTGTAGGTCTGTCTGTCTAAGGTTGGTAAGTATCGGGGATGCATACAGTAAGGTGGAGATTAGCTGGGAATTGGCTATGGAGATTCTAGCTGCCTTGGTTAGGAATTGGCGGCTTCGATAATAATGCACCAAGTTTCTTGTGAACTTTTTAATTGTGAGAGATATGTGGGTGTCAAATCTAAGTTTGTTGTCTATTTCCACACCAAGTAATTTTGTGTGTTCTGATGGAGAGATGATGGTATTGTCTTTGGCAAGAATGTTGAAGTGGGGGTGTTTTGGTTGGCTTTGGAAGGTTGGAAAAGGAGAAGTTTTGTCTAATTGGGTTGAGTAGGAGCTGAGCATTGGATAGCCAGCTTTCTACAGAAGAGAATGATTACTGTGTGATTTGTTGTAGTTCTGGTAGAGTGGGGGCAGAGCAGATGAGAGTAGAGTCATCTGCGTACTGTATAAGAGATGCTTGTGTGGTGGCAGTATGTAGGTTGTTAGTGAAAAGTGAGAATATAATATATTAAATTTACTGATCCCAAGGATATTGCCAATATTCTGGCAGATCGATTCAGTGCCAACTTCACCCCCCTCTCACCCCCTAAATGGCCCATCTCAATACCGGAAGATTGCCAAATTCCGGTAATAACGGCCACACAGGTAAAAAACGCACTCTCCAACGCTAAGAATACAGCATCCATGGGACCAGATGACATCCCGGGCTGTGTACTGCATGAACTACAATATGAACTGGCACCTCACCTAAGTGTCATGTTTAATCATAGCCTCACCTCAGGTTTTGTGCCCACTGAGTGGCGCACAGCTACAGTTATCCCACTCCACAAGGGGGGAACCACCTTGGATCCCGGAAACTACCGTCCCATCAGTCTGACAAGCCTTATCTGCAAGGCCATGGAGCGTATTATCATGGAACTTATAAACAAAGACATTGGCAACCTTCAAACACTGGACCCCACCCAGTTTGGCTTCGTGAAGGGCCGATCTTGTCTCCTGAACTTGATTGACTTCTTCGAATCAGTCTCCAGAGCCATGGACAAGGGTAAGGTGGTCCACACAGCCTATTTAGACCTTGCCAAGGCCTTTGACACCATCCCCCACTCTGGAATCATAGATAAACTTACTAAGCTGGGCATTAATCCCTACATCACCCAATGGGTTGCTAACTGGCTTACTGATAGAACCCACACTGTAAAAGTAGCCGACTCCAAATCCAGCTCCAGACAAGTGACAAGTGGAGTACCTCAGGGTTCAGTCCTGGGACCGCTCTTGTTTGGCATCTACTTCTCTGAAGTACAGGCCAACACAAAGGGACTCTGGATAACAAAGTTTGCAGATGACTGCAAACTGGGAGCCATTATTGAATCCCCAAATGATGTGGATACTCTACAAAAGGGCCTTACAGAAACAGATGCTTGGTGCCAGAGCCATGGGCTCAAGCTCAATGCCAAGAAATGTATAGTTATCCCCTTTGGGAAAAAACATGTATCCGTGAATTACCATATAGGTGGCAGTACACTAAACACCGAAAGTTTGATAAGAGACTTAGGGACACAGGTGGACAGTGGTCTCACCTTCGATAACCACATTGCCACAACAGTCAGGAAATCTATGTAGCACACCTCATCACTAAGGGCTTTTCATCCAGAAAAAAGGAGGTCATTGTCCCACTGTACTCATCCCTCATTAGACCCATTATAGAATACAATGCCCCGTTTGGTATGTACCTCTCAAGACATCTGCAACAACTAGAAAGGCCACAGAAATACCTCACTAAAAGAATCACAGGCCTAAAGCAGATGCCCTACGCTGACCACCTTAAAAAACTCCAGCTATACTCTGTCGCATATCGTCTACTCAGAGGCGATCTTTGCTTAACATACAAGGCCATGTCAAACACAGAGCTGTTGGACATGCTACACTTAAAGAAATCCCAATCCCTCAGAGTCATACGCTCCAGGGATCTAAACCTTGTCATCACAATAAACAAAACATGCTGGAGGGATAGATTCCTGACCCAGAGACTCCCCAGACTCTGGAATAGATTGCCCATACATGTCAAGCAGAGTGCCTCTTTGGTCCTCTTCAAAAGGAACCTTGACGATTGGATGGGAATAAGGAAATTCACCCCAGGGATCATGTCAGTCACCCTGCTAGACAGGGGTCCAGGGAAGTAAATAGTGTGGGAAGAAATAGCCAGGGAATTGTTATGGCTAGGCTTGTATATGCCCTAGGGCTGATAGCCTAGTACCAGCCTATGAACCTATGAACCTATGAGCCGAGGATAGACCCTTAGGGAACTCTGAGAGTAACTGGGAGGCAAGGTGATGTGTTTTTGTCCCAGATTACAGATTGCTGGCATCCGTGTAGATAGCTGAGGAACCAGTTGCAGGCTGGTTGTGAGAAGGAGAGGTTGGGGAGAGTATAAAGATAGTAGCTCATGAGATACCATGTCAAAGACCTTCGAGAGTTCTAGAAATATGGCAGTAGAGAAGAGGCCATTGTTTTTGTGATTAAGTATAGTGTTGGTGAAGGAGAGCAGAGCGGAGGTAGTGCTGTGATATGGCCTGAAACCATGTTGGGTTTTGGAGAGGAGATTATTAGCTAGGAGGTAGTTGGAGACCTGGGTGTTGATACATTTTTCAATTATCTTGGAGTGAGGGGAGAGGATACCAATGTGGCGGTATATGGGGAGGTCGGTGGAGGGGGTGCCTTTGTGGAGGGGAATGATGTGGGATATTTTCCATATCGAGGGAACATAGCTTTCTGTTATGGAATGGTTGATTAGAATTGAAATCGGGTAGGCTAGTGTATCAGATGCAATTTTCAAGTATTCAGAGGGAAGGTTGTCAGCTGTGAGTTTGGTGGGTTTAAGTTTTGACAATAGTCTTTTTATGTTGGAGGTAGGTACTGAGGTGAAGAAGAAAAGAGGAGTAGGGGTTTAGAGTTAGGAGTTGGGGGGACTGTTGTAGGGAAGTGTTGCTTGTTTAGAGATGTTATAGTTTCAGTGAAATATTTGTTGAAGGATTCAGCAATACTGCTGGAGGAGGGGGGAATGGACGGCTGGGGGGTATCAACCTTCCCTTGATGGAGGATATTGTTAATAGTGGACCAGAATTGCTTAGGGTAGTGGTTGGTAGAGTTTAGGGTAGATTTATATTAAAGGGATTTGTCTAACTTTATATGCTTTTTGGCTTTATTGCACAGTTCAAGAAATGATTGCCTATCTGAGTTATTTTTTGTTAGTCGCCAGTGCTCCCAGGCCTTATCTCTGAATTTCATGAGGGTTCTGGTGGTCTTTTGTAACCATGGGGCATGCCTGGATCTGACTTTGGCATTTCTTACAGGAGCATGGGTGTTTAGGATAGAGAGGAAGGTACTGTTGAAGAAGTGGACAGCCTCATCTAGGTTGAGGTATTTTAGTGGTGACCAGTTAACTTTTTGCAGGGAGGAGATGAAGGAGTTGGGGTTGAAGTTGGACTTGTTCCGTATTCGCCTGTGGGTAATGGGCTTGAGACTGTTTGTGATGTGCTGAATTAGGAAAGTGGGGGAGTGGTCAGACTGTCAGGTAAGCAGCCTGCTAGGTAAGAGTGAGGGGCTTTGTTGACTAGGATCCAGTCAAGTAAGGTATGATTTTTAGGGTTTTTGTTGATTCCGGTAGGGGATTGAATAAGTTGAGTGAACCCATGGAGATTAAGGTGAATGGTTGGGAGACTGTTATTATAGGATAGCCAGTTAATGTTAAAGTCACAGAGAATGATGGTTTCCTGGGGTAGAGATAGAGTAGTCCAGCTCAGGAGATTTTCTAGGGGCGTGATATTTTGCCCTGGTGGGAAATAGCATCCTATGATATTGATTGTTTTGTTTGGGTTTAGTTTGAGATTGGCATAAAGGATTTCTTCATTTTTGTGGTGAGGGGCAGATGAGTTCAGGAGTTGAGAATGTATCGGCTTCTTTAAAATAGTGACTAGAAGTTGATGGTCAGTTTCTATTTGGATATCTCGGCCATAAAGATAATCATGGAATTTCGAACATGCGAACACAATTGTCAAAAGTTCCTTCTCAATTTGAGCATACTGCATCTCAGTTTGCGTAAAAGTTCTAGATGCATAGGCAACAGATCTGCCTTCTTGAAGAATAACTGCACCAAGACCAAACTTTGAAGCCTCACAGGAAAGAACTACTGGTTTGTGGACATCATAGTATCTTAATGTAGATGGGTTATCAATTTGCTGTTTGAGGTTATCAAATGCTCTCTGATGTTGTTCTTATCATGACCAGGCAGCATTTCTGCATGTCAGCTCTCTTAAAGGCACTGATAACTGATAAATAAATAAAGTCAGGAATAAATTTGCCCAAATAGTTAACCATACCAAGAAAATGCTGTAGGGCTTGCACATTGTCTGGAGCTGGCAGCTCAAGAACGGCCGCTTGCTTAGATGGATCTGGTCGTAAGCTTGTACTGGTAAATAAATGAACTACAGAAGTAACTTCTGGTGATCTGAATTTGCACTTCAGAGGACTGAGCTTTAAATTCACTTCACGCGGTCTGTCCAGAAATTTCCTGAGGTTTCTCTCATGCTCTGCTTCACTATTGCCTCCAACCAGCAAATTATCAGCCTGAAAAAATTTGCTCCATTGCAAGCTGAAAGACTACACTGGCAGAATTTATTCCAAAAGGCATCCTTAGGAATCTGTATCTACCAAATGGGGTACTGAATGTAGTCAGTAGTGAAGATTTGAGATCAAGCATCACTTGCCAAAATGAAATTTTTGCATCTAAGACAGAAAAAACAGTGGCATTTGGCATGAGGGTGGCAATTTCCTCGACTGTATACATAGGATGATGAGGTCTTTTTAATGCCTTGCTCAAGTCTCTTAGGTCAATGCATATTCTGATTTCATCTGAATTTTTCTTATGAGCAGCTACCATGGAAGACACCCACTCAGATGGCTCTGTGACTGGACAAATCACACCTTGTTGCACCATTTTGTCTAATTGGACCTTGACTTTGTCCTGCATAGCTGTTGGAACTCTTCTTGCTGGTCTGACCACTGGAATGACCTCTGGGTCTACTTTCATGGAGTACACAACTGGAAGTTTGCCTAGCTTGTCGTCTTAAACATCTGCATACTCTGAGAAAACAAACTCAGTAAAGCTGGAACTGGGACATGTGCTTAAATGATGGACTTCTTTGGTAAACGAAAGCAGTTTCATTCTTAAACTGTCTCTGAGACCTAATAATGACTGCACAGGTCTTCAGACTACATAAAATTGCAAGCTGTAACTGTTCCCAGCCGAATAGCATGAAAGCACTACTGACCCTTCAGTTTGAATCTCTTGACCTCCATAAGAAACACACTTCACACAATTGGCCAAATTATGCTGCTCACCAGCTCCCACTTTAGCAAATGTTTCTGCTGACATTACATTACACTTTCAACCAGTGTCTACTTTGAGCTCCGTGGGATTACCATTGATCAGGACAGTACAAAATACTTCATTCTTTGCCAACAAATCTACTGCATTAATCTTTTCACTGACCACTGATACACCATCTACATAAAAAGTAGGGTTGCAGCTCTCTACATGATTAACTTGATTTTTTGAGTGACCTTTCTTAATAACTGAATGAGGCTTGCTTGATTTACAAAACTTTTGAAAATGGTTCTATTTTTTACACTTGTGGTATCGCTGACCAGATGTTAAGCACTTCTCTCTTTTAGACGCATGATTGGCACCACAATTACTACAGTTAACAGACTTGGATTTTGCTGACTCACCGTTATACTGCACTGAGCATGGCATTTTTACTGAGCTAGTCTTGGAATTTGCTAGAAAGCTACAAGGTTTCCCTGCCAGACCTGCATGGCTTGCAGCTGCCATGTACTTAGGCCTGTTTCTGCTTGCCACATGTTGCATGCTGTCTACATTTGCTCTAGAGGCTGCTGAAACCATGCTCTTATCACTTGTAAGCATACTTGTGTGCCTTTCTGTCAGCTCATGGATTTGACAAATCTATATGGCTTTGCTTAAATTTAAATCACTGTCACGAAGCAAAATCTTTCTCACTGCAGCACTATTAACACCACACACAAGCCTGCCCTTTATTAACTCATCATTCAAGTCACCAAATCTGCATTTTTGGCTTTATTTCACAAGTCAGTGATATAAGCTGCAAACGTTTCACCTGGCCTTTGGTCTCTTGTACAAAATAAGTGCCTGTCTAATGTAACATTTGTCTGGGGGTTGCACATTTCTCTAAATTTGTTTTAAGCACTCAGGGTCCTCCCTTGATTCAGCTGGTAACACAATATGGCATTTCCCCCCACTCCTGCATATACTTCTGGGGCATACACAAATGAATGCTCTCTTATAATAGCCATTGACCCAGCTAAGTTAAGCAAAATGAATGCCCTTGTATGTATATCTTTGTCAGAAAAAGCTGTTTGTATGAAAATATCATATTCCTGATCGAATACTCTCCAGTTCTTTGTTATATTATTATTAAACACAACCAGAATGGGTCTGTGAAGTGCCTCTGCTATAGCACATACAGTAGTGAAGGTGCTTGGAATTACATACAAACATACATACACATAAATATGCCAGAACATGTAATTATGCCCAGTAGCACAACAAACTCTTTGAAATAACTGCACTTTGCCAAATAGATTTCCATAGCATAAGAATACTCTGAAATCACTGTAGTTTGTGAAACCACTGTTTATCAGAGTAAGAAATATTTTAAAATTACAGTACTTTGCAAATAAACTGCATACAGCAGAAAAAGCTCAGAGACAGAGTAAGAAACACTTCGACATCAATGCACTTTGCAAATAAATGTACACAGCACAAAAACTCCTCAAAATGGCTGTACTTTGTGAAATAATTCTGCACAGTGTAAGAAACACTTTGAAATGGCTGCACTGCGAATAAATGTGCACAACACAAGAAACTTTTTGAAATCACTGTACTTTCACTGCACTTTGCAATATAACTGTACTTTGCACACAGAAAACTCTTTGAAATAATTGCACTGTAATAAAGCACACACTCTGCAAACACTTTGCACACTCTGAGATACTTCAAACAACTCTAGTTATGCTTTGAATGGCTTTGGTCAAAGGGAAAGAGTAGTTTGTGCCCAAAACACGGTCTTTTACTAAAAAACATGCAGTCACCTTCTCTTTAAGCTTAATTTACCCTTGTTATGCCCTTTTAATCTCTTATCATGCTCATTATAGTTTTTTTTTGTGCCCGTTTTACTTTAAACATACTCGTTATGCAAGCCAAAGATAATTCTGAGCCACATATGAATATCTATGCTAGTATTATCAAATAAAGGAGTTTCATTTTGTTTAATTAATAATGTGTTTTGTGCCTTTTATTTGACTAATGATATGTTTTGTGCTACTCATTTGATTAATAATGTGTTTTGTGCCTTAAAATTGCTTCGCTTAATTTTCTGTGCCAAATAAATCATTTGTGCAGTTTTTTCTTTACCTTAAATTTGTTTCTGGCCTTTTTCATTTGTCTGAGCTCCATTTCACTCAACCAGCTTAATCTGCCTTCACCTTCAACTCTGCACGTCATGGCTTGAAGAAGTTGCTCTCCTAATCCCGGTTGTGACACCATGTCATTCGTCTGGTCAGGATAAAACAGACAAACATTTCTGGGTTCAGTTCAAGCAGCTTTATTACAGACAAACACATCAGGAATGAGGCTTAGTTCAAGCACCTTTATTATACACAAACACATTAGGAATGAGGCTTTGTAACTTAAACTTAAATACACTTATAAACAGACTTACTACCACACAAATACATATTAACACTCTGGCTGTCCTCTCAAAATGGCACTGCTGCCTGCACGTGCTCACTATTTATATGCACATGCTTACATCTGGAAATGCTTCTTAAAGGTATATATACACTCTCTGATCTACACTAAGTAAAGCTGCAGCTTGAATAACTCACAGAAAAACAGTTATCTTCATCTCATATATCCAGCTGTACAGATGGCACTCCAGACTTAATGCAGTATGGGATAGGCGATTCTTAAAGACATAGCAATATATTATATAGTCATAGTATATACACACAGGTAAAAAGCTGTACACCATTTTATCATCACAGGATTAGACTTCCCATCCCACTTAAATGGGTGAGCCAGCATTTATCCTCTCAATCCTACCCCACCATCTGGCTACTCCAGCACCTTGACCTGCTTACCAAACCTGTGTAGGCTAGGCTACAGATAGGGCATCATGCCTCTGCACCACAGAAGGGGCTGTACAAGACTGCACCAATTTGGTTTTCAGCTTCATATGAATGGAGTAAAATATAAACCTCAAATGTTTCATGGAACAATTTTCAGCAGTAACTTGCTGTATGGGTATAATTGTGGCTCTCCTACAGACATACTGAATGCAGGCTTTTAAAACCAGTCAGTTGAAACCAAAGCAGTAGTACTAAGTACAAAGTCAGTATGTCACTCAGTATTAATATTTCTATGCTAAACAACCGAAGGTGTGGTTATAGGTAAACTACAATACATTTCATTAAATGTTAGTTCAGACAGTAACCACTACATTGCTTGTCAACCATTTAGTAATGTATAAATGTACTGTATTAAGCCAAAAATGCAAAAGGATAAGCTCCCATGGCAGAATAAAGCATATTTCTGAAATTTTGCATAGAAATGCATACTTGTCTTTTAAATCCACAGTGACAAAGCTTTGCAAATAGATTTGTTTTTAGTGACAGATCATTACATTGCCCTACATTTATGATACAGACACAGGCATTGCTTAACATGTATTAATGCCGGTGCATGGTTTAAGAGGCACCTTTATGAAATAGATCAATGTTTAATCCCTTTTACTACACTGTTAGTAGTATTTTGGAATGCTTCCATACTGTGCATAATGAAAATTGGGGTTAAAATGGAAAAAGGGAAGCTGTACAAGAATCAGACTACTGTTTGTTGACATTTTAAACATCTTTCTTTTTTTTTTGTTCTAGCTCTCCTTGCAATAGGAGAAGGACATTGACCTCTAAGCACACAGTGTGCATAAACATTGCCTGCTGACGAGATTTGTTTATGTAGGTATTCTGTGGCAGGGGAAATTTTTCATAATGTCATTGCAAAATAAATTAAAATGTTCATCTTCATATTGCTGGCTCCATTGCATTAAAATGAATGCTGCTAGCTCATTTAATTAGTATAGTTAGAACTGTCTCTTCTCTGCTTCACTGACTCTCCAAATCACACTTTAATTTGTCAAAATCAGGCTCTTGTTTTGACTTCATTCTTCATTACTGAACAGGCAGTGTCATTTAAATAAATGTTTGTGGCACAGTAAAACAGATCATAGTGGAGTCCAAATATTTTTATAACTTGGAATCAGTGAGAACTGCTATGTCGCTTGCTCAACTTATTTTTTCATATTTTATTTTCTCTCTCTCTCATTCACTGTTGGAAGCTTGCCTTGCTTTAATGCTAGCAAGCTGAGCAGCCCGCTATAACTAATGATGTACGGCTGGCCATATCTCATGCTGGCAGCTGCCTGCACTTTGAAACAGTTTTCTTCTGTGTTCTCAAAGACAAATGATGACACAAGATGCAATTGCTATAAATTACCCTCATCAAATCATTCTCTTTAAGAACTGATGAGAAATCAGTAAACCTCTTGCTTTTTTTTTTTTTTTTTTTTTTTTTAGCAGATGAAGCCATGTGAAATGGTTGTTCCAAACAAATAGTTGCAATACCTGATTACCTATTTACCTGTACTGGCACTACCCCTGTGCATAAAATGTATTCACCTGAAAAAAAAAAAAAAATATATATATATATATATATATATATATATATATATATATATAAGATTGAACAAGACAGAAGAAGAATTTCAACAAAGCATAACCATCTAACCTTCAGCTCTCTGAAGGTATTGTAATTCTCTCAACATTATTGCAAAATGATCAAAGAAAATGAATACTGTATCTCTACAGGAAATGTTTAATCTGACAAAGTCAAGTTATGTGCTTGAACCTGGTCCAGGCCAGAATTCCCTAGCATCTCAGTCACTGTAGATAGTGTCACCAGCTCATGTCACGTTGCATTCTGTGCCATCCTTGTGTTACGGTATGTGATGTGGTATTCTCTGATAATGCAAGGCATTCAGATCAGCAGCATATTGTAACACACACATGGGAAGAAACGGTTGGATGTTGAAACGTATATGAATAGTAACTAGAAAACATGGGTGCAAAATTATGATGTAGCTATACAAATCCCCAGTTTGGTAATCCTTGTCAAATGTGTTAACCACTCTAATGTTAATTCTGATACTTTAGTATAAAAGGAGACAGTGCAAAGTAAGAACAGAAAAGGGTGTGATGGAAAAATGAGATAAGATCATGTGTATGCAATGAATATATTTCACAGACTAGTATCAATTACAGGCAGGGAAGAAGCAAAAAAAGATATAACGCAAACGTACACTAGCCGAACATACGCTAACCGCAAGTAGGATAAGAAACTAAGCCCATAAATATTGCTCTTATAAACTTAGCAAGTTGCTAGAATAAAAAAGATTTATGTTACCATGCATTTTCTGAAGGTTATGAATGCCTGTCATTATTTACTGAATTCAGTCCTCACTGATTCACCACAAAAACCCAGAACATCACAAATTCTATTAGGAGCAGAACAAAAATACGAGACAAAAATCTTGACATTTGAGAGGTACACAAGCTCAACACAAATCGTGATCATTCCAGTTAGGAGGGGATTCCAAGAAAGTGTTATACTCATCTTCATCAATAAACATAATAAAAGAGTTGAAATTGGGTATATGAAACAATCAGAAACTAAATGCAGAAGGGTTAGGCAAGTGTAGCTGAAAAAGAGGAAAATGAGACAGGTGACACTGCAAGGCTGATGTACTAAAGTGATTCAGAAGGCTAAAATTCATTATCAACTACTAGGTAGCCCTAGTAAGTCATTGACATTTTTGTACTGACCTTCATGTTTTTAAATAGTCCTTGTTTTCAATCCCCACCTTTCCACCTGAAAGGTTTTTGGCGCAGGTACAAAGTTTGGGATTTCAGTGTATTGCCCACAATGCAGTAAGCTCATGCAAATGGCATGCTCTCTGTTCTTGAAGGGTTTTTATCTATGTCTACATTCTGATTGAGGCTGAGGAATACTGTACTTTGTCACTGGGATGTAAGTGAGGCAGACATACTAGGGAGGCATGTACCAGAGTGCATTTAGCCCCTGCACTCTGTGAAGAGCATCAGAAGAAAGAGCAATAACTGTCCAAGATGACGTCACTCAACGAAAAGAGGGTTGCAGATGGCATTTTGGCAGAAAGTCAACAGGATTTCCACCACAGGTCCTTCACTCTTTGTGTATGGACTGAACAACACACACTGAATGTTGCATATGAAATGGCTGATATCTACCAAGTCATCACCTGTTGAACTGACAAGGTATGTACAATGCTGCTTTCCCCTCAGATGGAGCAGGAAATGTAATATTACACTCTGCCCTGCTGCCTACCCCTCCATGTTTGTTTCACATTAGAAAATTCCTGTGGTTTTCTGCAGTTCTGCAATACATCACCAGAATGGACAGCCAGTAGCTGGTACGACCGTCTTCTCAGATTTGCAGCCAGTAAAACTGGGGCAGGCTGAGACTTATTAATCCAGATCAAATTAGAAATAATACACACCCACACTCGTGTGCGCGCGCACACACACACACACACACACACACACACACACACACACACACAAACACACAAATGCAGAGAATTTACATGCAAAAAACTTTTCTGCAAACTTCACAACAAGTAAAACCATCTATCAGCGTGATACAGTGATATCAGTTGTATAAATACACATAACACAATTACTTCCAAAATACTGTTAAAACTCAAGTCCAACAGGACCAAAGAATGTAGCTGGTGGCTTCCTACAGAGCATCAAAGAAACTTAAGTCAACCTCTATCAGACATGCTAAACATAATCTTAGCATATGGTTCCCTCACTGGCCTATTGTTATAGCCTGCAGTAGCCCTTACTCAAAAACCATGGGGGTGGTCAGATCGAATCCAAACAATTTAAACCCATCACCCTGACTGAAATTCTATGTAGAATCGTGGTCCTGGTCAGAATTAAGTTTTCTCCAGAATGAATTAGTGGTCCATCTTCTGTAAGGTATAGGACAGTATAGGCTTCCTTCTGAATTGTTTGGTATTTTTGAAGAAGTAACAGTGGCACTTCCTGAAGGACAGACAGTGTAGGTTAATTGTCCAATCTTTGCTAAATCTTGCAATGTGATTCTACATAAGACACTACTTGAAAAATCAAAATCATTAAATTGCAACCCATACCAACCCCTACATAATTCAATGGATATAACAATACTAAATGAAAAATAAAGCACAGTAATAAGGGATGCTTTTCTATCTCAGTCGGGGGAGTACTAGTGGTGTCCAACAATACTCTGTCTTGTAGACACTTCTTGTCAGGCTATTTTTCTCAGATAGAAAGTGAAAAATGCATTATAGGTAACAAAATATGCAAATAGCTGCAAACTGAGTATTTTACTTATTTCAGTAAAAAATACTGAAGCTAACCAAGATGGTGGTATGCTGGGAGAAAGGTAGGGGAGAATGACAATAGTACTTTAAAGGCACCACAGCAGAGTGGAAGGAGGTGGTGAAGGAATATTTTACTGTAAGAAAGATAAATCATAAGGACCAGCTATGTTAACTTCTAGTTTCCTCAGGAATCTGAACTTGTGCTGACAGATCACGTGACATAGATTTTCCACAAATCAATGGTCAGTGCAGAAGGACGTGAGGAATGAAGGACAAAATGAGGAGCCTTGTTTAATGTGGATGCAGACAAATCTGAAGAAATATAGGCTTGTACACCTAACATCAGTGGCAGGAAAGTCATGAGAGAATCTTAAAGTAAAGTCTGCTTTCCTAGAGAATAGAAGACCAGCATGAGTTTGTGGATAAAATGAACTGTTAATCAAACTTGATCTTGTCTTAGAAGCAAGTTAAATAACAGCTTCATTAGAGCTACAAACAGATGTGATCTACCCAGGGAAAAAAAATCGATATTCCGAGAAACATACACACAACACAAACACCACAAAAAACAGCAATCCACACACATACACTTAAATTCCTACACCTAAACCTAAACTAAACTTTACATACACTGCTAGCTATCCACTTACCTTAAACCGACCCTAACTCTAAGGTCAGTCACTATCGCACACTCACCTCACCCGCACCCTAACCCTAACTCACCAAACCCTCCCTCTAACCCTAGCCTACACACAACCGCACACTTACCTGACCTGCTCCCTAACCCTAACTCTCCTAACCCGCCCCCTAACCCTAACCTACACACAATTGCACACTTATCTGAACCCAACCCATAACACTCCAACATATCGAATGCTGAAAACAGCAAAGCCACAGCAACGGCCCACCAAATTCTTTCCCTGGGACTGTTTTCAGCATTCGACAAAACTGGTTCGATATTATACCATTCGAACTTTATAAAATTCGATGTTATAATATAGACACAGCTGAGAGAAGGCACAATTAATACTGAGGGACCAACTACTCCACAGATGTATGTGATTATTTCTTCATAGTGTGGGTTGTGGATCCATGGAGGGGATTACCAGAATGTGCAGTGAAGGATAAATCCATAGAGAGACAGAGAGTGAAGATGATGTGGGACAGGTGGGGAAAGACTGCGGGGCAAGTATGGCTGAAAGGTGATAGACTGTTAAATGCACTTAGAGGGAATAATAAATATGTTTTTTCTCTTTCTACTATCAGCAAAAGATAATATAATGCAGCTTTGGCCTTACTAATGTTCAGTAAAAAGGTATCCCTGTCATTCACTTCTTGGAATCTCATCCACAGATTAACTCCACAGTATTTAACTTGCCGTTACTGCTGCCTTTTCACATTTTGCCTGATAGTTTGGTTTCTATATTGACACCTCTCACATCTTAGTCTTATTCTCATGTTTCTAGCTTGACTCCTCCAACTGTGCACTCTTCCTTTAGACTGTTCCAAGTATAACACCAAACACTTCAAAGGGCTGAGATGAAACCACACCTCCACCCTTCCGGTGCTTATGTCTTAGATAGCACCACCCATCAGCCTTGGTCTCATCTGCAAATGGACTCAGGCCCAGTATCAGGTCTGAGACTGAACAGGGCTGCACAGAGGGCCAGCCTCTATGGAACAGCTTTTGTCATGTTCTGATCCTCTTCTAGCTCCACTCTGACAGCTGGTGTATATTCTCTAACCACTTTACCTATTTGTACATCCTGCTCCCCATTCCTAACTGCATTGTAGGGCAAGGAGTGCCTCTATTACATTCTGAATTTGGGAAAAGGATAACCTTGTTAAGCACCTCCCTGAAGTAAGAAAGGTGCTTAGCATAGAGAATTACAATCATGCCTCAGATTGTAACCATCTTATTATGTGTCACAGACATGGATGCTAAGAAATTCACCTCAAGAGTGAAGCTTGAGATGTGAATCTTGGTATTCATGTCTCTAACACATAATAATAGGCAATGAAAGGTGAAAGGTGATCATAATTCTTTGTAGTGCATAGAGCTTTAACTGCTCCATGTGCTGCCAGTTACAAAAAAGGGAAATAAATGCAAAGTATTTTGCTGGCTTTCAAATCTGGTAAAACACTTAGTGAGTACTGTCAAACAGACAGCAGCACACCTTTCATCTTATTTGCTTATGAATTCTCGAGGGGGGGTAGGAAACAAAGAATCAAAACCAGGAACAGTTTTTAAATATTATTCTAATTCATTTAAAAGGTTAATAGAACAACATGTTTTGTATAAATATGTATTTTCTGAACAATAAGAAGTATGAAGCTCTAATTCTGATATTACTGTCTATCTGAAATGCTCAGAGATTTACCAGAAAATCAAGCAAAGTTATGAGGGACAGGGAGAAAATATGAGACACACTCAGCTACAGCTGACAGGTATAGGCAGTAGGCAGAAACAAATACATTTTAGCTTCTGCCATTGTCTTTTGCCAACTGGCACTGTCAGCTGTTTGTTCTTACCATAAGACCCAATCATAACAGCACTTAGGGGATATGTAATAATTGTTATACACCCCTTTAAGTGCTGTTATGCTTGGGTCTCATGCAAGAGAAGTACTTAACAAGTGTCTCTTTTCCCCAATATTGGAGAATATCATGGTGTTCCAAGCAGTACAGAGTTTTTTAAGCGCCTCACAGCACTGCTAAGCTCTAGTTTCACTACCTGTGGTCATTGCAAGCCTCCACAATACAGCAGTGAGAAATTAAAACATTTTTAAAAGCTGTTAGACCCTTCACTGACACATAAAAAAGTGTGACAGAGTGAAGTGTTTGACATTAAACTAATTAATGCTTTTCACTCCTAAGAGGGGCACATTGTTTCTGCTTGTTATGCAGCAGCAGTAAGTTTTCATTGGCTTTCAAAGCTGTAAAACACTTTGCATTCTGACAATTGCTGTTTTTTTTGGGAGGAGTAGTACGTGAAGTATATAAAGCTGCATGCCCTGCAAAGAATTATGATCTTGTCTTTCTCCAATCCAGTTATGTGCTCTCAGTATGGATGTCAATATTCACCTTTTAAGCTTCATTTAACTTCCGCTCTTGAGGTGAATGTCTTAACATGTGATTTGAAACCTAAGCATACTCTTCTATATCTTTGTCAGAAACCTGCATTGTGGGACCAAGTTAAAGGCTTTGATGACCTCTACATAGATGACATCTTCATGCTGTCTGTTAAAAATACACTGAAAAGGATGCTTCTCAATTTTTAAGCATTAAGGAATGCTTTCTTATTTTTCCACAACAGAATGGTTTAATATACTAGACCCTGGAGGAACAATATAAAATGTGAGGGCCAGAATCATAGTGCTTACATCATAGCACTTGAGAGGTACCTAAATATTTATAACAGCGTCACAGATGAGCAGGTAAGTTGTGAGATCATAGGTGTACTCCAAAAACAGGCATATGTCAACTGGGGACATCACAATATCTGCAAAGTATAGGCTCATGACCTGACAGTAACAAATAGCAGAAAGGTCATGTGTATGAAATTAGAAAATAAACTAAACGAGGTTGTAATAAGAAATGGCTCAGTGAAAAATATTACTGCGGTATCTGCATACTTCTGACTAAAGCTGAATCTCTTTGTGAAGGTAGACATCACAAACAAGATGGCATACCAAGGTAATCAGATAGGAAGCAAAACAAAGAGAAAAAATGCATTATACTAGACGCTGTACAAAGTTATCCTAAACACTTCTGTCATGATATACTGTAAGATTATTAGAAAAAATATAAGGAAACCACATAATTTATTTCTAGGCTACCACAGTTGTAGAGCATGATACTCAAGTATGTGGCATATATAATTATGGAATTATGTTGAAAGCAGTTCTGTCTGGCAAACCTATAGTTTATCATGCACTGGTAACATCAAAGTGTTAAGATTGCCAAAGTATTCTGGTCAGTATTTCTCTACATTAGAACTGTCTGATGCATACATTGTGCTCTTCAGTTTTGGTTCACAGGGCTCAGAGAAGAAGGAATATGTAAGTTTTAGTTTTTTTCAACCTATTTCTTTTCCCTAAGTTTGTGTGACCTCAGTATTAATATATACAGTAACTGTGGGAATGGAGGCTTGCTTCCACGTTGATGGGGTGGAAGGTAACTTGTCACTGCAAAACATCATTTTGCTGTGTGTAACATTTGAAATGCCACACTTTTGATTATGCAATGTTTTCTGAAGTTGGAAGCTTTAGCTGTGATTGTGCATCGATTAAACGTTAGATGGTATGCAGCTAATCATTGTACCCCTGCTCTGCCTCTATTATTCATGCATCTATTATGTGCATCATTATGCTGTTGTCGTGGGCTAAGACACAACAAATTACTATTGTGGACTTCTTATGCATGGTAATGCCACATCTGAGTTTAGACAATACAAGTGGAAAAAAGGATAGACAACATAAGGAGAGAAATCTTGGAGTAGTGGACAACATGGGAACCTAGAAGTGATTAAGGTGTCAGTAAGTGATAGAGTGACTAACATACTGATGCAAATTAAGGTCATAACAGTGATGGTGCAAAACATAAATGGGGCTAAGTGGAACTCCCAAAGAACAACGAGTAAGGTATTATGATTCCTTAAGTGAAAAGGCAATATTTTTGAGAGTTGCACTGCAGTTTAGTGTTGTTGTTTGACAAAATAATTAACTTATGATTAAAACACTATGTAATAATGATATATGAAATGTTTTATGGAGGATGCACATTTTGTACAAGATTTTTTTAATAGGTGAGTCTGCATGCAGCTATTTGTATTTAACTTAAAGTCAGTAAAAGCCACATCTTAGTCACTGCTTATTTATTACCCCTCATACGTTTCATCCCTTTTATACTTCCACATGCCTTTCACCCACTGTTTCCTTTCCTAACCAGCTCTATCACTGTCCTTATTCTAAGTTACAGCTATACTACTGTCCTTAAGATATTCTAATCTCTACTCATCTATCACCCAATTCCTGTCTCTCTGGTTCGCTCACCTCCTTCTCCGCTCTTTCTGCCAATCTGCATACTTTCTTCCCATCTTCCTACTCTGCTCAATATAGGTAGCTGGCTTTGTGGACCATTTTAATATTATCCAATTTCCCTTTCAGTTCTTGAGTTAACCTACCCAGTTTGGTGTTAGATTGGCCTTACTCATCCCATGGTCAATAATTATATATTACCCCTGATAAGAATAACTGGGGATCAAACCATAAATAAGATGAGGAGACCTATGCATAGGATAAAGGATTTAGGAGCTGCCTCTGTCCATTAGTAGCACAGGAGGCAGTACTGGGGTAAATTTTCTGATACCTATCCATAGATCCAAGTTGCACTTGAATATGGACAGGGATGAGTTTTGTTTTTGCTACTGCGGAGTTTGTTCCAGAGCAGCAGTATTCTCTGGAGGATGCCTCTCCCTCCAAACCATTTTGATGTTTCAGAAGAGGTTTAGATCCTTAGACCGTGTTTCTGATGCCATTCAGCTTGACGTGCAATAGGTCCATCAGTATTGAGTTGGAGGATGATTGTATGCCTGACACAGGTCAATGCTTAGCAGTATGCAGCATACCAAATATAGGGACAGGGCTTTGTGTCGGTCCATGTAGGAGGTATTGGTTAGGCCTTTTATCCTTTTAATAAGGTATCTCTGTGAGCATTCCAATTGTTGTATGAATATGGACAGATATATGCCAAAAGAAGCATTATATTCAATTACTGGACAAATGAGGGCTGAGTAAATATCAGATAGATTTCTTCTTCTATCAGTATTCTTATCTGCCCCACCCATTGACTATGATCTTTGTACACTGTAAATAGGAAAAGCTACTCTTTCTTCACCTATTTATGAATGTTGCACCCTATAAAATCTAATTAAAAATATCACATTTTCTTTTTTCTAACCATGTATACCAAGTATGATATCTCCTGTTCTGTGTATTGCTAAGATTTTGGACTATGTATAATGTTTTATATATTTTGTCTTTGTCTGTATGGTTATGTTTTAGAGCTTTTTTCCCCAGACCGTCACTGAAATGGGGCACTTTTACTTGCCTAGTTGGGCTATCCCAGTAAATGAATGCAATAAATAAATAAATAAAAAGCAATTATCTGCCCGTGTCAGATGGGGAAAATAGCAAAATGTGAAAAGAGTATACAGACTATATTAACTTGAGCATGACTCTAATAGTATAAATTTCTTATATAGTGATTAGATGTAATGGTAAACATTAGCAGCTGACAAGATACCAACATATGAATATGAAGTCAATTGCCAAAATGCCACTCATGCTGAGCATATGACTCTATTGTAGAAGGTTAGGCTACTTATCTTGAAAGACTAGATTTGTACTGTATAGTTAGTGATGCCTGACATAGAAACACCGTCTCGCTACTGCTGAGTGTGATTTTATGTCAGAACATAGAGAATGCTGCACAATTTAAGAGGTCCAAGCAGACACATATGCAGAATAAGCAGGATGTTAAAATGTTGCAAAGTTTAGTAGGGCCAGTTAAATCTGTAGAGAAATCACTCAGAAATTAAAGACACCACACGTATCGGTGGAATAAAGAGCTGATCTGACATGATTTATTGGGCAACATTAGCTTTACAATGCAAACTACTCAAGCATTTGGAATACATGGCCCCTTTCTCAAAAATCTAATAGGTTATTTATGCTAATCACAATGTTTTAATACCCACTTATGTCTAGGAAGAGGGAACAGAATATAGCATGTGTTTTTCTTCTGCCGAAAAAAGTTGTAAAAATACTAGTGTGGAAAGGAAGAAAAAAAACTGGTGCCAAGATGGATGCATATTGACAGAACATAGATAACAGTATTGTTTTGTGTGTGTGTGTGTGTGTGTGTGTGTGTGTGTGTGTGTGTGTGTGTGTGTGAGTGTGTGTGTGTGTGTTTTGGGTTTGTGCTTGTGTGTGGCTATGTGCATGCACATGTGTTTGAGTGTATGTGTGGGGATTATTTCTTTGTGTATCTGCTTGAAAACTTACTGATCTCCTACCATAAAAGTAAAAGTTCTTTCCAACCTGTACACTTAAACCAGTGTTTATTTAGAACAGAAAAATAAAAATCTACATTCTTTCATGGTGTCTAGCATAACACCGAATTGGGAAATAAATCTCAACTAATGTAGATGAACTGAAAAATTAGTTACAACCACAGGAACAAAACAAAAAGCCATACTCCCAGATTTAATAAAATCCATGTAGGCATAGTGTACAGCCTACACTGAAGGTACCATGGCCATGTATGCGGTTCCCCCTTGGTAGCGCGCCATGCATATTAATGTAGGCCCATTACTGAGGGAGAGCCGTGCGACATGAGTAATACACCCCGTGCACTGTCAAAGTGCAGTAAAGCAATGTATGGATATGTATTTAAATATTATTAATAATTTTTTTAATTATGTTTGTGCAGCATGGCAGGAAGCAATGAACACAGGGAAGACATCTAAAAACAGAAATCAAATACTTTTAATTATAAATCCAAAGGTCAAATTTAAGCATAGCTGAGTGGGTTTGAGTGGCATGGCGTGGCACTTAGCTGTGCTTAAACCTATCTCATAGGTATATTTAAAAGTAGAGCAGCATTTCCCCATATCCACATAGCCACGTGGATAGAGTCACAGCCTTATATAAAGCTGGTGCAGGGTTTGAATCCAGGGAGGGGAACTTAATTATTTTTGAAATATAAATTATGCCTTTTCTTTTTTAATTATGATGTGCTGCCCTCCGCAAAGCTGTGCTAAGCCAAGATAGCACTACTAAAACAATTTCTGTTTCAGCACTGCTTGGCTGCACTTAGCTAGTTTGTGCACTGCTAAGCTTTGCTAAGCAGTGCCAGTTTCAGCAACGCGCAGGTCAAATAAGCTGGTTTGTGCACCACTAAGCATTGTTAAGCACTGTCAGTTTAAGCAATGCTGTGCTCAGCTAAGCCAGTTTGCGTGGTGCCAAGCAAAGCAACACATTTTTAAAAATGGCCCAATGATGTGCAAGGACAGGAAAACAGGCTTAAGTACAACAAGCAGGAATATAGCATAACCTGTTGGAGTTTGAACCATACAAGAACTATGGCAGGTGTCAGAGAGGGTGTGTGCTTCTGGACGCAGTGGTGGGACATTCTGGAGTCTAGGGTCATAATTGGACTCCTAGTAATATACCATGACATCTGGCTGCTGCAGGGCCAGTACCAGGGATCGGAGTATAAGTCGGTGGCCTGGGACTGGCTGGCATGTGATCTCATCAGTGCAACAGGTATCCCCCACACAGGTGAGCAGGTCCGTCACCATTTCGATGATCTGAAGCGATGGAAGAGGGGACACCTGGGTCCAGGATGCTTGGGATGGGAATATCCCACAAGTTTGTATGTACTGTTAGCACTGCTTTACCTATACCTAATCTGAATGTGTGATAGGCAGGTATGCATAATGATGAGCTTCTCTCCCTACAGCTGTAGAGGAGAGAGCTCACAACCTAAATGCTCATGCAGGGTTTCTGGCCAGTTTGCACAGTGAGTCTGGTGAGTACAGACTAATTTGCAATCTATAGTCAAATACACAAGATAGAGTAATTTAGTTACTACCAGTAGGTGCATACTGTACAGATTTGTATAATGCAATGAATGCGGATGTAAGGCTGTACTGCAATAACTGTCTACTGCAAAGTATAGTGCAATAAAGATAAAAGCATTAAACCTGATAACATTAATGAAATAAATATTCTACTGCAATAATTATGGAATTGCAGCTGTATTGCAACACCTGAATTATCCCAAATATTTCATAAAGACTCAGAAATATAACAATAACTGCATGAAGGTCCACCAATAAAGCTGTGTTGTGCAATATGTGTGCAAGTAGGGCTGTTGTCATGAAATCAAGTATGACATCTGCTCTGAAATAACAACACAAAGAATACCACTCACCGACTCAAGGTTAGCTAAGCAAGAGTGTTATGCTAAACTGTAGATGTAGAGCTGTACTACAAGATATATGTATTATGAAATTCTCTGCACTAACACCTGAAGCAATAGTAAGAACACCCAAGATATGTTGTGTATATTAGGAATGTCTTGTATTAACCATTGCATTTCAGCTATATGCATTCCTGTTCTGAGTTAGGGTGCTGTGGGCAAGTATGAAACTGTAATAGCTGTTGACTGCAAATATACTAACTGCAACCGTATATGGGTCAGGTAGCTAACCCAATACTCCAGTATGGTTTGTACCAGTCACAAATATTTCCACCCACTAAGAGTTTATTGTGTACACCTGTATTCTATGTATTAATGTACAGTTTACCTAGTATTTCTGTCATGAATGAATCTCATGCATCTGTGTTCAACTGTCACTGCATAAAACAGTACTACTAATACCAGGTCATATTTTTTTTCTAGGTGAGCTCTAGGCAAATGTTAGACAGTCAATAGTCAGCATTGGCTAAGTAGCTTAGTGTGTTAAATGCTGTGTCTGATGTACCTTTTGTCACACACAGACCAGGGTTCAAATCCAGTGACAAGTACTAATAAATATTACTGAATTGGTTATGTGTTGATAACAAATTTTCTCCCCACAGGACTTGCAGGTAAAAGGGTGCAGTAGCCCTTATTATGGGACAATAATTTGTGTGTTCAGAAGTAGCAAACTGTTAACAGTATTGATCAGGAATGTGATAAGATGTCAGAAAATAAAGGCAACAAGTACAATACTAATAAAATATATTACAATAAATAAAATCTGAAATCTTGGTATGGGCTGTGTGTCTGGTATGTCTGTGTATGTTTGCTCACAGTCTAACTCCATGCCTGCCAAGGACGGCATGATAGTTGTTTACTCTCTGTGCTGTGCACGATACATGTCTCTCAAGTGTCACGCTGTCATGGACTGTAATCACTGTCGCCCAGTCCCTCTGTCATAGATCTATCATCGATATGATTTTGTCAATAGCACAGTCACACTACAGTAGTCTACAGTACACCTTGGTAGTCATGTAGGTTCACTTGACATGTAATAGTCATCTGTAGTTGTGTACCTATAGGTGTTACAGCTTGGCCTATACTGTCCCATCCAGATAGCTTGAGAGGTATGTCTATGCTACAGCAGCTATAGCGCACCTTTATACATAAAGGAAGGGTAGATCTGTACAGTAAATAACAGTACTGTTGCAAACTATATAGCCTATACTGGTACTAATGGACTGTATTTCTCTCTCCCTCACCCCTTATCTTCATCATAATTTATTATTGTTATACATTGGTTATGGTTTACTATTAACAAATGGTGTTCTCTAAACATTATGTTGGGCCTTGTGTTTTATTATTGTTATGTAATACAATGGTTGCATACTAACATAACATGTTGAATTACTTATGTTGGCTTATGCCATAACTGTTATTGGCATGCTGTTACTATACTGACTATCTCACTTATTATTGCATTCCATATACTACGTAATGTTATGTTACTGCATTACTTGCAATGTTCTGGCATGCTGTTTTAACTAACAAAATGTTATGTTCATTACTAGCCTATACACCTTGAAATACCTTGACACCACAGCTAACTGGGTAGGCCGGTTCCTGGCAATCTGCCTATCCTACTTCAGTTGGTTGTGGGACTGGGTCCCAGCACATCTGGGACCCAAGCCTGTGGTGCCCACTCCACTGGCCCTGTACCACCTATGGTTGGAACCACCTCAGTGGATGGGGCCCATCCCCGTTGGGAGTGGGGACAGAGGGGGAGTTGTCACCCAGGATCAGCTACCGGTGATGGTGCACAGGATAGTGCATCATGGTTATGAGAACTGCCTACACTGGACTGAGGGCAGACTGGCCAACCTGGAGGCGCAAGGTGGCCCCGGTGCCCAGCATCCAGCACAGCCACCTTTGGGGCAGTGAAGGAGCAGTGTTGATTTGCCAATGGGTGGGGATCCCAGTCACACTGCTGCCATCTGGGAGCACATGGCTCTCTGATTTCACAATACCTTCCCTATCCAAGGTGTTTACCCCCCTCACATGTCACACACACTGCCCCTGTATGCTGTCATGTCTGTCTTGTCTGTCTGCAAATGCAACCTCTCCTACCCAACTTACCTCCCCACATGTACCTATATCCATTCCCCAACATTCCACTCTCACAAAAAAAGGGTACCTATCCAAAAAAAAAATATCACCCCATACATAGCTCTCCATTTTGCACCTGCATCCACTGGATGCAATGAATTATTACATGAATTAATCAGTACAGTTATGTTGCCCTCAGTCCTCTCTCTGAGGTGTGAGCCTCCAAATTCTAAATTCTGTGAAACCTGCACCTGTAGCTGACAAGAAATGGAGGGCTATGGTCCTTTCCTACACCTGTCCTGCATGTCCTGAACATCCTTACATGCGTTTCAATATGTTTTTCCCCCTGCTTGCCCCATTTCACTACTTTCCTATCACCCCTTTTTTCTTTTCTTTTTTTATTTTAATGCAGGTTTAAGAGGAGCTAAGTGACACGCTGCATTGTGGTGCATCGCACAAACTCACGCAAACCCACTTAAAACTGCTTAAAAGTGCCTTAATCATCTTATGTGTTTTTGACAGTGTTAGGTACATCTGCAAAATAATCACCCCTTCCACATCTCAAACCCACTCCCCTGTCAACTACAATACAGTGCTTTAGCCCACAAGGCCACTCAGCTCTGAATTACAGCAGGGGTTTCCACCAACATATCCTGATTGACACTGACGTACTGCAAGTACATATAATAAGGAAATTGGCAGTGTACGTGGGAATGTGATGCAGACACTACAACAGTACACAGCCAAATAAATATTAATGAATGTGTGTGAGGTCTGGGATAGCAGATATAGCTGTCAACTGTACAGACAGTTGCAGAATGTCCACAGTTGTGCCCACTAGTTTTGGCACGGTTTCACAAAAACATATCCGTCGGCTAAAGTACTGACAAGTCATTAAAGATCGAGGTTAGAAAAGCATGACAGACATTTGAGTGTCACATCTCATATCCATCAGAAAACACATGCTGATCAAATTCCTGTGTCACAGACTATATGCATGGACATATATCTTGCAAATACATCTGTGGCAGCTGTGACTCAGTAGTTCAGTCTGTTAAATGCCATTCATGCAGTACATTTTGCCACCCACAGTCCTGGGTGCGAATCCAGTGTATTGTCCTTTAATTACATTCTTGTCAATACAGCAAATAATGACTGAGTCATGCAATTTTAACCAAAACAGGTCGCTGCTACTGAATTAACTACTACACATGTTAGCAAGTCAAAGGCCTGTAGGTAGGGACACACTGCACATATTCATATAGCCTACCTGTATGTCACCTACTACTCTCTGATTGGCACTGTTACATAATAGATGTACCCTAGGCACATGCCTTGACTGGAGTGTTATGGATACCCACACCCTGGCTCTGCTGTAACGACTGAATTGACACTGCTCCCTCAGTGACGCATACAGCTTGCTGTCCTCCAACATGTTCACACTCCCCACTATGAGTCCTAGGCAAAAAGCAGCAGCTGCAGGCTGCAATATATGCAGCTGCATGCCACGCTACCAGCTATAGACTTACCATACCTTACAACTCCCTAGAACAAGGGATCCACATGACATCCATACATAAAGGGTGGAGGGCAAAGGTCAAGTAACAGGGACATGTTTCACAGTCTGCCCTTACGAACATACAGAGCTAATAAACCAGCAGCTACTGCAGCAGCATGCATATTCTGAGAGCTATGATGTCTGACATCCACTTACTGACCTCAATCCACAATGTTTAACAATGAACTGCCAGTTAATCTAAGGGCAAATGACAATGGCCAAACATAGCAAGCAAAACTGTGGCTATACCTCACAAATCTCAACAGTAGACTGTATTACTACCTACCCTGTGCAATGCTGTAGACTCCACACCTCACTAATGTCCTTCTCACAGACTAAGAAAGGGGCTAAGGCCTCCTAGAAGTCCTTAAATATTGCACTGTTGTGCCTTGTCATTGGCTAATGAAAGTGCAATCCAGCTGTTCTGGATGCAATTAGCAAGTATAAGCCATGGATTGGTGCACAGGCAATTACCTGTTAGTGAGCATTACCTACAAAAGGCAAGCAACTGCCTATGGGAAACAGGTCTGTAACTTGCTATACCAAGACAGACTGGGATTTACCAAGCATTGTTCTTCAGGATTTTTTCACAAAAGGATTGCATTACTCTGCCAGGTATGTAATACAACACCCCATATAATGGGATGCAGATGGAGTCTGCAATTATGGGTAATAGGGATTATTTTTATTTTTTATTTATTTATCATTTGTTGACCGGGAAGGTCTGACTAGGTTCCACAGAGCCTGTTTTCAGCGGAGGCCCGGGGAGAAATACTCCAGATGTACTATTACAACAGTACGTCTCTAGTACATCTCTGGGAATGACATGTAGTTTATACTTTGCTGTCCAACAGCTACAGGCATTCCTCTCAACTGTGCCTGCTGTGAATTACATCACAACTGTGGCTCTCTCGCTCCCTCCTACAACAGCTGGGTCCTGTATGACTTCTACTGGATTATGTGGTAGACATATTGTCAGTAACTGAGGGTGGACACAGATGTCGTATCACATGATGTACTGTCATTCAGCACCTATCAGTATGTGAATGTCACACAGGAATATGTCAGACATTGTAAAGGTGTCCATGACTGTCCCTGATGTACTCTGACTAGGTCACAATTTAGTTGACATTCATATGTCATTGCTTGATAGCTATGGCTAACATACCTGGCAACCTCCTACAGCAGGAAGTCAGATCATAGCAAGTATTACTGGGGGGACACAGGCCAAACCTCAGTAACAGAGTATGCATATTGGTTATACAAAGTAAGAGTATGACTACAGTGACATATATTACTGTTGCATAACTATTTTCCGAGGGTTCTAGCATGTGACAGCCAAATTCACCATATTCTGGGAACAACCATCAATTATTGGCTAACCACCTGACAGACATCTACAGGTATCTGCCAAAAGGACCACATACATCAGGCACGCGTACACATTTGGCAAACATCTGTGTACTGGAGAGATATGATATCTACAGGGAGGATAGACTACAGCAGGTTTGCATTGCTGTCTGTCATTGTGGCACAATGATGTTGTTGGACAGTCCCCACATACATGTAATAACACACACATATGTGTGTGACAGTGGCCATATGACATAGTAGTGGGACTTTGCCCACAGAGCACACACGACTGTAGATGGCATTGATGGATGTGGAGACATACAGCACATTCTGAGATGGCACACAGGGACATAATCGGTATTGCTATCATGTTGGTGATAGCAACATACATAGTGTGTTGATAGACCGCGGGGTATGGTGTGGGAGGTAGCAGTGGATACTGCAGGACAATTTGGATGTGCAGGGTCTGTGCATAGTGGATATCAGTGCATCTGGTCCTGTGATGTGCTCTTCCTCTTGTTGTCTTTCAGAAAGGATGTATAGAAGGAGTCACCCGCCATTTTCAGAGACTGAAAATAATGTAATCCTGGATGGCCTCAGACTGCATCACAACATTCTGCTGTCCAGGACTCACCACAATCGTGAGCAACGTGCAGCACTGTGGGTTGACCTCATCACAGCAGTCAACAATGTAGGGCTACAGTACATAACCGATGAGCAGGTCTGACAGTGGGCCACAGATATGGTCAATGCTGCATGGCAAATGGCTGCCACTGTGACCAGGGACAGTGCTGCTACCAGTGGAGGGCCTCTAGTGGAACAACCACTCTTGGCCACAGAGGAATTCCTGGCAAACCTGGGAACAACCAGTAGCTCCCAAGCATCCATCACACCATACATTGTGGAGGTGGGTGCTACAGCATCCACAGCAGAAGAGCGTGCAAGTAAGATTCCTGTGTTCATCAGTGTAATACTGTATCAGCCATTGTCACAGCCTCTGCATACCAGTATATGGGTGTCAGGTGTATCTGTACTGGCGGGTGGTTTGGATTTAATGCACAATTGTGCACACATACTCAAAAGGTCAGCATAGGCAGCATCACATTAGCTACTGTACATGTTGACATACACACATATTACCTTGTAGCAATGCCACATTTGTTATTGCTGACAATATGTCTTCCTCACATTTCCATAGGTACGTTAGGTGTGGCTGGAGTCCAAGGTTCTGCACCTGGTAAATGTGCTACTTTTGTTATATGAATCATATATACCCTACGAATGTTAACAGCTGACATTTTGGCCTAGGCACAAGTGTTATGCTTAGCCAGAGGACAATACTTGCATGTTAAATTTCGGAGGGGTTAACTGACGTGCTTTGAATGGGTAATCACAGTTGTGTATTTGCAGGACATTAACACATATGCACTTATTTTTGAGGAGGTCTTTGCAGTCTGCTCTACAGGAGGCAATCACTCACAGATGCCTGTTCACAACCAATATGGAGATGGTACATACCTGGGGGAGTGACACTAGAACTGGCATAGTATGCTCAAGACGGGTGCCCTGTGTTTTAGGTATAGGTCTATCACATTCACTGACATATTGCTTATCTCACAGATGTATAGTACTGTTAACATTAACCAGGCGTAGCTGCAGTGCTTGTTATAAATGGCTTGTCTTGCCTGTGTATGTTGTAGTCTGCTTGTGTGTTGTGCATGGGATTGGGAATAAGAGTGGTATGTGTAATGCAGTTGGGGCTCCTCACCTGTATGTGTATGTGTGTGTATTACAATGCATAATAGTGCAAGTAATAATGTACTTATTTAGTTTCCTCCTCACAGGTGACTGTGAGGGTTGGAGTGTGTCCACCTCACAACCTGCTGTCAGTGTCTCATCGGACTCTGATGATGATGGTGGCCATAGTGAGGCACAGGCAGGGTTGTTGGGGGCTGAATCTGTCCCATGGTTGGACATCCCACTTCCTCCTCCATTGTCCACATACACATTCAGTATGCCCACAGATATCCAGTCCCCTGTATACACAGATATCAGACAGTCAGAGTGTGGCAGCATCAAACAGGAGAGTGTGGCAACTATGCCATCAATGAGTGTAGACACTAGCCAGAGAGCTGGCCAGATCCCACACAGGCAGATTTACAGGGGTGTTCAAAGGAGGACTGTTGCCCATCCACCACCTGTCACAGGTGTCACATCAAGGGTCACTCGAAACATGCTTTGTTCCATCATGGAGGCACAGGCATGTTCTGAATGCAACACCAGATGGATGCTCAGGATCATGGATACATCACTGTCAGAGATCCTTGACTTCCTCCACCATATTGGTGACACCATGCATCATTTTAATGATGTAGTGAACAGATGGTGGGGTGAGACATGGTCAGTCCTTGACCACATATTGTCTGTGCTATAACATGTGATGGGAGTAGGGCATTAGAAATGTGGCCGTAGGTCAGCAACAACATGTGCTGAGAGTCCACGTGGTCATTCACACTCACACTCCCATAATGGCAGTACCTTCAGGACTACAGAAGGGAGGGTGCTGCCCACACCATGATGTGGCAGTCCATGGGCATGTGGTCCTGGGCAGTCCCATGAGGGACACAGGCCCAGTAGACACCAGTCACCATCAGCTACTAGTACCACATCTGACCATGGGCATGATGGTGCCAGTGCCACTCCTTGCAGAGTCAGTTGCTGTGTTCTTGGCCAGAGAGGGTGAACTGTCCATTCTGCCATGTACAATCCACAGCTGTCCAACATACCCACATGTAGGGCTAGCACATGGCTTGACTGTGTATGTGCACACTCAAAGATCACTGTCACATGCAGATCACCAACAGACACACATGGCACCTCTCCATGGCCCAGCTGACCAGTCCCCTCAGGTATAAACAACGCTCAGCCACAGGTATAGACAATGCTCAGCATTCTGGGCACACCCACTAATGCATGTGCATGTTTAGCATAGCTCAAACCAGCTAAAACATGTGCCCCGCAGCCAAACACAGCTTAGCAACACTGGACCCCCCCCACCCCCGCTTAGCTGAGCGATGTGCCTCATAAACAGGCACCACTGAGCTCCAATCTGCTTAAATGTATAATGACAGACCCTCTTTTGATGACATCTAACTCTTCTGTGAATACCAACATGGTTCTGGTGCTACACGGATTTCATCTCTGGACATAGTAGCCCATTTTTGCTATTCAGTAACCCCAGCTCATTTGCATACAGATCAGTGCACACAACATTGATACTTCACCATTCTAGGGCCTGCCTCCTTAGCAACCACTGAAATCTACCATTGTACATACTGCATGCCAGGCCCTATAATGCATTATCCTCACATATTTCTTATTTTTAGTTTTTATATATTTTTTTTTGCATAATGTCTGCGCACTGCTCAAACTTAATATGGCTATTAACAAAAAAAATATATTACATTATTTTGCATGAGTTGTTGGACACACAAGGCATAGTTTTGCACATAACTTTGCCTATTATGCAATTTCTGACCTTATAAATGGGCTTTTACAGACCCTGCTCCATTTTTATTTTTTTGTACATGGATATTTTCTGTGTACACTTTGGATAACACAGGGTCTGCAGGACTGCCTATCTGGTAGCTGGATTTCTCCAGCACCCTTATTTGCATACAATTCACCTGATTATGAGGTG
This sequence comes from Protopterus annectens, assembly GCF_019279795.1. Lineage (NCBI taxonomy): Eukaryota > Metazoa > Chordata > Ceratodontiformes > Protopteridae > Protopterus > Protopterus annectens. Next base: position 338,512,745 of record NC_056732.1, read on the forward strand.
ATTTGCATGCCATGGACACTTCTGTGTCCACAAGCTCATGCACGCCCCTCTGCTCTGTTTACTGGATTGCAGGGAGCCTTACTTCCATGTTAGCTCTGTGCCACTATGCCTACATGGAAAATCCATCCATGTAGGTTTTATTGAATTCCCCCTATAATTTATTAGTACATTTTACAATAAACTCTATGTGAAACAGCTATTTTTATTAAATTAAAAAAATGGGCTCAAACAGTTGAAAAACCTGAAAAGTTTTTTGATGAGAGTATTTTGGTTGTCATACTAGAAAACACATGAGAAAAGAGAATATTTCAGAATATGCGTCAAATAACTTCAACACTGTCAGTATGGTAAAGACCTAACATATGCTCTAAAAGGAGAAAAATGATTAAACTTAATATCATAATGTGATGTGATTGGCAATACATTCAAAATCACTAAGGTCACCTCAAAATGGCTGAGGAGAGGCTTGATTTTCTTGAAGTGAAGACACCTCTTAGAAACTTTGTCCATTGAGTAGCTTAATTCTTTGCAATCTCCAGACACCCTGGATAAAGTTTGGTCATTTGTTGAGTAATACTTAATTGTTAATATAATATTTCTGTTTTTAGCAAGGAGTGTCACTGTGACTGGATTTTTCATTGAAATCTACATACATAACTTAACAGAGACGACTGAGATGATTGGCTCAATGGGCCTGCACATGCTGACAAAGTCAATTCCAGATATGATCTGCTAACACATTTTGTGCTTAAATTATGCAGTACATCAGAGAAATAAAAGCCCACCAGATAACTATCAAGATTTGCTTGGCTAGTTATGCCTTCTTAGAATCTACATTGAACCTATATACTACATAGACACAGGAGTATGGCACTAAACTGGGATCCAACAGGTAAAAACAAGCTCAACCACCATGGCTGACAGATATAAAACTTTAATAGAAAAACAATAAGAAACAAAATGTAAAAGGTAAGTGCTTTCATGAATGGAGGATGCTTCTTCAGACCATAATACTCCATACAAACTGCAGCACTGTTAAAAGTACAAGTTACCCAGTCAGAAAAACCAATCAGGTCACATGGCTACTCAGGAAGTGGTAGGACAAAACCATTCGTAAGACCATTCTAAAAAACTATAAAATCAATGCCTTAAGCCATGTGCTTGTAAAACTGGTTTGATAGAAACATGGGATCACTAGAATGCTATCAAGTATAGCGTAAAACTGGGATCACTGGGATGTTATCAAGTATAGCTTGAAAGTTGTATGACTGGAACACTATCAACACCATCAATTGCAAACTTGAAAAATGGAAAATAGAAAGAACCTCAGTCACCTTTAGCTTGTGAATTTAATGGAGGCTATTGAAAAAGGTGTCATGGATCTTTTCCTCCAGTCAGCTTCTTGAAGCCTTATATTTCCAGGCCGGACATCACTTAGTGACTAAAAGACAGCACCATGCATTTAAGCCTCCCAGCTTGGTGACCAATGACCTAAACAGAAAATCTTCAAAATTCTTAACTATACAGAAAAGGAAAACTTTCTGCAGACTGTTAATGAGGGCTTACCTTTTTCCTGTGTAGATACAGTGTAAAATTCTTTTAAGATTTTGTCCTACTTATTGCTTCAAGTACGTATTCAGTCAATAAAGTGAGAAAGCTTTGCTATCAGACTAACATCTTAAGAATCATGAATATCCTGCTGAGCATGCTTAACACTGGAGGGGAAACATTTATTTTTTCACCCTGAAAGCAGCTATTTGGTACAAGACACTCTCAACAACACAACACAGATCCTAGCATCTAGAGCAATGGTGATTCCTGCTTCTCTAATTTCAGCAACCCCCACCAACAGATGTAAGAAAACTACCAGTCCTAAAATTCATAAACACAGACATAGTAGAGCAGACAGTCTCACTGCCCTCTTCCAAGACTCTTTGGATAACCCAAGGAAGTCCTCAGCTAGAAAGTTCCTTATCTTAAGCATTCTTTCCCAAAATACAAAACCAAATTGATGTCCTGTGCTCATAAGAAACATGGATTATGGAAACCTTTTCACCAGTAGAAATTAAGCATCCTCCAAGCCTACCTTTTCCTAAACTTTTTTTTTCTGCCAGGGGGTTTCAGAAGTTTAGAACCTCCCCGCCCAATAAAAAGAAAAAAAATTATGTTAGCACTAAACATTACAAAGCACTTCCAACTTGAATGGGTCCTTGTGTTGGTAAACAGTTTCAGTGGTCAAGCCAGTTATTTCAGTAAAGCACCATTTGCAGACTTGTACCTATTTCTATCTGAAAGATGTCTTCAGTAGTTTGCTTTGCAATCATCATGTTTTAGTTTTTAAGTCTCTTTCCTTAAATGTAAGAAGTCTTAATACCCATCTTAAAAGGTACACCCAACCTCATGTTTAACTCTGTACAACATCCAGATCTTACTGAATCACTAGGAACACAATTTGTGAGAGATGCAATTACATTAAGAACCTACAGTCAAGGCTCTCTCCTTTGCAAACCAGTATATCTGGTACTGACAAGGTTGTCAACACAAACACCACACCTCAAACACCACCCACACCTACACAACACACACCTATATATGTTGAGATCCTCAACAAAAACATACCCAAACAAAAAGAGACCTCAGAGGCAAAAGCACATGCAAACTCCACTGCCCGCCAAACCACACACCACTCATAGTTCGCATAACTGTGTCTCACAGCCACTAAGGCCTAAACATAAACCCAACATATTAGTCATAGGAGACTCCATTGTGAGACACACAGACGTGCCCCTCACCAGGCTGGATAAGGAGAAAGTCATGGTTAGTTGTTTGTCAGGTGCCAGAATCTGCCATATCACCCATGCACGCAAATCTCTCAACAACAGGTACTGTTATGACTCCGTCATAGTCCATGTTGGTGTGAATGACTTCAGATGTACCTCCCTGGACTATATGAAGAGAGACATGATTGAGCTCACTGAATATGTGTCCCAGGCAGGTATGTCCCTAGCCTTAAGTAGCATTCTACCATCACCCAGAATGATGCCTCAAAATTATTGACTTTAACAATTGGCTTAGTTTCTGGTGTCATTCTAAGGGGATCCAGTACCTGACAGCCTGGGAAGACATAATTGACAAACCACGATGCTTTCGCAGAGACGGCCTGCACTTGTCCCCCTTGAGCTTCAGGCTCCTGGCAAAGGCTCTTGACTCCTCCATAGTGCCTTTTTAGGTGATGCTATGATATCAAAACTACCAACATCAAAATTTAATCAAAATGCAAATTAAAGGTCATATTGCTAAATGCTAGTAGTCTAAACATGAAACTGCACTCATTGCAAGAACATTTGTGCAGTCACAGAAACCTGGTTCAAAGCTGCAGAAAGCATCCCAGCTATACCAGGTTACTCATCTTATCATACATTCAGACCCTAAACCGTGGGCAGCAAAGCAAAAGGAGGTGGAGTTGCAATATATGTAAAAGACATACACACCTCCAGGCTGGTCAATCAACATGATGCACAGTAGACACTCCAGGTGCAGTTAACCATTAACAGGACCCCCTATTCAAATTATAGTTAGCTACAGGCCCCCAACTTTGACTCAAGATGCCCACTACACCTATCTGGACCTCTTCGAATCTATCAAGATTCAACACTTTACCCTGATCCTGGGTGACTTTAACTATCCAACTATAGACTGGAAGAAGTACTCATGCCAAAACACAAATGCCCAGAGAATCCTTGATTTCATCAATGCAAATGCCTTAGAGCAGCTGGTTGACATCACCACAAGAGGTGAAATATCTTAGACTTGGTATTAACCAATATGAGTAACCACTGCTGCATCCCTACAGTGTCATCCTCCCTGGTACGTTCCAACCACAAAGCAGTCACTTTCGATGTCACAATCTCCCCTGACCCCCCCCCCCCCCCCCCCCCAGCTAGGATAAAAAAAAAAAACCTTCTCCAAAGCTGATTACAACCTCCTGAGGGAAGTTATAACCAGCTTCACAGCCCCTTCCCTCTCCATAGGAACTGACACATATGTCCATACCTACACCAAACTACTATACAAGCATTTATATAGCTGCATGGAATCAGGAATACCCGACAGGACAAAATCCTCCTCCTCAAGGAAGAATAAACCTGTCTGGTAGACATCTGCAATAAATAAACTCTATAATAAAAGGAAAAAATTGCTGTCCAGGATCAAGAAGGAGCAGGTGCCTAATTGAAAACAATCTCTCCTTAGCTGGAACAAGCAAATAAGAGCACTAGTGAAATCCTCCAAAACAAACTTCGAGTCCAAACTGGCCACATCTACTAAAGACAATCACAAGGCTTTCTTCAGTTATGTCCGCAATCTCAAAAGAAGCACTAAGATCTGCTCAGAACTTGTGGTCAAGGACAACATATACACAGACACCGTAGATATAGTCAACCTGCTGCAGACAGGTTCAGTGAACATTTCACCCCCTGCCCCCCCATCAGTAAATCAGGACATCCCCAGCACCTGACCCCTCCCCTTATCTCTAGGGAGCAAGTTATCACTGCCCTCTCAAAGGCAAGAAATACAGCCTCCATGGGACCAGATAACATCCTAGGCTGCATCCTACATGAACTCAGGCAGGAACTTGCAGCACCATTAGGCACCCTATTCAGCCAAAACCTCAGTACTGGCTTCATCCCAGCCAAGTGGAGGACAGCCACGATCATCCCTTTGAACAAAGGTGGAGCATCCACAGATCCAGGAAATTATAGACCCATCAGCCTAACTAGCTTGATCTGCAAGGCCATGGAGTGGATTATCATGGACCTCATTGACAAAGACACTGGCAATCTCCAAACACTCAATCCCACACAGTTTGGTTTATTTAAGGGGAGGTCATGCTTGTTAAATTTAGTCGTCTTTTTTGAGATAGTCATGAAAGCCATTGATGAGGGGAAGATGGTGCACACTGCCTACCTTGACCTGGCCAAAGCCTTCAATACTATTCCCCACTTGGGTATAATAGATAAACTCTCTGAATTAGGCAGCAATCTGTATGTTACAAGATGGGTAGCACACTGGCTCACTGATAAAACCCACCTATTCAAAATAGGGGAAGCCACCTTAAGTAGTCGACCCGTAATGAGGGTGTACCCCAGGGATCAGTCTTAGGGCCTTTGTTGTTTGGGATATACTTTTCTGAGGTGCAGGCCAAAACCAGTGGGCTATGGCAGACCAAGCTTGCAGATGACTGCAAACTGGGCGTTGCCATCAATTCTCCTAGTGATGTGGACATCCTCCAAGAGGGGTCTCAACCAAACAAATGACTGGTGCCAGAAACATGGCCTCAAACTGAATGCCAAAAAATGCATCATCATTTCCTTTGGGGAGAGCGATGTCCCCACAAATTATCACATTAATAACAAGGTCCTAAGCACGCAGTCACTCATGATGGACTTGGACACCCAGGTTGATAGCAAACTGACTTTTGACCACTATATTGCCTCCATTGTACAGAAAGCTTTCTACATGGCCCACTTCATTAGTAAAGGTATTTCATCTAGGGTCAAGGTGGTCATAAGATCCCTGTATTCTTCCCTTATAAGACCCATTATTGAGTACAGTGCACCTTTCAGCATGTACCTCACAAAGCACATTCATCAGCTGGAGAGACCACAAGGTCCCTCAACAGGGCCTCAAACATCTACCCTACACAGATAGGCTAAAGGCCCTGTCCCTCTACTCAGTTTCCTACAGACTCCTCAGAGGTGACCTCTGTCTGGCATACAAAGCAATCTCAGACCCCACCTTGATGGAACTGCTGCATATCCGCAAGTCAAGCTCCACTGGGGTAACCTGCACAGGTGACCTCAACATGGTCTGTGACATCACTAGGACTTTTGGTGGGACAGATTTGTGTCCCAGAGACTCTTCTGTGGAATAGAGTCCTGCTCCACGTCAAGCAGAGTACATCATTAACCCTTTTTAAGTGCAACCTGGATAATTGGATGAGGAGCAGAATATACACCTCTGGGATTCCACCTGTGCCCAACAGGGGCATTGGGTGCTGATTTGTCAGAACATGGGCCAAATTATTGGCTAGGGCCTCAGGGCCAATTGCCTACTAACTTCCTATGATCCTATGAATTAAAATAAAATCACAGTTAGGCATTGTAGATGCTTAGGATGTCTGAGGAAAATACCTGTGCTCTGTATCTCTTCAAAGAAAGCTGTTTTCTGTTAGTCCACCCAAAATAAAATTTGAAAGTACTAGACTTGAAGAGTGACATTGAAGGCAGACGTGTTTCAGACTCCTCAAGGTCAGGTTATTGTGAGATCTCTGTATGGTCCCATTGTGCCTTCATTGTGTTTCTTTAGCTCATTTTTCACTGAGCTAGAAACTTTCATTAACTGTGCTTTTCCCTGTGAGCCTGGAGTAGGAGGGTGATTAAAATGTTGTCTCCAAGTCCATCCTGAGGAAGAACCAAACCAGGCAACAAATGATATGGTTTTGACTGATATTTGTAGACCTTATATTCTGACGACCCAGCTTTGCAGATGCCACCGCCATCTCACTACTTTAAGTAGAATAGCTGTGTGGCTTATTCCTAGCAGATGAGTCCAGTTTATTATCAGCATGAAATAATCCAGTCCCCTTTCTCAAAACACCAGGCAATCTTGATGAACATAATCACTCTTCTGTTATCAGAACCTATAGGATGGACCCCTTCATCCTCATGGGCAGTGAAATCCAATGGAATTCTGCAAACTTAGAGGAGAACAGTGTACACTCTATGGTAAAAGCAATCTTGTGAAACTCTCCTGTGTTATGTGTAAGGACATGCTGTAAAGCTGCCAACAGCATAATCATGTGAAACTATGACTAGCGGATCAGAGTTAAAGTAACAGCATGTGTTAGTTCCTGTTTTAGTTGTATTCAAGTCAGGTTTAAAAACAGAAAAGTACTGATGGAATGCAAGAAATAATGTACAGAGTTAGGGCTGTTAGTCAAGGATCGTTGTCAGTTGTCCTCAGAAAGAATGGCAATAGTCTTGGGTACTAGGCAGATGAGCAGAAGTATCCAATATCACAATTAAAGATGGTGAACCTGTTAATGAGGCATTCCAAGCTTTCTACCATAAATTCTGTTTGGATACAGTTTTACCCTCCCTACAAGGGTAGTCATCTCTTCAACGTTTTGTACAGAAATATAGATTACCTTAAACAGAGGAAATGCAGACTGGCCTGATAGTTACACCCGTACCAGAAACAGAAATCAGGCAGGGTATTAAGAACACATCTGAAGGTACAGTGCCATGGCCTAATAATCATAACTATACAAATCTAGATTACAGGTGACCCCTATAGATTCTCAACCTCCACTAATAAATAAGGCTGAAATTCTTATTTCCAAATTACAACTTAATAAACATAAATCCATCTACATCATCTGTGTTTATCTTCTCCCAGGTAATAATTCTAGCACCCTAGAGGACATCCTTAGTTGGCTATCTAATATCTACCCACAAGAAACCATAGTGCTTGGTGACTTCAATATCAACTGTAAGAGCTGTTCCTCAGAACAGCCACCTACCCATATTAACCTATATGGTTTTACTCAAACCATTACATCCCCTACAAGGACCAATACACTTAATGGCAAGGAAAGCACCTTAGATTGGATTCTCATAAACAGTCACCACCAAACTTACAAAGTAGGAATCCTCCCCGAAGATATAAGTGACCATTCACTGACCTTTATAATCAGATGTAAAAGTGACATTCCAAACCCAATGACCTACAGGATACTAAGGACCAAAAAAAAATTTAACCCCGATAGCTTTCAAAAAGAACTTTTGGCATGTGATTGGTCACCCCTAAAAAACCTATCTCTAGCTGAAGTGGTACAATACTTTAATTCAAAATTCTTAGCTATTTTAGACTACCATGCCCCAACACGTACAATTAGAGCCAAGACTAAACCAGCCCCATGGCTCTCAAAAACTACCAAACAAAAAATCCTCCTTAGAAAAAAATTGTGGGCAAACTGGTGTTCAACTAAAAACCCTGTTCATCAATTAAAGTTTAGACAGCTTAGAAATGAAACAAAAAAAAGCCATATTGTTAGACAAAAAAAAAAAAATTACTTTGAGCTCCAAGAAACACACCAACATAAACCACAAAAATTCTGGTCAGGCATTAATAAACTCTTACACCCTGGTCATTCAGTCACACCCATCCCTTTAGGCTCTGATCACAATAACCCTACTCAAATAGTCAATACCTTTAACACTTTTTTCACAGAGACTATTCAATCTCTTGCTAATCAGCTATTCCCCAATACATCATCATCAACCACCTCCATCACTAATGCACCCCCTTCATTTCACATTCAACCTGTTACTGCATCCCTTGTCTGTACCCTCTTACATAAGCTTAATTGTACCACCCTCTCTGCAGACCTATTACCTGCAGAATACCTGCAAAAAGCTGCAAAAGCCATAGCCTTCCCAGTTTCCATCCTGATTAATAGAACTATTACAGAAGGAACTATCCCATCAATTTGGAAAATCTCTCACATTATCCCCTTGCATAAGGGAGGCCACTCCAATGAATTATCAAATTATAGATCTATAGGTATGATATATTATCACCACTGGCAAAGATCATGGAGAAATGCATTCATAAACAGCTGTTAAACCACCTAATAGAAAATAATTTACTAGCCAACTGCCAACATGGTTTTAGACCATTTCATAGCACCACCTCTGCTCTTTTATCTTTCACAGATTGTATTAATAAGAATTGCAACAATGACATGTTATCCTCAGCCCTCTTTATTGATCTTTCAAAAGCCTTCGATATGGTTAACCACCACTTACTCATTAATATACTCAAAAACCTGTCTCTAGACACACTGGCTATTCAATGGTTCCAATCATACTTAGACAACAGGCAGCAGGCTGTCCTATGGGAGAACAACCCTCCCACCTCCCAATTGCCCTCGGGGTCCCTCAAGACTCCATATTAGGCCCTCTCCTATTCTCTATTTTTATAAACAACCTATACTCTGTTATACCTCAAGCTACTTGTATCCAATATGCAGATGATTCCACGCTAATATGCTCTGCCACCTCACCATATGTCCTACAGTCCATAACCCAAAATGTGTTTAACATAGTTGAAAAATGGTTTCTACATAGATGCCTCATTCTGAATCCCAAAAAAACAAAACTGCTACTGTTCACTCCCACACGTCGGGCCTCCCCACTTAATTTTACTGTCACATCAAGCAATGGCATTATTATATCTCCTGACTGTACTACTAAACTTCTTGGGATTCTTACTGACAACAGCCTTAACTTTGATTCTCATATTAATAGAACCATAAAAACAGTCAACAAAAAACTAGGATCCGTATATAGGATTAAATCCATTTTGTCACCACTAGCTAGGACCACCATTGCCCGTACCCACTTAATCTTTACCCTCCTCTATGCCTCACTTATATTTATGAAACTATGTAAAAATAACATCAACAAGCTAGCAATCTTCTATAATAATATTGCCAAATTGGGTCTATATTAGAACATCGAAGTTTCAAAACTTCAAATGTTCTAATATCAACCCCATTCAGCAAAAGCTGAAAATATCAAAGCAACAGAAATCCGAATTTTTTCCTAGGGAAAGAATTTGGTTGTCCGTTTCTGTTGCTTTGGCATTTTCAGTGCTGTGGTGGAAAGTTACGGGTCGGGTTCAGGTAAGTGTGCGATTGAGTGCGGGTTAGGTTAGTTAGGGTTAGGGTGTGGGTTAGGTATGTGTGCGATTGTGTGGACGTGAGGGTTAAGACGGGTTGGGTGAGTTAGGGTGAGGGCGTGTGTTAGGTATGTGTGCGATTGTGTGGACTTGAGGGTTAGGGTGGGCTAGGTGAGTTAGGGTAAGGGCGCGGGTGAGGTGAATGTGTGATAGTGACTGACCTTAGGGTTAGGGTTTGGGTAAGTGGATAGTTAGTGGTGTGTGTATAGTTTAGTGTAGAGTTAGGTGTAAGATTTTAGGTGTATGTGTGTGGATTGCTGTTTGTTTGGTGTGCTTGTGTTGTGTGTATGTGTTTTGGAACAGCAAATTTTTTTCTCTAGGAAAAAATTTGCTGTTCTGTATATTCAATGTTTTCAGCTTTTGCTGAATAGGGGTCGGTATTAGAACATTCAAAGTTTTGAAACTTCGATGTTCTAATATAGACCCGCCAAATTTGCAACTGGATCTGCCTTCAGAGCCCACCATTGTGATAATCTTAAGCAGCTAGGATAGCTAGAACTGCCAAATATATTACTATTTAATCAATTAACAGTTGCCCACAAGATCTTGTACCAACCTACTAACATACCAATACTTACTAACCTAATCACCCCCTATAACAACCTCAAGACCCTACGCTCATCAAATAAACTACTTGTACAAATAGGTAAAGCTAACAACTTGGCTGGTGACTCCTTATTCGTCAATACAGTTGGAAAAACCTAGAACTCTCTCCCAAAAGACCTAACCACCATTACCTCTACAACATTATTTAAAAGCAAATTGAAGCCATACCTTAACCCTGACTAACTAACCCTAATTTACTAAGAGAGTGTATAACCTAGATACTTTTTTTTTTCTGTCAACTACAATGAAAGTATTCTCTTATACTAAATTGTTAGCAAAATATTTGCATGGCTAACCATAGCTGAAATGTACCATGATTCTGTTTACAGAAATGTAACAAAATGTAATGTATAGGATGATTATCTGTACATTTAACTGTATTTGTAAATGTCTCACATTATAAATGATAGTGTGTTTTTGTTTGTTGGAGCTTTTCTCCCCGGGCCTCCACTGAAAATGGACATATATCCAGTTGGACTAGCCCAGTCAACAAATGTAAAATAAATAAAATAAAATGTTATGTTGTTTCACAGGAATTCAGATATCCTCTACCCAGGCCGAACCAGTTTTTTAGTTCATTTGAACAGTAAGGATCCACTAAGGATTCCTCTTGGACATTATTGACTACTGTTATCCTGGGAAGGACCCCCACTACAATTGACAGACATTAGACAGTATCCCTCATAAACAGTAATGTCAAAACTGATGCTGGTGTACTAAAAAACAGGCTTAAACTACTTATCCTTCAGGTCATCTACACCATCCAAACATTATCTGAGTGCATTAGTCACCTTCATGCACAATGACCAGACTGAGTCAGACCCAGCAGTTGTAAGAAAGTCTTCAGTTCCAACTGTTGGAGCCACTTACGGAATGTCATAGCACATATGACATTTTCCTAGGATTCCTGCTAGCTACCCAGGCATTATATGCCTATGGCTGCAGTCCCCCATTAACACTGCCATCTGCTACTTTATCTGTTTATTATGAGTCAGACATCAGGTAAATCATGCTAATTGCATGATTTGGACACATAATGCAGCTATCTAGCTTTTTCTGTTTTTTAAATGCATGAATAATCTGAATGTAAATAACTCTGTACAAGGACCTGAGATTTATTATGGGTACACGTGTATCACTAAGTAATTTCTGATAAACCATATAAATAGACGTACTGTACACATGAAACTAAGAAATTACCTTAAAGTAACATCCAGAAGTGTTGAATTAAAGTATTTTGCTAGATTACATGCGTACTGCCTGGCCAAGATGCATTACCTGACCTATCTTAATCTTTTGTCATGAATATAAATAATAATAATAATAATAACAAAAATAGTGATAGTACTAAAACAAAAAAAACTACTATAAATAATAGTAACTGTCATTCTTTTACTAATGCTGCTCCCATAGTGGTTTACCTTTGCATATGATCCATTTCACTGAGATATTTACACAGCTGTCAACAACTCTTTTTACGCATTTTTGTAAACAAATCATATTTACTGTTGTAGCCAGATGACTAGAACTATGCATTGTATATGAAGTTATTCCAGTGGCAGATGCTGGAACTCTGCTCCCACAGGAATACCTTGTAAATAGCCTGTTATTTTGATAGGATGAGACTAAATAACAAGTAGAAATAAATAAATCAACATAACAAGCTCAGTAAGGTTGTAGGGTTAACACAATTGTGAATAATTAGAGAATGGGGGTGGTTAGCATGCTACAGGTGAGCTCTCAAGTATGCAATTTTAAGCTGAGTTGTGATAGTGCAGTGCAGATTGCAAGTCTCCATAGCACTGACTATTCTGTTTTTAGGCAGTTTTCCCATTCTTCATAAACTGCTTTCTGAATGACATTCAGTGCCATTTTCACTTTAATGGCTGTGAGACATTGCTCGTGTCTTTTTTGTTATAACACGATTATTATTAATCTACACTTGCTTCTCTCACATAAGTGGATGCTGGTTAGAAGGATCTTCTATTACAGACTGTCTGCAGTTATTAACTGAATGAGAAATGTCACAGTCCCTAGAATGTCACAGAGATGGCATATAATAATACAGTAATTCATTCACTACCAGCTGAATATTCTATAATGATTTTATAAATGAAATCTTAATCCTACAGCAAATCCTAGTGGATAGTAAAATATTTCTGTTAAATTGCTCGTATAAGGTTTGAATCTCTAAGGACTGTAGTAAAAAAAAAAAACATGATAAATGTATACTACTGCTCTGACAATGTATAATTTGTTATTTATTTATAGTATTCTCCTATTTGGCCAAATAAAAGGAAAACCTACATTGAAACAGTTTAGTAATTCAGTCAATCAAATTTTACTGTACAGTTGTAGGTATTCATACATCACCTAAATTGTATGCACTTCTACTGTGCCTTTCATTCATTCAGTCCCTGAAATCTGCTTTATCCCATTCAGTCATGCATGGAAGCTGGAGCCTCTCCCAGTAAACAACAGCTGTAAGGTAATGAACTATTCTTGGATGGGAAACCAGACTGCAAGTCTGTGGTGCTTCACATTACAGAAATGTAAGAATGCAGTGCATATGTCATGTAGCAGAATGCAGCTATTGCTGTGCACAAATGTAACACATGTATGTAACGTGTATCTGAACACAAGTTATAAACAAGATAATCTGCTAAGAGCATGTGTTCCCAGAACATGCAAGAGGAATGTCAGACAAACTTAGTGTCATGATAAAAAGTTAAGACTAGAGAAAGGGAGGTCTTTGTGAAGAATATATGCAATGTGCTGCATTCTAGGAACCAAGATGAAATGGGAGACAAACTCAGATGCAGGCATTATAAGGATGGGACTAGCCAACCAAAAAACAAAAGTTCAAGGAAGCTAAGGTGTCCAAGATAAAAATTGAAACTGCCAAATAAATCAGGAAGCACACCGATTCACCACAGCACAATTTATATGTAGGCAAAGTCACATGCAAAGCTTTCGAGATATACTCTTTTTCAATGCTTAACAACAATAAAATGCCATAAAAACATTAAATACTATCCCCTGCATCAGCTAGTCAATGAAGCATGAACATATGCAGTGTGCTGCATTCTAGGAACCAAGATGAAATGGGAGACAAAGGTGCTGGCCACTCAGATGCAGGCATTATAGGGATGGGACTGGTCTCTCAGATGCAGTCATTATAAGGATTGGACCAGCCACTCAGATGCAGGTATTATAAGGATGGGACCAACCACTCAGATGCAGGTATTATAATGATGGGACCGGCCACTCAGATGCAGGCGTTATAAGGATGGGACTGGCCTCTCAGATGCAGGCATTATAAGGATGGGACCATCATCAAAGGAAGAGCTGCTAGACTGCTATAGGGGTTGATAATAAAACTATGCAGGAAATATGTGACATCTGCAGGGACAGTGTCTTTCAGCCTGCATGATAAGGCCAGTCAATGACTGTGGAGAGTGATGGAATTACTATGGTCTGCAGCTTGGCAACAGAAAGCTTCCTAACAGCTTACAAAAGACTCTGAATCTGTGCTGTAGACATTTGGCTCACATTTAATCAAAGCTTTTATGTAGCATAATCACATAAGTTAGTGGGGAGTGCATGGTATTCCCTTAGTTAGCAAAATAAAGGACCCAAAAAAGCTCACTCAAGGGCGTTTTCTGATCACAAGCCTTTTAGTGGTGTTGGGATTAATTAACCATATCTCTTTTGTCATCAAGGCAACTGCTGTTTCACATAGAAAGATCTTTAGAGTTCTATTCATTCAACTGACAGATTATCTACAACATGGTTGATATCAAAACTCATGCGTGTATCATTCACTCAGGAAACAGATACATGTAAAATAGACACATGTGTGGCAGTAATACCACAGTGATAGGTTATAAAACTACATTACAAGCACTAAGGAAGTGGAGAACTGTCATGGACAGTAAAACACATAAATATGTGTCACAAGAAAGAAAGAAAGATGACTGCATGCCCAAGTACATAGTACGAAAGAAGCATGCATATAGAACATGCAAGTATAAAACAAAATCAAGTCATACAGTATGGACATTCCCAAAATATGCAAAGCTAATTAGTGCACAAGAAATTATTTAGGTTCCCAAAGTCTATTTGTCTAAACATCAGTATGATGAATTTGGCAGATTGAACCTACACTTTTCCAGATGTTAGTGATATCTAACATAAGCAGAAGGAAGGAGGAGGAGTATACAGCTTTTGACATAATATAACCTACCTTGAGATGCTATGACCTCAGAGGTGGTAAATAAAGAGTATGACAGCATTTCAATCCCAAAACAGGAATGTAGGGGAGGAGGGGGCTTTGCCTACGAACTCATGAGATGCATTTGCATGTCTGTTGTGTGTGTGAGTGTGCGAGTGTGTGTGTGTGTGTGTGTGTGTGTGTGTGTGTGTGTGTGTGTGTGTGTGTGTGTGTGTGTGTGTGTGTGTGTGTTAATTTCACTGTGGTTCAAGGTGCTTGATGTCACCAACTAGTGACACAGGAGCATGATAGCAACATATCAGCAGTACCACACAGGCAGTAGACAGAGGCACTGTCTCTGTCACACACACACACACCCACACACACACACACACACACACACACACACACACACACACACACACATACACATATACTTTCTGTAATTTGCACACAGTGGTGGGTACTGGACAGAGGCTAGTAGCCAGGAACAGTGGGACAGCATGGTGTTGTAAGATGCAGTGTAAGAATATATGGGCATCTCCGAATACCATGTGATATAAGTATTCACTACATACAGTAGATGCTGGCTTTCCATAATGACCACGGTTACTGATGCCTACACTATTACTTAAAACAGTGCTTGTGAAATTGTACATGGTAGACAGTTGCACAGCCGAAAGAAGAAGAAGAAGAAGACAGTTGCACCACACCATAAATTGTATGTGCTGTCTTACTTATAAATGCATGTTTCTGGAGGTACCCTGTAGTATGGCCACAACAAGGCAAGCAGCATGCTGTTGCCATGTGCCATGATGGACATCCAGCCCAGGTAGAGCATAATCATGCATGCAGTCAGACCTACAGCAGATGTAACACCCTGGGGATATAAAATATAAAAATGTAGAGGATAACCCAAATGAAGACATCCATCAAGAGTCACAAAATGAGCGTGACGCAAAGGGGCACTGTATAAGATGACCACTGCAGTAGCAAATGAGGGATGATACATAAATGAACATCCAGCAACAAGACAAGATAGGGTAATCATGGTAACTCTTTCAGAGTGCGATAACCAGTTCACCACATATGTTACATGCATGTAACAACATGCTGTGACTACAACACATAACAATATGCATGCTTACTTTACATACAGCAGATTCTGGTATATCAAATTCTTTTTTAATTTCTCCAACTCGTTTGGGTTTCTAATACCATGACAGGAATGGACCCCATTCCTAAGTCAAAGTACAATTGAAGTTCATGAAATTAGCATTGTTTCAATCTTTGATGTCCGCCAAAAGTGCTCTTCGCAGCACTTGTAATGTGCCCATAATGACTCCTTCTGCAATTCTTATGGGGTTACATGGATTGGTAACATTTTTATAAGACCCGTTGCTCCAACTACCATTGGAACTGTCTGGGTATCTTTCTTCCACATTGCTCTCATTTCTGCCTGCAGATCCTAATATTTTATGATTTTGTGTCTCTCTGTACACAAGACACTCTAGTCACTGGGTATGGAAATTTCAATGATCAATGCTACTTTTGTCTTCTTTTCTTGGACCACTATATCTGGTTTTCTAGCATCTAGCTTTTGAACTGTTGGTAATGGGTGATCCCATGTGATATAAACGTCATCATTTTCTGTGTTGCTTTGTGGCTCATGTTTCCAGTGTTTTTCAGCCACTTCAATACCATAATGTTTGCACAATCCCCAGTGCAATAGTCTTGCCACATTATTATGCCTCTCAGTATGCAATCCTTCTGTCATTAGTATGTCACAACCAGCAATGAGGTGTGTGACTGTTTCCAATTTACTTTTACAAAACATACATTTGTCTGTTTCTCCCACATGTTCAATGGACTTTGAAACCAGTATGTACATAGCCTACTGTCTTGGGCTGCCAATATTAACCTTTCCTCTCTTGGTTTGAATAAGCCTCTCCTTAACCATTCCTGTGTTCATTCCTGATCAACATGAGTTTCTTCCAGAAGGTTTCTATACTTGCAACTATATTTATGTTTTTTCCACATTTCTTGCCTTCTCATTTTGTCCTCCACCTTATATTCTTTCTTTTGTGTTTTTGGCACATTCAGTTGTTGCCTGATTTTACCTACTTCTGGTTTAATTTCCATTCCTGATTGATGCCGATATGCTTCTGCTAAATTAAGCAGAGAAGTCATCTTAGATTTATTCTCCTCATGTTTTAAAACTTTCACTACATTTGGGTCTTTTGAGGTCAACTGATATGTGTGGAGTCCCACAATTGCAGATCTATGCATGTAATTAATTTCAAGGAGGCCCATCCCTCTTTTGGAAGGGGAATATATAATCTTGGTATACACTTATTTTTATAAATCATTTGGTGAGCATGAAGCATCCTATCTAATCTATCCAACGTGTTTTGGGTGTGCCAGTCACTCCCTCCAAAACTGTAAGTTAGGACATGAAGAGCAAATTGGTATATAGCTTGGGTTTTGTTCCTAGATGTCAACACTGTTTTCTGAATTAATTTAAGTCTTCTAAAGTATTTCTAACTAAGTTTTATTCAGATTTGTTCATGTTTTATTGTTGATCCTTCATCAGTTCCCAAATATTTATACACTCCCTCTTGCTCAAGTTCTTTTATATCACATTCTTGTCCCAAACTGATGTTTTCCTGGTGCTGCAGTTTTCCTGCTTTAAAGGTTACTTTTGCACACATATCAAGACCAAATAACATTCTTATATCATCTGAAAAAGTTTTGACAACCTGCAGTTGTGCTTTTAGTTCCTCATCTGATGAGCTATACAGTTTTAAATCATCAACAAAGAGAAGATGAGAAGTCTTTACACTTTGTTGTTTTTAGGAGCCAAATTGTAGCCATGGCCTACGTTGGTAACGAAACAGCTTAATGGGTTAATGGCAAGGCAGAATAGCAATGGTGACAGAGAGTCACCCTGGAATATCCCCCTTTGAATTTTTATCCCTGGGAAAATAATCTGTCCTTTATTATGGCTTAATTTCAAAGTGGTCTGCCACTGTTTCATGGTCACTGTAATGTATTCGATAAATGTAGAGTGTATCTTATACATTGTTAGGCACTCTTTTATCCATGAATGTGGGATACTATCAAATGCTTTTTTATAGTCAATCCATGCCATACTTAAATTCTTCCCCTTTTTACAGTTTTCCAGTATGACTTTATATAACAACAAATGATCCTTTGTTCCATATGACTTTCTTTTATTGCCCTTTTATTCTAGTGCCATAACTGAGTTTTCTTCTAAATGACTATAAACTCTATTGGCATCAGTTCTCATGTATAGTTTATATGTAGTTGGAAGGCAAGTTATCGGTCTATAACATTTAGGGTAGCTTGCAGGTTCACTCTTAAGAAGGAGCATTGTTTTACCTGTTGTTAGCCAGGTTGGTGTCGGTTCGGAGTATGCATATAAATTGTTCTTACTCATGGCTAAATCTTCGTGCAAAGATTTTAATACTTTTAACCAAAAGTTAGGTACTGCATCTGGGCCTGGGGTTTTCCAATTAGAGGCTTTTCTTAACTTTGTTAAAATCTCTCTGGTTGTTAGTTTATCCCATTTCATATCCTGCACCTTTAAACTTCTTATTCTTTCTTTTACTTCTTCTGTCTATTCAGCATCTTTGTTATGTTCCACATGATCTTCATAGATACTTCTCCAAAATGTATCTACTTCTTCTTATTTTGGTGGTCTTTCAATTCCTTTTACCTTATTTCCCCATTGTCTATAAAACTTTTTTGGGTCATCAATAAATTGCTTATTTTGTAGTTTTCCTTTATATTTATCTTTGTATCTTCTAAGTTTTTCTCCTTGTGCTGAAATTTTTAGTATGTTATTTGCGAAAGTGCATGATAGATTCTGGTCTGTTCTAGTACTGCGCACTGATTTTATCACATCTATCTTTCTTAATATTTTTGTTGATCTATTCCCTCTTCTACAGTCTCCTAAGAGTGACACTTCTTGTCTTAATTGCTTTTTATTTTTCACTATTCGATACTTCCATGATGGTATTCGATTTCTCCCCTTTCTTTCCCTTACTACCCTGTGTTCTTGTGGTAGAACGTTATCAGTTATTAATTTAGCAGCACAGTAATATATCCTGTAAGGAGAATAAAACAAAATACGGAGCAAACACCTTCTGAAAAAGCAGCAATTGATAATAAAAAGGAAAAGTTCAATACTCAGAAGGTGAACCAAGGCAGCAGCAGCGAAAATACAAGTAGTCGGTGCAGAAAAAACCACACAGTTCTCTTCACATATAGTCTCTCCACCAATAAACCACTTTCATAGCGAAACAGCTTTAAGTAAAAGGCAGTTTTATTGAGTAAGCGCTTTCACCAACACGGCTTCTTCAGACTCAAATACAAATGACTGAAGCACACATAATATACTGTTAAAACCAGTAAAAAAGCGGGAAACAACTCAATTAAGCAATTAGTGCAATAACAATCAATTAAATTAAAGACTTCACTTTATGCACAGGGTACTAAAGCCAGTATAATGCTTTAAAAAGTCATATAATGCTTTAAAAAACATTCAATAAATTTGGAATAAACCAACAATAATAGAACATTACTAAAACATACTTCTCAATAAAATATATAGGATCTATTTAATATATAGGAATAGAGAATAAAAAACTGAGTATAGGTTAATAAGCCTTCAATCTTCTTATTTTCAAAAAGGGTCTGACAGAAACCTTAGCATTAAGGCCTGGTGGAACGTCAGATCTCAGTTTGATAATCCACATGTTTTCCCTATTCTCAGTGTGTGTTCTGATATCTCCACCTCTAATATTGGCATTAACATGTTCAAATATCCTAAAGGTAAAAGTATGCTGAATCCCAAACTCAGATACGTGTTTGGCCAGTGCATTGCTAACATGCCCCATCCTGATGCTGTATAAATGTTCGCGTATGCGATCCTTGAAGCATCGATTAGTCTTCCCTATGTAAAAAGACTTACATAGGGAACAGGTAGCAAGGTATATGATATGTATCTGAGTTTGGGATTCAGCATACTTTTACCTTTAGGATAGTTGAACATGTTAATGCCAATATTAGAGGTGGAGATATCAGAACACACACTGAGAATAGGGAAAACATGTGGATTATCAAACTGAGATCTGACGTTCCACCAGGCCTTAATGCTAAGGTTTCTGTCAGACCCTTTTTGAAAATAAGAAGATTGAAGGCTTATTAACCTATACTCAGTTTTTATTCTCTATTCTATATATTAAATAGATCCTATATTTTATTGAGAAGTATGTTTTAGTAATGTTCTATTATTGTTGGTTTATTCAAATTTATTGAATGTTTTTAAAGCATTATATGACTTTTAAAGCATTATACTGGCTTTAGTACCCTGTGTATAAAGTGAAGTCTTTAATTTAATTGATTGTTATTGCACTAATTGCTTAATTGAGTTGTTTCCGCTTTTACTGGTTTTAACAGTATATTATGTGTGCTTCAGTCATTTGTATTTGAGTCTGAAGAAGCCGTGGTGAAAGCGCTTTCAATAAAGCTGCCTTTTTACTAAAGCTGTTTCACTTACAGTGGTTTATTGGTGGAGAGACTATATGTGAAGAGAACTGTGTGTTTTTTCTGCACCGACTACTTGTATTTTCGCTGCTGCCTTGGTTCACCTTCTGAGTATTGAACTTTTCCTTTTATTATCAATTGCTGCTTTCAGAAGGTGTTGCTCGTATTTTGTTTTATTCTCCTTACATTTTGCTGCTTTTTACTCACGGAGACATGGCAGAGAAAGCTCAGGATCAAATTGAGTTACCGTATGTTCTGAAGCAACCAATGGCCAGCTCTCTTACAGATAGACCCATAGCGGAACGCTTTGCTGACTGCTTACGTGAGAGAGCGAATCCGTTAATGTTATATGATTGCTGCGGTGAGGATGTAGAACATCAGGAAACAAGTTACAGTAAAGAAGAACTACGTTCATTACTAGAGGCGATGGAAGGAGATTTCTCTAAATTAAAGCGTTTACAGTCGCAACGATTGCATTTCCAAGTTTGCATAAAACGACGGATTATTCCAAGGGGGCTACGAGTTTTGAAAATGCCGACCACTGGCACGACTTACCCTGAACTGTTGTACCAGTGGCAGCAACTCAATATTGAGGTGAGTGTAAAATACATGCAGCTCCTTAATGACTTTTTCTTACCCATAGAAGAAGAATTGAGAACACGTATTAACCAACAACAGCGCTTATTATATGAGCGTTTTCCACACTCATTAATTGATGAGAACCTTAGTGAAATGATTGACAGTGCCAGTCAGTATGAGAGAAAACTCATTGCACAGAAGAAGAACAAATTACAGCGAGATATTACTGACTTTAAAATGGGCCAGATTTTCACTTGGCCTAGAACGACATTTGCTAGACCAAATAGTGATTTCAATAACTATAATGCTGTTAGAGGAACAACACCTAGAGGTAACTACAAGCTGCCTTTAGAGACTATTTCTACTTCTATAGCCAATAGTGAACACTCTGATATTGCTAAAAGTAAGAAGCCTATCATTGATGGTGTACCATCTACTATGACTGCATGCTCTGTGACTTGTGAGAGTGTTTTATCTAACACTCTATTAGACACTATTGCTAATGACAAAGAAAGCAGTACCAAGCAAGGAACCATCTGTACCTCTGACGTAATATTAGTCTCACATGAGACGGATAGTTCCTTAGACACAGTTCCGGTCTCGACACCAGTTGTACGTAGTAAAAATACAAATACTAATTCTCTTAGACTGATGTCCAAGGATTCCAACAATGTGTTAACTAATGACTTTGACACTGCTGCAGTTAAAGTGTTCAATTCTTCCCATCCTTTTCCTATCAGGGAGGACAAGGGAATGGGGAGGATGAGATCACAGAGCAGAGGGAGACAAAAACGGAAGATGTCATCAGAATGTCTCCCGAACAAAAACATCAAGAAAATGTGGGAAGTAAATGGGAAAGGGAAGACTTAGTTTTCAATCTTTCTTCATGTTCTTTGACTACAGATGAATTAATTGTTTTGTCAAAAGGGCTGTCCTTTATACCCACTACAAGTAGTGTTTTCGAAGAGACAGTGCGAGACTTTAAGCTATATGTAAGGAATTTATCTCTACGCTTAACTTTTGGTAATAATACTGTATCTGTGAATAATAAACGCTTTCAAAGACCTAGTGTTTTTACACCACAATTGCATCCACTCCTAGCAGCCTTCAGTAAGCTCATTGAGGATGACTTATATAAACTGAGGGACACTAATAGACGCCCTTTTATTAGGTACAATTTAAGTGTTTCAGAGAGAAGCGCCTTACATGGGCTAAGTAAGGATGCATCATTATCCATCAGGCCAGCAGATAAGGGGGGTGGCATAGTGGTGTTGGATACTGATGATTATGTGAACAGGATGTTTTCCATGTTGAGTAATCAACAATTCTATCAGCCTATAGCTTTTAATATGGTGCAGTTCTATTCACATAAGGTCCATATGTTCCTATTAGGTCTTCTAAATAGTAATGTGATAGACCTTTCTCTATTTCAGTTCTTGGATGTACCCACTCCAATGATTCCCTTAATTAATGGCCTGCCCAAGGTACATAAAAATCCACAAAACCCCCCTATGAGACCAATTGTGGCTGGTAGGGGGTGGGTAACTGAGCCGTCTTCGATTTATCTTGAGAATCATTTAACACCCATAGCAGATAGTAACCCATTTATTTTGAAAGATACAAAGCAATTTCTACTTGACCTTTATGCTAGTCTTAGTGATATACAAGATATAGCTGGCCTTATTTTTGTCACCATGGACGTTCAGTCCCTATTTACAGTAATCCCTAACCAAGTTGGTATTGACAAAGTCTGCCGCCACTTAAAACGGGCATCTGAAATGTCTGATATGAAAATTCATTTAATAATGTCATTATTACAGTTAGTTTTATCTAATAATATATTTTACTTTCAAGGTAGATGTTTCCTACAGCGAGATGGCGTGGCTATGGGCACTTCGTGTGCCAATAGCTACGCCAACTTATTTATGGCTGAATGGGAACATGAAGTCATGTATGAATCTACAGCGTATGTTGAACATGTCTTGTTCTACAGACGTTTTGTAGATGATCTTTTCTTTCTATGGAGGGGATCTGTTGATGATTTAAACAGCTTTGTGTCTTATATTAATGCTTCCACTACTTACCTCAAATTTACTTATGAAATGTCTGAAACTAAGATTTCATTTCTAGATGTTTTTGTTGAGAAATTAAACAGTGGCTTGATCAACACAGGTGTTTTTAGGAAGAATTGTCATAAAAACACAATTCTACACCGCTCCAGTATGCATCCCAGCTATGTTTTTAATAACATAGTGAGGGGACAGGCATTGAGGGCATCTAGGTACAATCCCAGTAATATAGGGTTCGAACAGGATCTAGGTGATTTGAATCGAAGATTGACACAGAGAGGATATGGACCGAATGATCTCTCTAAGGGCACTATAGGCCTAAGAGATTTGAGACTTAATATTGCGGCCCCATACTTTTCTGAGAGGACAGATTCTTTACATGTAGTCCAGAGTGACACTAGGATAGGTAATGTCCCAGTTAGCACAGGAGCATTCTCGGTCTTTTTTACCAATGATGTTGCTGCCATCAAGGAATTAGTGAGGAGCCATTGGAATGTCTTGATGGTTGATTCTCATATCAGAGAAATATTAGGTGATGCCCCCCAGTTTAGATACAGGAATAAAAAGAATTTAAAAGGTTATTATGTGATAGAGGTCCCACCAACCTACGATCTAGTATTCAACAAAGCGGAACACGCTGTTGTGGCAGTTGTAGTTTTGTTCTTATATTAACCCCTCTACTTTGTTTATTCATCCTTTCAGTTCACGTCAGTACTTCTTTAAAGTTAATGGCAATTGCTTGTCCAGAAATATCATATATCTTGCTACCTGTTCCCTATGTAAGTCTTTTTACATAGGAAGACTATCGATGCTTCAAGGATGCATCTGTAACATTTATACAGCATCAGGATGGGGCATGTTAGCAATGCACTGGCCAAACATGTATCTGAGTTTGGGATTCAGCATACTTTTACCTTTAGGATAGTTGAACATGTTAATGCCAATATTAGAGGTGGAGATATCAGAACACACACTGAGAATAGGGAAAACATGTGGATTATCAAACTGAGATCTGACGTTCCACCAGGCCTTAATGCTAAGGTTTCTGTCAGACCCTTTTTGAAAATAAGAAGATTGAAGGCTTATTAACCTATACTCAGTTTTTTATTCTCTATTCCTATATATTAAATAGATCCTACATATTTTATTGAGAAGTATGTTTTAGTAATGTTCTATTATTGTTGGTTTATTCCAAATTTATTGAATGTTTTTTAAAGCATTATATGACTTTTTAAAGCATTATACTGGCTTTAGTACCCTGTGTATAAAGTGAAGTCTTTAATTTAATTGATTGTTATTGCACTAATTGCTTAACTAAGTTGTTTCCCGCTTTTTTTTACTGGTTTTAACAGTATATTATGTGTGCTTCAGTCATTTGTATTTGAGTCTGAAGAAGCCGTGTTGGTGAAAGCGCTTACTCAATAAAACTGCCTTTTCTGAAAGCTGTTTCGCCTTGCGAGTGGTTTATTGGTGGAGAGACTATATGTGAAGAGAACTGTGTGGTTTTTTCTGCACCGACTACTTGTATTTTCGCTGCTGCTGCCTTGGTTCACCTTCTGAGTATTGAACTTTTCCTTTACAGTAATATATCCTGTTTACTTCTGTTACATCACATGGATCTCTATGGACAGTCCTAATTACTGCATTCATTTGTTTTATCACACTTCTTACTTTTTGGGTTTTATTGACCTTCTGCAGTCTATTTCTCTCATTGATCTTAATATTAATATACCTATCCATGTCTATTAAATCAAGCAACTCTTCTCATAGCTCATTTTCTGCCAAACTGAGGGCACATCCCTTGTTTTCCATTTCCTGCGGGTATTCTATAGAAAGTTCTATAGCATCTTCCTGTGGCACATTCTCTTCAATTTCATCCTGTGCCATCTGTTGCCCTGTCATATGGGAACTCACTGGCCTATCACTTCTTAACATTGACTGCATCAGAGTTTCCACAGTTTCCTGTTCCTTTCCTTTCTGTCTAGCTTCAAGTGAATGTTTATACTGATTTCCTGTGGAATGTTCCAAAATATCTTGATATGGCACCTGACCAATTGCTTCCTGTTCCACTGGTTTCCACTTAATTTGGATATCCATTGCTCTATCGTGTTGTGGTGCTTTCTGCTTTAGATTTTCTACACTGAATCCTTCACTTTGCAGGTACTCCATAACCTCAGTTTCTATTTCTTTAACTTCTCCATTACTAATCTCCTTTTCTACTTTTCCTCTTTGTCTTTTATTTTTTATATTGCAAAGTTTTCCTCCGGATGCCTTTGCCTGTATTTCTCTTCAAATATATTTGGTGCTGCTCTTTTTGTACTGGTTAGTTTTACTTTCTCCTTTGCATAGAAATTATACAATATTAACTCTCTTTTTCTTTCCCTTGTCCATATTTCTTCTTCAGATGTTTCCTGATCTTCCTGTTTCTCCTTACTTTGGGGACTCACTCCATCATGCTGTGGTGTAACCTGTATTAGACCTTCTACACCAAATCCTTCTCTTCGCAGGCATTCCATAACTTCAACTTCTATTTTTTTTTCATTTCTACTTTACTAATCTTCTTTTCTACATTCCATCTTTGTGATATTATTTTTTATTGTAAAATTTTCCCTATCCAGATGCATTTGACTGTATTTGTCTTCGAATATCTTTGGGGCTGCCTTCTTTATGTTGATTAGTTTGGCTTTTTCCTTTGCATAAATATTGCAGCATATTAAATCTCTCTTTCTTTCCTATCTCCATATTTCTTTTTTATGTTGTTCATATATCTCTAGGGTTTGTTGTTTATATTTCTGCACTTCCTCAGATGCTTATTTTTCCAAACAGATCAAAGTTTCTTCATCTATATTTTGTTTTTTCACAAATCTGTTTTGTATTAATGAACGCACATTTTTATTTAAAACTTCTGACAGTTTGTCTTGCAGAAGTATTTTTCTTTCCTGTAATTCCTCTCTTAATCATTTTGTATATCTTGTGTCTGGAAATTCTGGGCTTTTTGCATAATAGTAACACTGCATAATTTCTTTCTTATCCACTCTGGGCAGGATTCACGAAGGCTTGCACGAAGTCTAAGAGTAGTGTAAGACTCCATGCAGCCTTCGCGATCCAGGAACAGCCCAAAGTCCATGTAAGAGACCAGCTAAAAAGTCTCTTACATGGAGTGGGCGTGGATAAGCTAATCACCTCACTTGCAGCCAAATAGCATGCAAATGAGGTTGATTAGCGATCCAGGAAGCCCAAAGCAGCCCGTGTAAGAGCCGTTTTAGCTGCAGAAATGTACTCAGTTGACAACTGAGTACGTTTCTGCAAACTCAACGGAGCCATGTCAGCTCCAAATAAAGGGTGCATATGTGTCAGGCAGCATGCCAATGGCCAAATATGTGGCCATTGGCAAGGTACCCCAATGCAAATATGAAAAATAAATACTTTTTTTTTTTTTCGGCGATCACCGGTGTTTAAACGCAGCGCAGCCCCGCTATATAAAACATAAAAACAAAGGTTATAAACCCACAAATGTGGGTTTTATGCAATACATGGATTTACAATGCAGGGACCAGCAGACCAAAAACAACATGGCCACCGTTTAGTGGTTTCGAAGGGGGAAAGCTGAGTCTAAGAGATGTAACTAAGCAATAGTAGGCAATCTGATGCAAATGAGTGTTATGATACTGAATTCCACTGTCACATAGCAAATGAGCACATTCTGAGTAGTGTAAGAGATACATAAGGGGGAGGAATAGAGTAGGAGATAGGTGACATCACAGGGGGGAATGGCAGAAAGAAATGCAGTTCATTGGAGGTCAGAGTTACATGACAGATGTCAGACACATATCATGGAAAGAGGAGTGCCACAACATAAGCATGGGAAAGTCAAGAAATGGAAGGTGTACACTGTTGCCTTCACCAAAGTTTCTTGCTGGGCATGAATGCGCACGTGTGCACGCCATGAAGCGCGAGTAAGACAGTGTGCGCGCGTGTAAGGCAGACTGAGCATGTGGGAGATGTTTAACACTGTTTGTGCGGGTGCGCGCGTGTTTTAACCTGAATAAGCAGATTCTGAACCGTGTAAGCATGTGTGCGTGCATGTAAGCCACTGTGAGCGTGTTTCTGCTAGTATGCACGCTGCTCCCCCCTGAGGAAACAGAAAGGAAAAAGGAAGCAACAGAATTAGTAGGAAGCTAGCAGGGAATACTGCTGGAGCTAGCAGGTGAAAACAATTAGAAGCATGCAATTACACAGGCAGAATAGTAGCTCAGCCAAGCACTTAAAACTCTGCAAACAGCAGTGCAAGATGTTTCTCTCAAGAGACACTGCAAGACAGGAGTAAGCTATTAGAAGTGAAAACTGAAAAAAGCTGAACTCAGAGCAGAAATGTTAGGGGCTGCCATAGCTGTCATAATGAGACATAGGCGACTTGCTGAGGGTGGTGACAATGCAGATGGTGCCAGACAACCCACAGTGAGGAGACGGAGAAGAGTGTACAGGCCCAGGGTCACCTACCATGGGTTACATGAGCTGGAGATAGTAGAGCGCTATAGAGTGGGCAGAGACCTCCTGCAGCAAATAGTGGAGCTGTGCAGGCCACGCCTCACACACAGAACCAACAGAGGGGAACCCATCCCAGTGGAAACCAAGGTATGTGTTGGCCTAAGAATACTAGCAACAGGTACCTTCCAGAGACCAACTGGTGATATGATGGGGATATCACAGGCATCAGCCTCCAGGGTACTGCACCAGTTCCTGGATGCCATGTCAGCACATGTTGGTGATCAGGTATATTTCCCCAATGCCCGTGAGGTATTGGCCGGCAATATGCGTCTCTTCCAGCAAATAGCGGAATACCCTGAGGTAGTGGGTGAAATAGACTGCACGCACATACACATCAAAGCACCAGCCGGTGAGCGGAGTAGGGCCTACATTAACCGCAAGGGCTTCCCCTCCATCAACTGCCAGGTCGTGTGTGATGCCCAGGGCATAATAATGAATGTGTGTGCTGGCTGCCCTGGGAGCTACCATGATTCCCACATCTGGCATTTGACGCAGCTGTAACAGACATTTGCCAATGGGGACATCCCACACGGACACCTAGTGGGGGATGCAGGTTATGCACTGGAGCCGTGGCTGATGACACCCATCAGAAACGCACACACACCTGAACAGGAACGCCATAATGAGGCACACGCACAAACACGTAATGTAATAGAGCGTGTGTTTGGGCTGCTCAAGTCATGGTTCCAGTGTCTGGACACATCTGGTGGAGCCTTGCAGTACACACCAACTACATGTACCCAAATTGTCATGGTATGTGCTATGCTACATAATATGATCTTGCGAAAACAGCTGCAGCAGGACCAGCATAGGGCTGGGCCAAACAACCCCCCACCATTGCCAAGGCCATCACAGGCAGAGCGTGACTCAGAGGAGGAACAACCTGAGCCTGCCCCAGTAGGCAGAAGGAGGCATGCCCAGTATGCCCTGGCCTTGGCAAAGAGGCAACGCATAGCACATACACTGGCTCAGTAGGAACCCTGGGAATGATACCCCCTCTGACTCACTCAAATAATAACAGAGATACCTAAAATGACATGACCTGCTCACAAACATGTACAGGGAGTGTAATATGTGCATCCGACAGTGGCAGCCCTGCAGCACCACCTGAGGCATGAATGCCATGTGTTAAGTAATGTAACACCATGTACTATATGCACACCTGAGGACCATGACTAACATCCTACCCTCACCAAGCATCATGCCACAATATGACAATGAGATGATCAATTGCAATAATTGGCTGAAGTATTGCAGTTAGTCAAAGGGGATCCAATGTGTGCCAGCCTGGGATGACATGCTGAGCATGACATGATGCTCCACCTGCTAGGACTGGCGTGCACCTATCAGTGCAGGCCGTATGGATACTGGCAAAGGCTGTTGTTACCCACAGCGTGCCCTGAATAGGTAAGGCTCAAAACACAAACCTACCTCCATAGGTATCAGAAGGGATAAGAACCTAGATGTAATGCTACCCAATGCCAGAAGTCTAAACAGCAAGATGCATGCAGTCTAAACTCACCCAGTATGGAGAATGTTGATATCTGTGCTGTAACAGAAAACTGGGTCAAGGCTCACAACAGCACCCTAACACTACCAGGTTACACCTCATACTGTGCTGTACAGCCTCAAAACATGGAACAAGCTACAAAAGGAGGGTGACTAGCAATAATTGTCAAGGATTACCACACCCCCATGTTGGTACCACAACAAGAAGCAGCATGGACTAGCCATGGTCAAGTAACAGTGGCTAAAACTGCCACCCAGTGTATAGCCTGCTACAGACTATCGTCCCAACACCAGGAACTGCACCTGGCCTATGTTGGAATACATGAATATATCAAGTCCTCCAAACCACATTATATTGGGTGATTGAAAATACCCAGACATAGACTGGGAGCATTATACTAGCTCCAACACTGTAGGACAAAAGTTCATAGAATCCATAAACCAAAATGCCCAGGAACAACGTACCACTCCCACAAGAGGGGTAAGCATACTGGATGTGATAATCAGCAACATGGGTACTGCATGGTAAGATGAGAAGTGTATTGCTCACTGGTAAGACCAGACCATAGAGTAATCACACTGGATATACACATCCTGACCACAGTCCCTGGCCAGAAAACCACAGTGAAAAACATGTGTAAAGCAAAAGTTGCACTCCTCCAAACTGATGTGGAATCCATTAAAGGCCCTGTGCAGGTTCAAAATATGGGCCACACCTCAGAACCTGTTATACAGGCATTCCATGAACACTGCCAGGAATGCTTGGATTATGCAATCCTAAATTAAAACAAGACACAATGCCATACACGCAGGCATCCGGCATGGTGGACACCAGCCATAACCAAACCATGCAAGAGAATGAGGAAGCTACTACATGATAGAGCAAACATAAAAAAAGAAGTAATCACTGATCAGTAGTATGGCAATAAAATATGTCCACACATACAATCCACTAAGGCCAGCTACAACAAGTTGAATCTGTGAATCTTGAGGCAATGTTACACCTGCCTCAAGTACACAGACAACCCGCAACTCCCCCCAAGAAATACAAATATATGTGAGAGATGCAACCATCTATCCAAACTGGAGGCTGAGCTCCCTCAAGTCAGTACTCCCAAAACTAGTCAAGAGGAGAAGGTAACCACACACACACCACAAACCCAGACCCACATAGACCTATCACAACTGCAAACCAAAGACATAAACACAGAAAAACATTCCCGGAGGCCCGAATTACAAACACACCACACCAACAGAGGCCTCCAAAGTAGACACCCAATCAAACAACCTCCAAACATAACACATGCAACACATAGTACACAAAGCTGGTGTGCCAAACAGTCACAGGCCAGAAGGAGAAACAACATGCCTGATACAGTTGTAATAGGTGACTCCATAGTGAGACATGCTGCTGTCCCGCACACCAAACTGAACAAGGGAAAGGGTACAGTAAGCTGCCTGTAGGCTGCTACAATACGCCACATAACACAAGTATGCAGGTCACCCCAAAGCAAGTAGAAATATGATGCAGTCATAGTCCATGCTGGTGTGAATGACCTGAGATGTACCTCCCTGGACTACATGAAAAGAGACATAGATGAGCTCTCCGATTATGTAGTCCAGGCTGGTATGACACTGACCGTTTGCAGCATCCTACCCTCACCAAGAATGATGCCACAGTACAAACACAGAATGATCAGTTATAACAAGTGGCACAATTACTGGTGTCATTCCAAGGGGATCCAATGTCTGTCTGCTTGGGATGTCATGCTTGACAAGCCACGCAGCTGTTCCAGGGATGGCTTGCACCTGTTACCCTGGGCGTCTGGATATTGGATAAGGCTTTGCCACCTCCATAGAGCCTTTCGTAGGCAAGGCTGAAAAGACTAACCCACCACCCTACAAAACATAAGTGGAAAGAAACATAAGGGTAATGCTGACCAATGCCAGATGTGTAAACCTCAATATGCATGTTCCCGAGGCCCTCCCCAGTATGGAGAACATCGATGTCTGTGCAGTGACAGAAACCTGCTGCAAGCCTCCTGACAGCACACCAGCACTACCAGGTTATGCCACATATCATGCGTTATGGCCCCAAAACCTGGAACAAAACATAAAAGGAGGGTGAGTATCCATATTCAGCACAGACACCCATACGTCCAGGTAACTGACAATGCACAAGGCATTGGAGTCCACCCATGTGCAACTAACCGTAGGCAAGACTGCTGTACAGTCTGTAGCATGCTACAGACCACACTCTCACACACAGGAACCCCACCCAGCCGTCCTGAAGACACTGGACAGTATGAATGTCCCACCAAATACCAAACAAGGTACTCACAAATTACCACATAGGTGGTAAACCATTATGTATGGAAGGAGTAATCAGGGACCTAAGGACACAAGTGGACAGTAACCTGTTATGTGACACTCACATTGCCAATGTGGCTAGGAAGACTGTCTATATTGGACACCGTATCATGAAAGGATTCACATCGACGTCAGCAGAGGTCATTGTGCCCCTATACTGTTCTCTTATCAGACCCATAATCTAGTACAATGCCTCATTTGGGATGTACCTTACTTGACATCTGCAGCAGTTAGAAAGACCTCAAAGGTACCTCACCAAGAGGATAAAGGGTCTCAAATATATGTCATATGCTGCCTGGCTGTAGACACCCCAGCTGAATGCAGTCACATACTGCCTACACAGAGGCATTGTATGTCTGTTGTACAAGGCCATGTCCAACACAGGAGTAATGGACATGCTCCACTCCAGAAAACTCAAAGCCATCAGAGCTGTGAGAGTGAGAGATGTCAACCTCAACACATAATGAAATAGGATGTGATGGAGGGACAGATACATAACCCAGAGGCTCCCCACACCCTGGAACAGAATCCCACTCCATGTTAGGCAGAGCCCCTCACTGACACTCTTCAACAGGAATCTTGCCAAGTGGATGGATGATCGTAGATTTACACTGGGGGTCTTCACTGTGCCATGTCCAGACAGAGGCACAGCAAAGCAAATCATAAATGGCCATAATATTCATATAGCAAGGGGTGGCGAAAGTCACACACACTCTGGCTAGGCTTACAAATGCCCTAGGGTGGATAGCCTAGTATGAACCTATGAACCTATGAAGATACAAATTGTACAGGACACTAAGGATAATCCCAAGGCTTCCTCAACTGATGGTAGGAACCGTGTTGGGAATTCACAGATATGCTCTGAATCACACAAATATTACAAACAACATACCAAACACACACACATATTGCCAACATACATCCTGACAGATGCAGTGCAAACCCCCTCAGACTGCAAATTATCTATCCCAGCAGACTGCTGGCCCCCTGACATTGCAGATGCTGAGGTAACAGCCAGCATCTACAAAGCAAAACACACAGCAGCAATGGTATGAGATGGTGTCCTGGGCTGAGTCCAACATGGACTCCAAGAAGAATGGAATGCCAAATCACACTACTGCTCAATGTCAGCCTTACCACAGGATATGTACCCAAAGAGCAGTGTACAACAACAGTGGTCATTCTCAACAAAGGTGTTGCCTGAATGGATACTGAAAACTACCACCCCAGAATCCTGAGAAGCTTGGTCTGCACAGCTATGGAAAGGATCAGCATGTACCGCAGACATAAAGATATTGGGGACCTACTGACACTGGACCCTACCCAGTGTAGCTTTCTTAAGTGCAGATCCTGCCCGTAAACATGTTTGACTCATTTGAAACAGTCATTAAGGTCATTGATGAGGGCAATGTGGTCCACACAGGTAGCTGGACCTTGCAAAGGCTTCCATACAATACCCTATGTGTTCATCATAGATATGCTCACCAGCTTAAATATAAACCCCTATGTCAGTAGAGGGGTTGCAAACCAGACCAAGGACAGAACTGACATGCTCAGACATGCTGCAGCCATGTCAGACTACAAACCAGATATAACTGGCATCCCACAAGGCTTGGTCCTGGGACCTCCCTCGTTTGGTATATATGTCCCATAGGTACAGGCCAACATGGAAGGACTGTGTCTGAACATGTTTGCAGAGGACTACAAACTGCCCACCATATCTGACCCTCCAGCTGACACAAGCATCCCACAAAAGGGCCACATAGAAACAGACAACTGGTGCCATAGCCATGTCAGCAAGCTAATTGCAGAAAAGTGTATAGTCAACCCCCATGGATATACAGTAAGTGCCCACCAATTACCACATAGGTGTTAACCCATTATGTAGTTAACATGTAATGAGAGACCTGGGGACACAAGGTGATAGATATCCTGCATTGGACAAACATGTGGCTGTACTGTTTACAGAAACATACCATATACCCACCTAATCATGAAGGTTGTCAGATCTAGATAAGGGGAGGTCATTGTGGCTCTGCAGTCATCCTTCATCAGCGTTACAATTGACTACAATTGCCCCTGTGGGATGTACCTCAGCAGACACCTCGATCAACTGTAAAGTCCCCAACAGTACCTCACCAGGAGTATCAAAGAGCTAGAACAGATGCCATGTGTTGCTTGATTAAACAAACTGCAGCTACACACACTGCCATACTGCCCACCCAGAGGCAAGCTGTGCCTGATGTATAAAGCCATGTCCAAGCTGGAATCAATAAACATGCTGCACCTTGTACAATCTGAATGGCAGTGAGCTATGCACATGAGAGACCTGAACCCCAGCACTGACATACATAGGACAAGCTGTACTGCATGATCCATAACACAGAAGCCACCCCCACTCATGAGTAAACTCCCAGTACAGGTTATCCATAGAGTCACTCATCGATTCTCCTCAAGAGGAATCTTGATGAGTGGATGGGAGATGGTAGGTTTACCCTGGGTATCACTGTTATGTCACAGGTAGACGGATGCACAGTATACATACCATGCCATATGTCATGGCAAACTCCACTTACAATGTGTGTCGAAGGACAAACACACTCTCCGACTAGCATTAGAAATGGCCTAATGCACATCGCTAGTGTTTGCAAATGTACATCTATGTTGTGGAATACACTACCAATGTTGGACAAGCCTGGTTTAAGTAGTTCATATCTGAACATAATGCAACATGGTCAGATGTGCACAACTGGCCCATAACCAGGCTGTTGTGCTCACTATGGAACTGTAAAGCAGTGATAGGACTAAAGCCCAGGATACTGTCCACCACAGTGAAAGTACTGAACCAGTACACTATACGGTACTACAGTGTTAGGTCAGTATGAAAGGATGTTGACAACTGTATGCAAAGTATCCCATGCAAACCCTGCAGGCACAGTATAATCCCTGTTGTGCTCACACACAAAGCAGTTGGACAGTAACTACACAACATGACACACAACACACAACCATAAACGGGAGATATTTGTTGAAGTTCACACTCATCCACAAATGGGGTGGGCTGCAGAGTTCAACATATGGAAAGCTCACACTGGGCATGCTCGCACACTTTGATAAATGAGACATATGTCAGACAACATGCCATGGGAAGGCTGAACTGGGCATGCTCACACACTTAGGCCCAATCTCAGTTTAGCAGTTGGCCACACATATCTGGTATTTGTACGTGTTATTCCATGAACCAATCACATTACAGCAATCTGCCCAGTGCACACAGTTAAATGACTACAGAGACATACATGATATAGTGGATCCCTCCCATATGCAAACATCTTCCACAGATACACAAGTTGTTCATACAAACAGGGAATGCTATGGCAATAAAGACCTGCAAACAGTCTATCAGCAACAAATAATGTGCATCTGACAATTAAACATATGGGTGTAGAGGTCAACACTAGGCTGTTTGCCCTAGGGAATGACAGCTTAGCCAGAGTGTGCTTGGCGTCTGCCTCCCCAGTACAGTAGGCTACTGTGCCACTGTAAAGTAGGTCACATAAGGCACCGTGTGAGGCTAGTGTGCTGTGCCTCTGTCAAGCAGGGACACAGTGGAGATCCCAGGGTTTGAATTTGCTAAGCCACAGCCATGTTGTTGGTGTGTGCTGGAAGAGGGTTGCTGAGGACCTCTAACAGTAAGTGGGCGTCAATAACAGACTGAGGGGAGCCTTATCTGCATTGTCTGGACAATTTCACTGTCAACACTGTGTCGTGATGATTATGAGGGATTGAAGTGTCGTGCCGGTACTGTTCAGAGATGTCCTCCCTCTGTGGGCAACTGCTCTGCAATGTATTAGCTCACTCTGTCTGTTGGACAGCTCATATATGGCTGGTGTACATCTGACAGGTGTCCTGTTGTGGAGCAGTCATGGGTATATTTGGGATAGCATGATCAATGCAAACCTTCCACATGCTCATAGAATGCAATTGTCAAGGATTATGCAGAGTGGCCTGTATACTCCCCCAGCATGGGTCCTTTGAAGTCTTCAACCCCAGTATTCACAAGTGTAAAGTCTGCTTTTGATAAATACAGTTTGTTTGCAGTGACAACCTTGCCTGGGGGTGGGGATGGGATATGGATGGCCAGGGAAAGGTGGGTATAGTCAGATATCAACAATGGTGGTCTACCTCTGGTGTGGAACAGTGAGTACCCATGTTGTAGATGGTCAGGTGCAATATGTATTCCCCCTTGTGGCTGTGGTGAGTGGTTCTGCCATAGCACATGGACTCACAAATTGTAGTGGCTGTAGGGTAATGTTGCAGAGGCCTGAGTAGCTCCCACACACAATATGCCTGTACCTGACATTAACAACTGGAATGGTGCATGTGAACACCTGCATATCTTGGCACTGTTCCCAGGGAAGCAAAGTGTGTGTCCTGGATGCGGGAGGGGTGGTCAGGACTGGTTGTGTTGTGTGTTACAGGTCCTGTGGTCACGAAGCATGGTATAAAACATAACCTGCCAGTGCGATGTGCATATCTGACCCTGACGTAGGTGGCTGCAAATGCATATATATGCTATCCCCCACCTGACAGGTAGTACTAGATGTACATACCTCTGTAGAAATAATGATGTCAGCACCCTATAAATACTGCATGTGCAGAGCAGATGCCCAGTAATTCGGATAGCGTGCTCTGCTAATGCGTCTCCCTCAAGTGTCATACTATAGTTAGGTAGGGGTTTGAATCCTGCAAATGCGCAGTGGGTTGGTGTGTGTGAGGGAAATGTCCCTTTTGGCAACTGTGAAAACACACTACAGGATGCACATTCCCCTTTCTAAACACTGATGATGTCAGCACCCTATAAGTACAGCAGTAGAAGAGAAACCTCCCAGTAATGCGAATAGCACGCTCCGCTAATGCGTCCGTCTCGAGTGTCATAACATAGCTAGGTAGGGGTTTGAATCCTGTAAATGCTCAGTGTGTGTGGAGGAGGTTAGTGTGCATGCAAGTCTGTATGAAAGAAATATCCCTTCTGCAAATAGGAGAACATACTACAGGATGCACATTCCCCTTTCTAAACACTGATGATGTCAGCACCCTATAAGTACAGCAGGAGAAGGGAAACCTCCCAGTAATATGAAAAGCACGCTCTGCTAATGCGTCCGTCTCGAGTGTCATAACATAGTTAGGTAGGGGTTTGAATCCTGCAAATACTAAGTGTGTGTGGAGGGGTGCAAGTCTGTATGAAAGAAATGTCCCTTTTGGCAACTAGGAGAACACACTACAGGATGCACATTCCCCTTTCTAAACACTGATGATGTCAGCACCCTATAAGTAAAGCAGGAGAAAGGAAATCTCCCAGTAATGCGAATAGCATGCTCCGCTAATGCGTCCGTCTCGAGTGTCATAACATAATAAGGTAGGGGTTTGAATCCTGCAAATGCTCAGTGTGTGTGGAGAGGGCTAGTGTGTGTGCAAGTCTGTATGAGAGAAATATCCCTTTTGGCAACTAGGAGAACACACTACAGGATGCACATTCCCCTTTCTAAACACTGATGATGTCAGCACCCTATAAGTACAGCAGGAGAAGAGAAACCTCCCAGTAATGCGAATAGCGTGCTCTGCTAATGCATCCGTCTTGAGTATCATAACATAGTTAGGTAGGGGTTTGAATCCTGCAAATAAGAAGTGTGTGTGGGAGGGGGTAAAAGTAGTGTGTGTACAATTACATGTGTGCGAGAACTGACCCTTTTGCTAACCAGTACAAAACACCAGCTGCTGCATACTCCAATCTCTACACAGAGATGATGTCAGCACCCTACAAGTACAGTGGAAGAGGCAAATCTCCCAGTAATGCAAATAGCATGCTCTGCTACTGTGTCTCTCACTACTGTCATAGCACACTTAGTTATGGCATTGGATTCCAAACATACCACGTGTGTTTTTGTCACACAGAATGCCCTTGTGTGTGGGTTGTTGTTCACAGTAATGCATGACATTGATTAAACCAGTAATGGCAATAGACACAGATGATGTAAGTGTGTGCCAAATACACATATGTATCTGTGACCTTCAATAGTTACCATGTCTGACGCCTGCCACATGTGAATACATGGTATTTGCACTGGATAACATTATGACTGTGGTCTTCTGTGTGGGTGCTGCCTGTGGTATGTGTATATACAGTGTGATATGTAGATGGTATCAACCTAGCAGCGAGGGATACACATCTGGTCTGGTGCATATAGTCTACATGTTGTTTGTGAACAGGTGCTGCATGTTTTCACCTGTTGTGGGAGTGGTAACAAGTTGTTCCATAGCAATGCAGTGACTACATGCTAGGAACCTTTCAGCTAGGGTGTTGTAGCTACAGTAATTCATCAGCATTCAGTAATACGTCAGCATTCCTGGTGAGGGTATGATGCCAACCAAGGTCAGAGTCATACCAGCCTGTGCCACATGCTCAGAGAGCCCTTCCATGTTCCCTATCATGTAGTCCAGGGAGGTACATCACAGGTCAGCCATAGTGGCATGGACAATGACTGAGTCATATGTGTCCATGCCTCTGACTGACCTGTATGCTTGTGTTATGTGGTGGACCATAGTGCCCCACGGACATATCACTGTGACCTTCACCTTGTCCAGCCTGGTGAGCGTGACCTCACTGTACCGGGCAATAAAGGTACCTAACACAACTGTAGCAGGTGTGTTGTCTAGCCGTACAGGCTGTGACTGTTTGGCACACAGGATTTGTGTGCTATGTGTTATGCGTGATGTGTTCTGGCATAACGTATGCCTGTATGTCAGCTGCAGAGGTGTCTGCTGCTCAGGCAGGATGCTATTGTTAGGCTCCACGAATGGCCCAGTGTGTTCACGTGCTTGTATTGCTGTCAGTGTAGGTCTACATCAGACTGGTATTGTAGTCACTGTAGTATTTCATGCCACCTGACAGGTTATGCCAGTACTGGGTTCAGAGTGCTTAGTCCCCAGTTTGGCTATGTGGTTCCATCTCATACATGTGTTGTACATCCATGTGTAGGGGAGAGGGTTGGCTGTGTACATGTGGCAGCTGTGACATTGCCACATGACCCACATATTCCACAACTGTACCATAGAGGTGACTGACAACTGACCTTTGCACATGCTACCATAGTATTGTGATTGCCATGGTGATTAACAGCATATAGGGCCAATGGGGAACAAGGTACATAGGTTTATAGGTTCATACTAGGCTATCTGCCCTAGGGCATTTATAAACCTAGCCAGAATGTGTTTGGCTGTCGCTATCCATTGTAAATTTATCTTGCTATGCCCTTTTTCGAGGCTAGTATACTGTGCCTCTGTCTAACAGTGACACAGAAGTGATACCCGGGGTAAACCTACGATGTCCCATCCACTCATCAAGATTCCTCTTGAAGAGAGTCAATGAGGGACTCTGCTTAACCTGGACTGGGATTTTATTCCAGAGTGGAGGGAGCCTCTGGGTTATGAATCTGTCCCTCCAGCATGTCCTATTTATTTCAGTGCTGAGGTTCAAGTCTCTCAAGCATGTAGCTCGATGGGATTTGGATATTCTGAGGTGCAGCATGCCCATTAATTCCGGGTTTGACATGGCTTTATACATCAGGCACAGATCGCCTCTGAACAGGCGGTATGCCACTGAGTAGAGCTGGTGTTTCTTTAACCAGTCAGCATATGGCATCTGTTTGAGCCCTTTGACCCTCTTGGTGAGGTACTTTTGGGGTCTTTCCAGTTGCTGCAGGTGTCTGGTAAGGTACATCCCAAAAGGGGCATTGTACTCAATTATGAGCCTGATGAGGGATGAGTAAAGAGGCACAATGACCTCCACTGATCTAGATGTGAATCCCTTCATGATTAGGTGGGCTATATAAAATGTTTTTCTAACCACTTTGGCCATGTGGTTGTCAAATGAGAGATTGCTATCAACTTGGGTCCCCAGGTCCCTAATTACTTCTTCTGTACTTAATGGATTACCACCTATGTGGTACTTTGTGGGCACTTTGTTTTTGCCAAAGGGGATGACTATACACTTTTTGGCATTCAGCTTGAGGCCATGGCTCTGGCACAAGTTATCTGTTTCTATGAGGCCCTTTTGGAGGATGCTTGTGTTGGCTGGAGAGTCGATTATGGCGGCAGTTTGCAGTCATCTGCGAATTTGGTCAGCCACAGTCCTTCCGTGTTGGCCTGTACCTCCGATAAATATATACTGAACAAGAGAGGTCCCAGAACTGAGCCTTGTGGGACACCACTTGTAACTGGTTTGGAGTCTGGCATGGCTCCAGCAATTCTAACCATGTGGCTTCTGTCCTTGAGCCAGTGTGCAATCCATCTAGTGACATAGGGGTTTATATTTAAGCTGGTGAGCTTCTCTAGGATGCCCGAGTAGGGTATTGTATCGAAGGCTTTTGCGAGGTCCAGGTAGGCTGTGTGGACCACCTTCCCCTCGTCAATGGCCTTGGTGACTGTTTCAAAGAAATCAACCAGGTTTGAGAGGCAGGATCTGCACTTAACAAAGCCAAACTGGGTATGATCCAGAGTCTTAGGTCCCCAATATCTTTATTTATGAGGTCCATGATGATCCTTTCCATAGCTTTGCAGACCAAGCTAGTCAGGCTTATGGGGCAATAGTGTCCAGGATCCGTTGAGGCACCACCTTTCTGTAGAGGGACCACTGTTGCTGTACGCCACTCTTTGGCCACATATCCTGTAGTAAGGCTGGGATTGAACAGTGGTTTTATGTTTGGGTGTAGCTCTTCTTGGAGTCCATGTAGGACACAGCCCGGGCCACTGTCTGGTCCCATTGATGCAGTGTTTATTGCTTTGGAGAGGGCGGCTCTTACCTGAACATCTGAGATGTCAGGGGGGCAGCACTCTGCTGGGATAAATATTTGCCCTTTCGGTGTGGAGGGGGGGGGGAGAAGTTTGCGCTGAACCTGTCAGCTAGGATGTTGGCAATGTCTGTGGGTTTGGTGTTTCTATTGACATTTTGGACTACCTCTGAGCATATCTGGGAATTACCACCCAGATTCCTAACATAACTAAAGAAAGACTTGTGATGATGCTTAGTGTCCTGTGCAATTTTCTCTCGAAGCTGGCCTTAGACAATCTTATGAGTGCCCATAGTGTTTTGCTAATACTGATCAGTGATGCCTTCCCTTTTTGGGATTCTGCTGTATCATTTAGTAGCTTTCTCCTTCTATTGTATAGTTTGTTTATGGCTGGGGTCCACCAGACAGGGCATCTGCCTTTGGAGGATTGGGTCTTGGTTTTATTCGGGATCGCATGATCCATGCATTCCTGAAGGTGTCCATAGAATGCGTTTATAGAGGAATCTGTGGTCTGGTCCGTATTTTCCACAGGCCCAGGGGCTTTGAAGGTTTCCACCTCAGTTTTGAGGAGTGTGAATTTGCTTTAGAGAAGCTGTTCACTGTGGTTTTCTGGGCAGGGGGTGGGGTCGGGATGTGAATATCCAGTGAGATAGTTTATGGTCTGATCTTACCAGTGAGGGATACACTTCTGGTCTGGAGCATAGAGTCCCCATGTTGGTGATGATCAGGTCCAGTATGTTTTCCCTTCTTGTGGGAGTGGTAACACATTGTTCCATAGCATTTGAGTTCATATATTCTAGGAATCTTTGGGCTAGGCTGTTGGAGCTAGAGTCATGCTCCCAGTCTATGTTTGGGTAGTTGAAGTCACCCAATATAATGGTGTTTGGAGAGACCTTCATATTTTCCACTGTTCTCAGGAAGGCTGAGTGCGGTTCTTGGGTTTGGGAGGGTGGTCTGTAGCAGGCTATAACCTGGAAGGCAGTTTTACTCATTGTTAGTTGCACATGGATAGTCTCTGATGCTTGGTGCTTTGCCACCAACCTGGAGGTGTGGGTATCTTTGATGAATATCAATACTCCCCCTCCTTTTGTGGTTCGGTCCAAGTTTTGGGGCTGAAAAGCATGGTATGAGGTATAACCTGGTCGTGCTGGGGTGCTCTCAGTAGCCCTGAACCAGGTATCTGTTACTGCACAGATATCGATGTTCTCCATGCTAAGGAGAGTTTTGAGTGCATGCATCATGAGGTTTAGACTTCTGGCGTTGAGTAGCATTACTCTTAGTTTCTTATCTCTTGTGATACCTATGAAGGTGGGTTTGTCATTTGAGCCTTGCCTAACAAAGGCACTATGGGGGTAGCAAGAGCCTTTGCCAATATCCCAAAGCCCAGGGGTGACAGGTGCAAGCCGTCCCTAGCAAAGCAGGT
The DNA here is from genome assembly GCF_019279795.1 of Protopterus annectens. Lineage (NCBI taxonomy): Eukaryota > Metazoa > Chordata > Ceratodontiformes > Protopteridae > Protopterus > Protopterus annectens. The sequence goes on from NC_056732.1 coordinate 338,554,286, forward strand.
GGTTCAACAGAAGATGAGTATGTGAGGGTGTAGTGCCTGTGATTAGTTAGCAGTGGCATATATGACTGCTCACGTGGACAAATGCCAGGTAAGTCATATGCAATGTGTCACAGGCAACGTACATGTGAACAGGACAAACAGTGACGTTCTGTCAAGTGAGACATGGACATACATATAGTAAGCTATGCAGATGTCACTAGGAGTCCACAGAAGCTCTGTAACTATGCATTGCAGGTGGGATCAGTATTCCAGGGTAATTGCAAGCAAACATGCATGCAAACAAAGCTACAGTAAGCAGGGCTGCATGTAGTCCATTGTACAACAAACAAGCTGTACCACTTCCAGTAGGTAACACTGCAAATATGCAGGCACTATGCACATGTACATGGAAATACACAGGTCAGAAGGCTAGGGTCCAGTCTCAGTGCACACAAGTGTACAGACCATGTACCGTCAGGATGTACAATAACTGGATGGAAACCCATGTGCTCATACCTGCAGTAATACACATGTCAAATAACAGACACTGAGCCTTCACTCAGTGGTTCCATACTTAGTAGGATGTATGTTACCTGGCCTGCCACCACAGTATCCCTGACATGTATGGGGACTCTCCCTCCTGTGACAGTTAGTTTTGTGTGTTGGGGCTGTCTAGCATGGTATGAGATGTGAGCTTGCAGTGCTAGGGTGCTCCTGTGTGTCCTGTACCAGTCGTGTAGTACTGCACGCATATCAACATCCTCAAACATCCGCATTGCAGAGTCCAGTGTGGGCAACATGCCACTTGCAGTTTACATGTCCATCATTGCGTATTAATACTTTCATTACCTTATCCCCTGTGCTACCTATGTATGTAGCCTTCTGTTGACATCCTTACCACCAGTATGCCAACATGTGCAGATGATACACTATGGTACTTACCATGGGTGTAGACAACAGTACATGACAATCATACCCTTACTGCATCAGGCATGCTGTGATATACCCACAATTATTTCAGCACACAGTACTGTTAACAACATGATACTATTACTACACGTCTATGTAGTCACCCTGTGCATCAGCAACATGTTAACCTGTACCTGCACTGATGTTACAGATTGCAGGAGGTGGCACAGTCTCATCATATGCACAGGGTGTGAACTTGGTATGCCTGAGTCAGCCACCGATACCACCGATTGACACGTATGTGTATGTATGTTGGTGAGGGACAGCAGTACAAGGTGGGGCAATGTTGATGCAGTGTGTGCGTGTATGCGGTAGCCCTAGGTGTTGTCAATTCGCATGTGTGTATGGATGCACACAGTTCCACCTCATGGCTGCCATATACTGGTGTTTGTGGACAGCCACAGACTGTACCTGCCAGGTCATACAGATCAGTGTCTCTGGCCACGGACACGGTACCTGTGCCTTGCAGGGGTTCTACGGACTGTATCCAGTACCAACCCAGACTGGGTACTGTCATCAGAAGCAGGTGTTCGTTGACTGGACACAGATCCCTGTCGGGCCTGGCCAGAGCCACGTGCACATGGTCTCCTGGGGCGGTCTGATGACAGCACAGACCCAGCATTGCTGGGGCTGCTGCTGGCACTATGGGGGCAGCCGTGGCCCTGTTGTTGTCTGTGACGACTGCCAGCTGCTGCTGTTGCTGGCATACACCCACGTCGACTCCTCAACCGTCCACCATCGCCCTGGCTCATGGACATGTAGTTGTGGAACCGGTATAATATGTCCCCACAACGTCTGTCTATGACATCGGTGAAATTACGAATGGCAGCCGCAATGTCATGCATACTGTCAGTCATGGCTGTGCAATATGCTGTCAGATCCCTCAGACCCTGTCTGGTGTACCGTTCCATATGTGACTGTGCCTGCATGACAGCCCAAAACATAGCTGAGGTTGTAAGACCTCTGTGGGCACGTCTGACAGGGGCAGTACGCCCACAGATGCTCCCACGAGAACCCCTGGACATCTGTCTGTGTGGTACCATCTCAGGGCCATGCCCATGGCTGCTGTGTGGGGAGGCATGTGCCACAGATACCACATTACCCTGGTCAATGCCCACTGTATGCTGTCCATCACCTAGGGACATTGGTGGCAAAGGGTGTATTGGCAGGATAACTGTGCACATTGATGGGGTTGACAGCTGTGTACTGTCAATCAGCTGACCAATGATGGACCCTGGCATACCTTCCTGTGCCATTACACAGATGTCATCATTACCAGTACCCATGGCACCTGATTCAGGTTCCCTGCTGCATGACACCAGAGCAGCACCAGAACCTGTGGGAGGGAAACAGGAAACACAGTTTACAATGTCTACACAATATTACCAGTGATGCACACATCCACACATGCACAGGTCCAGACATGCACATGTGCACACATGCACACATGCACACATGTGCACGTGCACACATGCACAGGTGCACACATGCACACATGCACACATGCACACATGTGCACACATGCACACATGCACACATGCACAGGTGCACACATGCACACATGCACACATGCACAGGTGCACACATGCACACATGCACACATGCACAGGTGCACACATGCACAGGTGCACACATGCACACATGCACACATGCACACATGCACACATGCGCATTACGCGACATGCACACATGCACATGCACACATGCACACATGCACACATGCACACATGCACAGGTGCACACATGCACACATGCACACATGCACACGTACACATGCACACAGTTGCACACAATTGTACACTACTCAGTATGCGTGATATCAACACACAGACACAGACACACCTGCATGCATACAAAGAGCACTACTAAGTTAGCCTAATATTACTATTACTATCAAGACTATTACAGGTATTGTTAATACACACTCACCAGCATGGATAGGCTGCATTGCTGTTACACCGAGGGACCTGCAGAAGTGAGGAAACTAATGTCAGTGGGCACAACTGTGCCATTGTTACTGAGTATGATACAGGTCAGTAGTACAACAGTCGCCTTTCACAGGTCAGCTGCTAATATTGAGGATATCATACTTGCACATTAAATACTATGATGACAGCTACAAACCAAGGACACACCTCACACATGCATTAACTACCAGTGTACACAACAGTCAACTATACATATGGCATATTACCTGCATGCTCATAGTCTTGCTGCTGCATGGCTCCAGCCTCCATCATAATGCATGTCTGCTGCTGTTGTTGTTGCTGGCGGACTGGAGCCACTACACTCATGAGTAGTCCCTCTAGTCTGGTGAGTAGGGGATGTGTAGCCACCCCACCACCTGTGGCGACCTGTTGCCTGTGGATATCCGATGCACGCTGATGGACATTTCTGATTAAATCACTGCAGTGATGTCGTACCTGCTCATATGTCCTATTATGCGTGCCTATGTCATTTACCCGACGGACCAGGTCTTGCCACAGTGCAGCCCTCTCCTGCTGATTCTGGCTGGTGTGGGAAAAGAGTATTGCATAATCCCGCACCAGGCTCTGGTGTATCTCCTCATCTTCAGCTGCGGAGTAAGCTGGATTTCGCGGGTGAGCCATGTACCTGAAAAAGAAAATAACCTGATATCAGCAATATATGTCAGCAGAATTTGGCACACATACTACACATGCTACTCGACTGTTATGATACAACATATCTCACATATATAGCATCTGTCTGTCTATTGGTGGATACACATGTAAATGGCCAGGTATCAGTGCCCAGCCAGCAACTGTGCAACAGTATCTGGCACACTCCATATGACATACTACCAAACCCCAGCAGTCAGAACACTGATTCAGGTCCAGAGCACCTCCTCACTCTGGGGTTTGTATCTAGGTACTGTATGGCCTACATCATCAACTACTGTGAGCTGACCACAAACTAAATGCCCTGGATATACATATCCCACCTCCACCACCAGCACAAACGACTATAGTGAATAACATTGCAGATGCAAACTTTACACTTTGTAACAGTGACATGGTATCCTTTCAGCCCACTGGGCCAGTGGAAGACACAACCCACAATGCTGACCCCTACACAAATGCTTTCTACGGACATCTCTGAGAATGCATGGATCATGCAATCCCATATATGACCAAGACACTCTCCACAAAGGGACAGCATCCTGTCTGGTGGACCCCAGCCATAGACAGATTGTATTACAAAAGATGGAAGCTACTGCAAGACAGAGCATAAGTCCATAAAGGGAAGGCATGTCTGAGCAGAACTAGTAAGGATCTATTTTCCCTCATACAAACATCCATGGGCAACTTTGAGAGGGAAATCAAGAGGGACACTACAGATAACCAGAAGGCCTTCTTCAGTTATGTTAGAAACCTGGTCAGAATCCCTCCTCTATGCTCATAGTTAGTACACAACAACAAATAATTCACTGAAAACACAGATATTGACAACATTGTGGCAGACAGGTTCAGTGCAGGTGTCACCCCTCCCTCTCCCCCAAAATATAACATAGTTATCCCAGCTGACTGTAACCTCCCTGTCATCACAGATGTCCAGGTGAGAGCCGCCCTCAGGAAAGCAGAATACACAACATGAGTGGGACCTGATGGTATCCCCGGTTGCATGCTACATGAACTCTGACAGGAACTAAACACACATATAGAAGTGCTATGTAACACTAGCCTGACTACAGGATATGTACCTGTACACTGGCACACAGCAGCAGTGGTTCCACTCCATGAAGGAGGCACCTCAACATACCAATACAATACAACACAATACAATACATTACAATACAATACTATACGATATGCTATTGCCCCTGGGACTACAGCAGCATACTGTTCTGCTACCCTGACCATTGTGACACATGTGGTGTGATGGTACCTGCTGCTGTCACACAGTTACACAGGGTGACTCATATGGCATATTATCTATCTGACTAACATTCAGCAGGGGTATGTGTGACATGTACTCATGGGGAGTCTTGCTTCTTAACACTGTGTGGTTTATTGCAGGGTATGTCTTATCTGTGGGTAGGAACCTTTACCTCCACATGTGCTCTCTATTGCAGTGGCATGGACGACACACAGCAGTCATTTAGGTTGTGGATAGTGTGAGGTGTTACTATGGTTGTTGGACATCTGTCATGGGTGTGACTTACATATGTAAATCCAGGAGTGGTAATCTCTATGTGGGTAGTATGTGTGTACTCTGCGGTGTTGTCAGTCACTGTGCATTGGTAATGTGTTTGAGTGCATTGTCACAGTGTTGTACATGTCACTGTGTCCTTCTCCATATCTGTAGCTGTCATGTGAGGTACATACCATGGCAGCCATTATGTGGTGTGGAGGGGTACACTGACCTACATGTCCATAGCTGACACACCATGTCTGCTGACCATACCATGTGCAGGTATTCCAGGAATAGTGTGCCACTGTGAATATCATTGGGGGGACTATTGTACACATTTATGACCCTGTTCACCCCTGACACATGCAGTGGTGGGCAGCCAATCACATATCTGGTGGTTACTGGTGTAGGTGATCTGAAATGGGGTATGGTACTCCAGTTTTGACACTGGTGTTCACTCCATGCCTTTGTCACCAGGCACCTGTTGCAATACATCTGTACACATGTGCCTCACTCAGAATATATATACATCTCTCTCTCTCTCTCTCTATATATATATATGTATATAGATATATCTATATGTATATATATATATATATATATATATATATATATATATATGTCTGTATACATATACACACATATATATTGATGTACATATATTGCTATAGATATGGGGAGGGGGGTGTGACACAGATGAGTGTGACAGAAGGGTGGGACAGGGTGTGTTGAGGTCGTCATATACAGTCATACCTGTAGATAGTCAGATCAGTCTGTCTATGTATATGTATCTACATATATCTATATCTGTATGTGTGTATTACATATATATGTTTGTACATATTCTATCTATCTACATCTGTCTATGTATTCCTACATCTCTCTCTATGTATGTATACATATATGCATATTATATATATATATATATATATATATATATATATATATATATATATACATACATACATACATACATATTTTGACATACATACGTATCCATATGATAGACAGGTATATCAACATGTTTGTCTACCATACTGTATACACACACTAACATACTGCTAAACATACATAACTGTGAAACCTACTTTGTACATTGCACTACAACCTACATTCAACCTACATTGATATGTGCACATAGATACTCTCACATACAAATGTATGTACAGCCTTCACTGATAGTTGCTATATGTCTCCTGCCCTTTGCACATCTTCATATACATATGGATACAGACCAATGACACATATGGAGGGTTCACAGTATGTAGACCTTTATAGTATTACTTTACATTACCTGTGTTTGTCACAGCTGCTTGTGTTGCCATCTGGTTTTGTGTCCTGCTGTTCCACTTGCCAGTTGTCAGCTTTCAGGTGGCTGTTGCTGAACAGTTTTGTTTGTGTATGTTTAATTTTGTTTTTCTCTGTCTCTGTCTCTGTCTCTGTCTCTCTCTCTCTCTCTCTCTCTCTGTCTGTCTCTCACTTCCCCCTCAGGGTGCAATGAAAGCATTGCATGTGTGGACTGGGAGTACAGCATACTTTTGTAGGTATCTGCATATGTCCATGTGATGGCCTCTGCACCAATTGTTAGCCAGCATTTGCTAACTGCATGCAGCCAGTTGTGTACTGATTACAGTTCTCATTGTGATTTCAGAACAGTGCTATAAAAAGGTATGTGAGATAGGCATAGCCCTTTCAGATTTTAAGGGCGGGGACCATGCTGGTATGCTGTGGACAATGTTCTGTGAGTGTAAAGGTTGGTATTTCTCTCATATTTCCAGCTGTGTTGTAGATTAACATTCCTCCATTCATTTCTCCAGTTTCCTGTACTAACTGTGTATGTACACTGACACCTACGACTACTACTACTGTTAATGCGTGTGTGTGTGTGTGTGTGTGTGCTTTCCTTGCACTTTTGCTTGCACTTTGTTGCTATGGCTTCAATATTTGCCCTTTACAGTCACTACTTGTATACCTGCTAGGTGTCCTGACTGTAGTGTGCTGCTGTGGCTTTCCTATTTTCCATGTACATTCACACCTTGGAATGCTTGCTATATCTGCTAGGGTGTTACAGCATGCAGTGTGGTCTGGCCATGGTGTGGGCCTTGACATCTATTAGGGTATTTGAGTATGCTGCTGAGCAGGCCCCAGAGACTCTCAGGTGCATCTGTTATCTGCCTCATGGAATGGTACATATCAGTGGGGTACACCCATTAAATTGTCTGGTATGCTGCAGTTGTGACTGTGGGATAGCATGAGCATATGTATTACTACACTTTTTCTGCCATGCAAGTGGTGCATACTTTCAGGACTCCATAGTTACCATTGCATGTGTTGTAACACCTTTCTGCCTACTGTTTGTACATTTCACATGGAGTCTGTGGGGCATCCCTGTAACTCATTCACTGTTGCTATGTCTAGGCTCTTAACTATTCAAATATGGTGGTGTCAGACCTCTCATGTGTACAAATATTTGCAGGTTGTCAACATTTCTGCCTCATATTTTGGTCAATATCTCGTGCACAGCTTTTTCTGGCAAATCACTCTGGGCTCAAGTCAGAATATAGTGACAAACATTCAAGTTTCAGACTTCATACCCTTCCAAACATCCCACAAAATGCAGAACCTGTTACTCTCTGAACTGTCTAAGTTTGTTGTAACATTATTTGTAATGTGTCCCTGGTTTTGGCCCTTTGCTCCACATATTTTATTACTTGGTCCAGATGTGTTCCTGTAAGAGGTTGTGGGGTATGGGCAGTGATTATCCTGCTGTGAGTATGTGTGTGGCTTGCAAGGTGCTACAGTGACATTATTACCTACTAGCTACCAACTAGCATGGCTGTTTCTGTTCACACACTACTATTATGGAAATCCACTAGTTTTGACAGTAATTCTAAATGACATGCTTTGTGTACTACACATCCTATATTCCCTTTACATTCATTCCTACTATTACATGATATATTTATTTTAGCACAATGTTCTTGTATAACAGTCATGGCTTAGTGGTAAGTCATGCAGACTACTGTTTTCAAGGTCCTGGGTTCGGGACTGACAGTGGGATTTTATTTTGCTTTTGAACTGACTACAGGACCTGTCAATCAGAGTGCCTAAGGCACTTTTAAGCAGTTGTAACTGGGTTAGCGCTGGTTTGCGCGGAGCTCATGCATGCGCACTGGCGTTTAGCTCCGCGCACACACGCGCACACCCGCTTACAACCGCTTAAACGTGCTTACTCTTGCGCACACCCGCACTATTTTCTTTGAAAGAAATGACAATGGGGAGACAGGAAAGTGGTGAAAAAGGGGTCACAAAGAGGGTAAGACAGTAGGGAAACAAGCTTGGGTTTTGCAGGAGGGATGTAGGTAAGGCCCATAGCTGCCCATTTCTTCATCAGCAACAGCTGTGCATATGTTTGTAATTTGGTGTGACATTTGATACCTTCCACCCCTGAGAGAGGTGTAAAGACAACACTAATACTTGTTGTACAGCCAATTGTAATTGATAGTTTCCATGTCCGGCAGACATATGTGCGGAATGGGCAGCTATGTATGGGGCGTAATTTTTTTGTGGGTACAGAGTGCCTTTTTTTTTTTTTTTTTCAGGTGAGAGTGGTATGTCAGGTGAAGGAAGTCAGTATAGCTGGGGAGGTAGGTTGGGTAGGTCAACAGACAAGACAAACAAGGCGCATACAGGGGCGGTGTATGACACATGTGGGGGGGTTACACAATTGACGGGGATGGAGGTTTGGATATCCAGAGCCCATGAGCCCACAGATGGCAACAGTGGAACTGATATCCCCACCCATGGGCAGTTGCCACTCTTCCTTCACTGCCCAGGATGGGGCTGTGCTGGGGGCTGTGTAGGCCGGGCAACAAGCATGCCCGTAAGTTGTGCCACCTGTGCCTCAAGCTGGCATAGGGGCCCAAGAACAGAGTCCTGGATCTCCCTATGCATCACAGTCCGGACGCTACGGAGGGTGAGTGGTGGTTCTCCTCCGGCCACGCTTGCAGAGGGGGGATGGGTCCCATCCCCTGCAGCGCTTCCACCCGCAGGTGGCACAGGGCCACCGGAGGAGGGTCCAGACTGGACACTAGTGCCAGGTGCACTCACCAGCTGAGGTGGGAGAGGTGGGTCCGCTGGAACCCGCATTCCCTGTCGTCCTATGTTTTGCATTATGTCATGACAGTTTGGGTTAGTAACATACAATACCATTCACAATTAGTTGTAGCAGCATGCATTAGTATTCCCATTAACCAAACACCCAGATATTCACACCATTGAACAGCGAGCATAACACATGCATAATTTGAACAGCAATACACAGTCCAACAACATGCAGGGTTGATTGATGGCAACAGGCCATCAGGTTTGGATGTATGAACAGGGCAGATGCATCAATGGACATGCAAATATTTATGACCCAACAGGACAAATGTCCAGGGGTGTTAATTGTGATTGCACATACCAATTTCACGTGGAATGGATTATATGTGGTTATAGCGTGGGGTGAAGAAAATATTATTAACACCTTCGAATACCAATACATATGCTGTACATTTCTAATAGCTACAGATACATACACACTACTGTTCTAACTACAGTTTCCTATATGATAACTACTTCAATTTGGTGATAGGACTGTTACTGCTACATCAATATACATTTTATTGTTATTCATATACGTTCATATCTGGCTTTGTTCAGCTACATCATCCTGCTACATTTGCTTTATATAGCTATAGACGACTGTGGATGTTTGATATTTCAGACAATCATACTATCTGCATATTGCAGACTGAGAGCAACATATCCAGATTTTGGGATACACATTCCAGCTGCAACAACACTTTGGACACATTTCGCAGTTTGGTTCTACTTGTCGCATTCATTTCATTCTGTACTGACTGCAGTATACTTTATTCAGGGGTTCTTACTACTTTATTGGTGGATTCATAACTCTTTCTCACACTCTCTCACTTGTTTTCATTTTACTATCCAGGATGGTACTTACTTCTAGGCTTTATTGACATGTTTTACCTGTAGTTATTACAATCCTTTCCAGCAGTCTCACTTCTGTCATGTTTCAGTATTTTAACAGGGATATATTTCACACGTGTGATTTGCTCATCTTCTGCAGCTGTACTTTTCAGCCTGCTGCAGGTTGTGTACTATTATATTACAGGTGGGGCATCTTTATTTCAGACTTTATTTCAGACATTTTCATTTTTCTGTTTGGATTACAGACTGCAACACACTTTTCTAATCAAGCAATACTTGCAAACACTTTTACACTGTTACTTGCACATTTTATTACTTAGTGACTACACTGCACTCTTTTGCTAACTGTCATACTTTGATATTTCTTTACAGTTACTGGGAGTGGATTACTGACCTGCCTGGTGGCGCAACCGCACCAGCCTATCGCCATAGGCTCTGCAGTTCGCAGAATGGACACCTGCAGCTGTAATATAAATGAAGTAATATTGGAATACACATCTCCATAATATCAGCTAATTTAATTTCTTACATACATAATTAAATGTAACTTACTCAGTAGTGGGGCGTTGGGCATTTGCCGGGCCTCCTGGATCCAAAGGTTCAATTGGTCCTGCTTGCGTCTCTTCAGGTCCGCATGGTGGTGACGGACCTGCTCACCAGTCCTTGGAATCCCTGTGGCACTGGTGAGATCATGAGCCAACCGTCCCACGCCTCAGCCCTATATGCTCCCCACAGGACCTGGCCCTGCATGAGTTGGGCCTCATGATTGTGGACTAGGAGCCAGACCATGTATCTGGACTCCTCAATGCCCCACCTCTGTACTCGAAAGCAACTACCCTCACCTACACCTGACATTCTGGCTGCAAGTCAGTTCTACAATCGTTTATGCTGTGTATTCCCACCTATGGGGCTTATATATGCCGTTTTTCCCGCACTTATCTGTGATTGGCCATTTTGGAATTGTATCCACTTCACAAAACCTCCTTTGTCATGCTCCACTTTCTATTCATTCCTATATATTTGCTATTACTGCATTTCTGAGTACAGCTGTCATGGCTTAGTGGTTCAGTACCTTGACTATGGTGCATGGTATCCTCGGTTCGAACCTGACCACTGCTTTTTATATTTTATGACTGTCTAGACAGGCTAGGGGGTGTGCCTGTGTAAAGGCAGTTTTGATACAGCTTGCTCAAAGTTGCCCATCGTTTAGCTTGTTAGCGCGGTACGCAGCTCCGCGCAAATGGGGTGCGCTGGTTCACGCCTCATTTGGCTGTCAGCACGCATATTACACTCAGCTCAGCTAGGGTCACACAGTTTCAGCATGTGAAACCACTGCTCAGCTACGGGCACTCATTTTGCGCCTGTTAAACCACTGCTCAGCTACAGGCACTCATTTTGCACCTGTTAAACCACTGCTCAGCTATGGGGAGATGCACTCACCTTGTTAAACTGTAGCTCAGCTATAGGCACATCTGGCATTTTCTATTGTTTTGTTACCTCACATTTCTTCAAAATAAATGGACTATTTCATTACATTTTACATAAATTGTGATTTTATATGTGTACATATTTGTCAGGGACTTGTTTCGTGCTTATTTTACTAAAAAAAAAAATTGATGTTGGGGGGGCTCGAACCATGGATGCCTGCTCTTCAGCCGACATCTCTACTGCTACGCTATTGCTTCTTGGCTTACTTTGCATATTTAGTTCTTATATGCTTTCCCGCACTCACGGGCAAACATCTTTACAATTTAAAAAAAATTATAAGATGTTCATTTGTACATTTTATGTTCGTAGTCTGTGGGGGCATGTGTTCTGTTGTGTTTATTCACATTTCCATGGACTCTGTCATGGGTGTTTACTTTGGGCACTTTTACTCTTCTGGGGGCGTGTCCGCTTGCAGGGCTCGGCCTACGGACACACCCCTTACTGTCTTACACGGACCGTGTTAGCCTTAGGTGTGATTCAGCATGCTCTCATGAATATGCAGAGCATGCTGACATCACTCTGTTTAACTGCAGCCTCCATGTAAGAGTTATAACTCTTACACGGAGGCTTCGTGAATCCTGCCCTCTGTCTTTATGGCTCTTCTTTGGCCTATCAGTTTTTGTGATTTTTGTGGATTTCTGCTTCTTTTTCTACAGTTCCACCCCCCCTGGCCTGACCCTGTTGTAGAAATGTTTCTGTATTATGAGGATTCTACACTGTCATTTTTTTCCAGTCCTGGCACCAGTGCACCTACCAGGATTGAGCACTTTTTTATCCTGGGTCTTGTGCATTCAGTTATCTCTTTTAATGTCTGACCTACTTCTGTCCATGATATATGCTGTATCATTACAGTCTATATATCAGTGTCACCTTGGTGAGATTTTGTGAAAACAGGGTCCAACTCGGGAATAAACTGACCAAGACTTGAGGATGAATTCAATTTCAGCACTCCTCCTCTCCTTTGCTTGCTGACTTTTCATTTCTCCATTCGGACTCCTCGGTACATCAAATTCAAGTGTGTATGACATATATCTTACAAAGATGACTGATAGATACACACTGTGTTGATTACAGGAGAAATAACACTTTGTCAATGTGCACTGTCTACAGTACCAACTTGAACAGGCATGTTATGACCACACATATAATCATCACTGGAATGTTCAGAAGCTTGTGGAATTGTGTTGTAAACTACAGTCACTATGACAATATGGGATTGACATATGCCTGAGAGGGTGTGGCATGAAAATAAAAGGATCAACACTTGCCTGGAAGGATGCTGCATGCCAAGCCTTGTAGTAGGCAGCCCAAAAACTGACAATACATGAGCACACATTCTAACAATCTCAAATGTTCATGATGTGTTAGGCTTTACAATCCCATGTGAGCCTGTACAACAGCTACAGTTATCATTAATGATGTACATATTTATGATGGTACTGTTATTGACAGTGTCGTGAACAGCACATGTAAAATCAGAGTTCAGTTTTCCATCACTAGTGATGGGGGTCACAAATGGAACACAAGAAATCAGAGTGCATTTCCCCTCTGCTAATGTTAATGCCATGAACATCAGAGTTTACTTCCTCACTACCAGTGACAATGTCATGAACACCGCATGTGAAATTAAAGTTCACTTTCCCATCACTAGTGCAGTACCATGAACAACACATGTGAATCCAGAGTTCAAGTCCCCACTGCTACTGCCAATGTCCTGAAAAGCATGTGTGAAGTCAGGCTTGAATTATCCACTTCTAGTGACAATATCACAATTAGCATATGTGAAATCAGTGTTCATGTCCCCACTACCAGCATAAACAGTACACGTGAAATCTGAGTTCACTTCCCCACTGCTATTGACAATGTCATTAACAGCACATGTGAAGTCAGACTTATCTAAAGCATTTGGCATAGCATCCTATCAGATTCTTCCCCATAGTCTGTCCTCACTAGCCCTTGACATTTCCTCCCTCTCCTGGTTTCATAATTACCGCTCTAACAGGCTACAGGCAGTAAAATATCACAAAGAACAATCATCATTCTTGCCCATCTCAGTCAGAGTGCCACAAGGCTCAGGTTAGGCCCTGTACTCTTTAACATTTTTATTAATGGCTACTGTGTTGTTGCAACTGTCATTCAGTATGTTGATAATGCTGTACAGATAGTGACAACTAAGTCCGACTAAGAACTACAGGAAAAGCCCCAAAATAAATAATGAATCAAAGAACGCCAAGGCAACACAATATCCAACAGGTCCAGAAAGAACAGTCAGCAGAAGCAATAATACGTCCTTTATTAGACTACAGCTCACCAACAAACAGAACCAGAGTGTAACTCAGAAAAGAATTAAGCGCTTTCATCCACCATCATGTCGACTTCTTCAGAATCAATTAAACAATTATAAACACACTATTTAAATCCATTTTGGCGCCAATTCAAATTGATTTCTTTAAAGAGACAAAAGTAAAGTAATGATTAAAAACTTCATTAAAAAATGCTTTTACCTACAACAGTATATACATTAAACTGTATTAGCTAAAATACTTGTTTAAAATATGCATTGCATACTACATATTGTTTACATCTTGTACATAACATTTAAAATATAAACAATCTAATATTTTACTTCATGTTTGTATGCATTTCCTTTCTATGAATACGTACGATTCACCCAACCCTATGATCTATGATAGATGCATTCTATTAATAATACAAAATAATAAACAATATATTAAACAAATATATATTTATATATGCTTATATAATGTTAAAAACATTTTAAGAAATAAAATAAAACTGTCTGTGTACAACAACACATGGGGCAATACAACTATCACTGTACCTAAATCCATGTGTCATCCAATGTATAAAACACAATGGTACTAAAATCTTGCCAAAGCCTAAATAAATGTAAACATGAATGTTAATTGCCCAAATAAATACCAAAATATAGCAATAAGCAGTATTGCAAAATAAATAAATAGCTATAAATACTATATACAATAATTGGTCCTAGGCCATAATATGTTATAAAAATGGTTTTAATGAAATATAATCATTACATCCAGGAAAATTTGATGCATCCATTAATATTTGCCACTTGGCCTCCCTCTCAATTAATTATGCTTTCATATTGCCCCCCCTCATGTTCATCGTAACCGTCTCCAATATAGCAAATCTAAAGTAATGTGTATTATCTGTATTGTGTATATGCCTTACTAAAGCATTGGTGTTATCTCCCTTCTTTATGGCATATAGATGCTCGTATATCCTTTTCTTTAACTTGCGTTCAGTTTTTCCTATGTAGAAACATGGGCATATGCCACATTTCACCATGTATACTACATTCTTTGTATTACAATTTCCTTTTTTAAACGTTACTTTAGTTCTATTTATATTTTCCATGACTAGTCCCTTTCATAAATTACAGGACAGTATACACATCTGCTGCATTTTCGCGTGCCCCCTTGATATAAAGTTATTTCATTCACTCTTTGAGGTCTTTCCAATATTTGTTTTAGATTCAAACCCATTTTATACACAAATCTAGGAGTATCTCCAACAATTTCCCTCAAGTTCTGGTCCATAGTAAAAATATTCCAATATTTTGTCAATATGTCCTTAATATGAGTAATTTGAGGTGAGAATTCCATAATACAAGCTCTTTTATAGTCACTCACTTCCTCTATTACTACCTCTTTCTTCATTGGCCTACCCAGAACAGGTATATATTTCTTCCCCCATTCCTTAATGACATAACTTTTTACTTCCTTTATTAAGCTAGGAGAGTATCCTCTATTCAAAAATAACCTACTGATAAATTCAATTTCTTCTAACATGGCACTATAATTTGATGTCATTCTCGCCGCTCGAATGCACTGTCCTTTGAAAATGCTTTTCTTTGTTTTAAACAGATGGTTACTTGTAAATTCCAAGTAATTATTGGAGAAGGTATTTTTTCTATATATACGTGATTCAAAGCCATTCATATTACTAGATATGTATGTATCCAGGTATGACAGTCCTTTATCATGAAACTGATAAGTAAATTTCAAAAACTGACTGGTATTGTTTAAATATTGTATAAATTCATCAATCATATCTACTGGTCCTTCCCAAAGAATAAATATATCGTCAAGGAATCTAGAATAAAGTCTGATATGTTTGTAATACTGACTTTTGAAGACTTTTTCCATTTCCCAGTCTAGCATCACTAAATTCGCGTATATTGGGGCACATGCTGTTCCCATAGCAACTCCTTGGGTTTGTCTATAAAATTCCCCTTCAAAAAATATATAATTATAATCTAATATGATGCTCATTAACTCCATAACCACTAATGATTGTTCCCAGTCTAAGTCTGAAAATTATTTAATGCTGTTAAAAAAGCTGTCCATACCCTGTTCTTTAGGGATACATGAAAATAAATCAATAACATCTATTGTTATATATATTAAATCTTCCTTCCATACCTCAGAAGTTAAATTCCCTAAGAACATCCAAGAATCCTTGACTAAATGAGGGATTTTGCTATAAATGTGTTTTAACCAAGTGTCGATAACTACACTCATGGGAAATGTTTTAGAATGACTCCTGGCTATAATGGGTCTAAAAGGGGGGTCCAAATGATTTTTATGTATTTTAGGCACTCCTATTATGGTAGCTAAAATAGGGTTTTTAACTACCATGTAATTATATAGGTCCATATTTATTCTCCCTTCTAACAGCATGTCTTCTAAAAACATGTCTATTCTTCTGTACCCTATATTTATTTCGTTCATGGATACCGTAATATAATTGCCCGAATCTACTAATATATTATACATTTTGTTAACATAGTCTCCTTGATCATATATAACTATCCCTCCTCCCTTGTCAGGTTTCATTATTCATATTGATTGATCAGATGTTATTCGTTGCAAAAGATCTATCTCTTCCTTGTTCAAATTATTAGTGTATGTCATACATTTTTTATTTTTAACTTGATTATCCTTTCCCCTTACATAATTCTTTAATGCATACAAGTCTCGAGTCACCAATTTTTCATATAAATTCACATGTGGGTTACTAGGAGGGATAAATTTACTTTTTTTCTTCAACTTGTTCGTTTCTTTCATCATTGGTGTATTTTTAAAATAAATGGCTAAATTCAATTTCCTGAGATATTTCTTCAATTCAATAATGCTATCTACTATTCTGAAGTTTTTACTGGGGACAAATTTCATACCCTTCGAGAATAGTGGAAAAAATTCATTACTGATTTCCATATCAGTATAATTATAAATATTAAATTCATTTTTTTCGTGTATAATTCCATCAGTAATAACTTCCTTTGAATGGCCTATGTTGTCAATAACACATTCTTCTATATTATCACTATTCGCGCTAGATAAAATTGCTATTGATAATTGTTCCTTGTTGTTCGCGGGTACTGGTACCATTCCTGCCTGTCTCTTCCTTCGTTCGTTCTCCAATCCCATTTTCTCTGCCAATTCCCTCTCATAGCTGGTACCCTTCCCCCCCGAAAATTTTTCCCCCCATTGTATACATCAAATCCATATTCCCTACTATCATAATTTTCTTCCATTTCATTCCTATTAGGTTTTGCAATTTTCCATTGATAAACCTTTCCATTTTTATAATCATATATATCTCTAGCTAACTTTTTATGCTTCCTTTCTATAATGTTTTCCGCTTTCCTATCAGCTTCTCTAAATTGTTTTTGGTACAAATTTTCCCACTGTTCAAATACTAAATCCTCACATATTGTTTTATTCAATTTTTCCACCTTATCTATATATTTACACAGTTTCTCATCATTCTTCTTAATTAATAGCTTAAGAAATTCAAAACCAAAGTTGTCAAAAAGTATACCAAATTCCTTACAATTCTGTTCATTCATGTCTACACCCATTGGTTGCTTAAAAAATCTAAGACCCTTAGGAACCAGCTTCAATATTAAACATTGGTTCAAATAGGCATTGTCAATTTTTATACCTCTAATAACATTTAAATGTTTGCCCATGGTGTAAATTACATCTCTCAAGGAACCATGACTTTCATTATCCTTTTCATACATACTATTTTCATTACAGTTTAATTTGTCAAATCTACTGTGATGAAATTGTCCAATCTATTGCTACGTCCCATCGTAGCTTTTCCATTACCCATATTGTTATTAGTAGTGGTTCTAGTTCTCAGACTTGAACTCACAAGTACAGTACCTTTTTGTGAAGAGTTATGGGCTGCCGTGGTGGAAGCGTATGTTTTTCCAGCCATGTAGCGTTTAGGTTTAGTCCCAGTTAGTTTAGATTCATCGTCGACATTGTAAAGTGAAAAGTCAAAAGTGAAATCCTTGTCGGTAAACTTGCTGTTATCTGGAATTCGTTGTTTAATGTCCAGTAAGTTCCTTTGAGTTGATACGTTACTTAACAGTTTTTGACCATTAGGTATCTCTAAATCAAGTTTGCTCGAGCTAGAAGGTATGCAGAAGGCATCTTGCGTAGCTACTTCCGCTCGCTTAGCCTCTTGTTGCGTTAGCATGTTAAGAAGTCTAGTTACCTCACCTTTAAGCATGGTAACTTCTGAACGGAGCTGTACAATGTCTTCAGATGCATCTGGCGTATGCTTCGCTGTAACTTGTTCCCCCTGGATATCCATACTAAATAATGAATCAAAGAACGCCAAGGCAACACAATATCCAACAGGTCCAGAAAGAACAGTCAGCAGAAGCAATAATACGTCCTTTATTAGACTACAGCTCACCAACAAACAGAACCAGAGTCTAACTCAGAAAAGAATTAAGCGCTTTCATCCACCATCATGTGGACTTCTTCAGAATCAATTAAACAATTATAAACACACTATTTAAATCCATTTTGGCGCCAACTCAAATTGATTTCTTTAAAGAGACAAAAGTAAAGTATTGATTAAAAACTTCATTAAAAAATGCTTTTACCTACAACAGTATATACATTAAACTGTATTAGCTAAAATACTTGTTTAAAATCTGCATTGCATACTACATATTGTTTACATCTTGTACATAACATTTAAAATATAAACAATCTAATATTTCACTTCATGTTTGTATGCATTTCCTTTCTATGAATACGTACAATTCACCCAACCCTATGATCTATGATAGATGCATTCTATTAATAATACAAAATAATAAACAATATATTAAACAAATATATATTTATATATGCTTATATAATGTTAAAAACATTTTAAGAAATAAAATAAAACTGTCTGTGTACAACAACACGTGGGACAATACAACTATCACTGTACGTGTCATCCAATGTATAAAACACAATGGTACTAAAATCTTGCCAAAGCCTAAATATATGTAAACATGAATGTTAATTGCCCAAATAAATACCAAAATATAGCAATAAGCAGTATTGCAAAATAAATAAATAGCTATAAATACTATATACAATAATTGGTCCTAGGCCATAATATGTTATAAAAATGGTTTTAATGAAATATAATCATTACATCCAGGAAAATTTGATGCATCCATTAATATTTGCCACTTGGCCTCCCTCTCAATTAATAATGCTTTCATATTGCCCCCCCTCATGTTCATCGTAACCGTCTCCAATATAGCGAATCTAAAGTAATGTGTATTATCTGTATTGTGTATATGCCTTACTAAAGCATTGGTGTTATCTCCCTTCTTTATGGCATATAGATGCTCGTATATCCTTTTCTTTAACTTGCGTTCAGTTTTTCCTATGTAGAAACATGGGCATGACAAACAAACAATCATCATTCTTGCCCATCTCAGTCGGAGTGCCACAAGGCTCAAGTTAGGCCCTGTACTCTTTAACATTTTTATTAATGGCTACTGCATTGTTGCAACTGTCATTCAGTATGTTGATAATGCTGTACAGATAGTGACAACTAAGTCCGACTAAGAACTACAGGAAAAGCCCCAAAATGCTTTGTCCTTCTACAGAAACCTGGCTCAGCAATTCTTGCCTCCCACTTAATGTCAAAAGAACAAATGTATCACTTTTCAACCTCCTATACAAAAAACAAACTTCTCTATCACCTCATCAAATAACACTCCTACTGAACGTGTGTCCCACACAATGCTACTTGGTGTCATTATAAATAATGATCTACAGATTGATATTCAAATACAGCAAGCTATCAAGAAAACCCATAGAGAAATTAAACACTTATATCATATCAAGTACTATCAAAAGCAAACAATAACCTCTGCGTATCTTCTACCTTCACTATTATATGATGTCCCCATCTACATCAACTTTCAGAAATCTCAACTAAGGAAAATTGAACAAAGCTATAACAAGATAACCAATCTGCTAAATCCCACCACTGCCTAACCTTAAAACTGTTATTAGAACTTCCATAGCATCTCTCTGACACCCATTTAGCAACTGTTCATAACATAATCTACAAATCCCAGAACTGTCCTGGACTGCAAGCCTTATTGGAACCTTACACCAATGAAAGACAGCTATGTCCCACAGACAAGTCCCTATTAATCACAACTCTGCTGGTCACTCCTTGCACTCAAATAATGTCTTCAAAATCTGGAATTCTATCCCTACCACCATCAGACAATGAACCAACCTATCTACATTCAAAAACTTGTTAAATATCTCAGCAAAGCATATTTTCAATGTGACTTTTCAACTGTCTTCTATTCCTTTGTCCTTACCACCACTTCTACTGTCTCTAAATACTGCCTGACAATTTATTTTATTGCTCCAGCAAAATTCCATCTTATACTCACAACTTTCTGTATCTACCTCGACTTCACTACAACTTTCGTTTTCTCTATGTCACCTAACAAAAATACACACTGTCCACCTTTCCTTGTCTCCTCTCTGTTTTCCCCTCATATCTCCCATGCCAATCCTCTTTTATTTCTCCTACCCATAAATCTAAAATGTGTTTTTCAAACCTCCCTGTATATGCCACATTGTTCTGTATAATATGAATGACTCTATATTTCACTTATTACAGATTTTTTTCTTTTGTAGCATCGTTTCAGTTATCATATGTTCATACTCAAACTTTAAGCTTTATAGTTTTATGTCTTGTATAAAGTTGTCTAATTTTTTATTGGATCTCTTCTCTGTGAGCTTTCACTGAAAAGGGCTATCACAGCCTGGTTGCACTATCCTGGTCAACAAAAGCAATAAATATATAAATGAAATAAATGGCTCTCTGTATTTTTGCTGTATTTTTTTTTTAATAAAAAGTTTTCAATTAAATCCAAATCACTGCAGTCACTGTAAAAGTAAAGAAGAAAACAGTGAGCACAATGAGATGAATATTTAGCCTCACACTTATGCCCCAATGTTTCTATTGTTAAACCAGGTAACGCAGCAACATAGGGGCACTGTCTGGTTAAGTGACTTCCCCAAAGTCACACAGCAGGAAAATGGAGGTGGAAAGCATCCAATACTATACCTTCGACTACAGGAAACAGCTTATTTAGAGCATTAATCCTCTGCAATAACCGCCAAACCACCACTCGTGTCATTCTTTTCTGATAAATCACTAAAGCTAATACTAAGTCAGTAATGCCAATATTAGTGCTTAATAGTTTGTGTTGCTCAAGTGTACAATTATGCACGTTGATACAAAATCTGTTGCTCTGTTAACTTTTTAAGTAAATTAAAGTAGTTTGCCTTTTATCTCTTTCAGATTTTGCAGACCATCATTGACGTTGTCTCATATTTATGCTTTCTCCTTTATCTCTTTTTTCTGGAAAATCGCTGAGGATTGCTATCAGTTAATAATTCTAGACATTATAGTTTTATAGTTTTTATTGTTCAGAGAATGCACTTTCATGCAATACTTAATTGTTCTGTTAATATTTTAAGGGATCGGGAGTTGTCCAGGACTTTTATTAATGAATTGCTTTCTTTAAAAACAGGTACAGGGTTTGAATCCTTTCATCTCCATTTGCTTACTTAGTGACTTTGAGCAAGTCATATAACCAGGCAGTGCTCCGAGTATACACCCGATAAGGGATCCTTTGCCCACTGGGTTTACTTCATTAACAAATGCATAAAATAAAAGTCTGTCCCTTTTTGTCTCCCATTATTTTTGGTTTTGTCCAGAATTCTTATGCAAAGAAGCGAGATGTGTCTTCATCTGCTATTTGTAAAATGTGTGCCTTCTGGCAAATTGTTGAAAATTGCGGACACTAAATAATGGCAGGCAAGTGAGTTTCAGATTTTGTATCCTTCAGATAATGTTTGCAAAAGCAAAGCTTGTTATGCTATCAATTTTCTAAGTGTATAATAGAAATATTTAAAAGTTATTTCTAATTTTTTTCTCTATTTCTGATTATTGGGCAAACAAGTTGAGAGGGCAGAAGAGAGTTGCACTGTATGGTTCTGACTTCAGTAAGCTGAGATACATTTCTAGGGCATTATTTATGAATGTATTCATTCACTTGGTCTCATCACAATCATTACGTGTTTTTGTTTATTATATCTCAATGGACCTGCCACTGTGAAGTGACCATGGAGTTTTTTTTTTTACCTCAGAATCTGCCTTTATATAAGTCATGCTAGATATAAGGAAAGCCAATCATGCTAGATATAAGGAAAATCATTTTTTAACTTCTACTGGCAGTAGTGTTAGTCACGTGCATCTTGCACAGCTTCTGGAACCTATTTTAAAGTTCGCCTTTTTACTAGAATTACTCCGATTTGTGTTCTCATAGCTCTTACCTCTAACAAAATAAACTGGTTGAGCTGCATGTTTTAGGGCTTCCAATTTTTAGTCCAAATGCTGATAGACTCTTACCCACATTGTTCCTGAGGTGTCAAAACCATTATTATACTCTGGGGACTGTTAACAGACCACTCACGTCTAGATCAAATAACTTATAAAAGACATTTAAACTACTTTGCTATTAACCAGTTCCTGGAGTGGGAAGACATTTGCTTGACTTTAATTGTTGACAAAATGTGCTGTATTTGCTTAAAAATGTTTTCCATACAATAAATGCATTTGTGCATGGAATTTCCCATCTCTGTTGTATTAGTAGCTATACCCTTGACTTGTTATATTGTACACTGACAGTTTGTCCAAACCATAAGCCTTGAGCATAAATTATTATTTTTTCTTTGTTGTGAACATTGCCAGTATTTGTAAGATTACAGCAGTTACTGATTTTTTTATAGGGAAATGGCATTTCATTTTTAACAGTAAATTATGGGTGAGTGTTTACCTCGTGTCGTGTATTCAGTACTTTAATGGCATGATATTTTGTTTTGTTTTTTTTTCATATGTCCTACATGCCCTACCAGCTAGCTACTGTGCCTCTATTGTCTCAGCAATAAAAAAAAAACAAAAACTTGCAGCCACCAGTGTGAACAGTACATGCGAAATTGTAGTTAACTTCTCACAAATCTTACAAGTACTGTCAATGCATGTGGAACATACTTATGTGTTAGTGCCAGCAGACAGTCAATGTATGCCTAGCACTATTCATGCAATCAACCAAACACAAAATAATTTGCAAATCTCTGTGGGTAGAAGCAGATTCCCTGAATATGGAAAACTTTGCCCAATATAAAAACATATGCAATGGATTGTTTTCTTTTGGAAAGTCTTTTTTCTTTTCTTTTTACTATGTTCGGCAATGGGTGATTTGGAGGACATGTTTTTGGTGAACTGTGCTACATTCACCATGAATGCTTAAATTATTGTCATAGTCATCAAACAATACAAGAGGGCTATACACTTCAGTACAGTCTGAGAAAACATGTCTATCAGCGTCACATGAGGGGAATGGTGCAGAGGAAGCCAAATCATGATGCACATACTGTCATGTGATTTGTTAGCTACTCTGATGGCGCATCTCTACACCTTTATGTTATATAGAGATTGAACTATATACAGGAATACTCACCTTTCTGATACAGAATACAGTAGACTTCTGTTTGTTATCCTCAATCACATCTGTATTGTTAAGCCACAAAAATAAATTGCATATGCCTGCATCAGTCACTACAACTATATCAGTGCCAGGATCTTCTTGCAGTGCTGCAATGTTCACGTCACATTGCAGGAGGTGCATAATATCAACATGGTGCCCTAGCGTGGCACCTGAAGATGTGACAGTATCAGTAACCTCAACACCAGTATCCATTTGATATTCTAAATATTTGTAGGCAAGATCTAAGTACAGAACCTGAAACTATCAAAGTCATAACTGTGTATCAGATTGTGCCAGTAAACCTAAGGATGCCAAGAAAGGTTTGCCTTGGTTAAACTGTATCTCCATTTATCCAACTTTGCTAGTAGTCACTCATTCTGCACTTACAGTGATAAACTTAATTTGTACCCAAGTGCAGCTGTCAGTTACCTGTGTAGATGTGTATGTTTCACCCATAGCCCCTTGTGGTGTTATGATCCATTGTCATCCCTCTCCATGACTGATTCTGAATTTTCCTTGTTTTGTTAACCCCCCCCCCACACACACACACACACACACACACACACACACACACACTTCAGGAGGCTGAGGGTATGAGTGCTAAACACCTGAAAGCACCTGATTTTGTGCATGTTCAGTAAGCTGATACATTTTCACACTTTTCCACTCACATCTCACTTAAGTACAAATATAAGGTGTAGATACCCTATGTCTCAGTTCCCTCATATCAATTCCAAACGTCTGTGAGGTACACAGAAAACTGTTCAGGAGCACAGACACAACAATGTGAGCTATAATAGACTACACAAAGAAACAGCAAATGTGCAGAACATACATGTATATACAAAGCCAAGAATAAGATGGTACGCATCAAAAACTGCCCAATGATGTGGAACATTCTGCCAGAATAACATGCGTAATGATGTAAGACTATTAACATGCAACACTGTATATGGTTGTGCACACCATGTGAGACACGTAACATATGACAGTGAGATACTGAACAGGTTGAACTCAATCATTCAGTGAGCATACAGATGCCATGCCATGAAGCAGCTTTTTCATGTGGTTTCAGTCCTCCTCAATGAGTCTTTCAATGTATGTGTGTGTGTGTGTGTGTGTGTGTGTGTGTGTGTGTGTGTGTGTGTGTGTGTATATATGTGCATATCTATATATATATATATATATATATATATATATATATATATATATATATATATGTGTGTGTGTGTGTGTGTGTGTGTGTATATATATATATATATATATATATATATATTTACATATATGTATATATATATATATATATATATATATATATATATATATATATATATATATATATATATATATATATATATATATATGTATATATATATATATATATGTATATATATATATATATATACACACACACACACATACAGATATATATATATATATATATATGTGTGTGTGTGTGTGTGTGTGTGTGTGTGTGTGTTTGTGTGTGTATATATATATATATATATATATATATATATATATATATATATATATATATATATATAGTTAGATAGATATAGATATATATGTGCGTGTAAAATACAGGTACCACTGCACATCAGGGAAAACACATGCGTTAATTATCACAGTGCAGCAAATTGTCGCATATAACATGACTGTCTCTCTGTCCACAGAGGCACTGTGAGAGACAACATCACATTACAACATCACTAAGAGTACAACACATATGTCAGATGCATTGCACTCTTCCCCAGTAAACCAATATGACTCATCATCTCAGAGATATGCACTTGTCTATATCATATGTTAGGCAAAGAAGTGATGGTCCTCCCTTTGAAAATGACTACTTATCCTCCTTTCAACTCCATAAATCATTCTGCAATAAGAAACACAGGGCTGATGATATTACACAGTTTACATATTTTATCAACATTCTTGCAAATGTACAGTGCATTTGATAAAGTTTAAGAATATGTTTACTCGTATGCATATAAATACAAAAAAAACTTTCTGTTTACACTTCTGTTAAAGAAAAACTAAGCAGCAATAGGAACTGAGCATATCTAATTCTAACTTCATCCACTATGATACGTTTGATACAGTCCTTTTGAAATCACTACTCATGTGGGACACCTGCATATGAAAGGAACGTAGACATACCCCATAGAGTTTCACCTGAGATACATTTTGTGTTTTACACTTCAATTGAAAGAAGAATACCAGTGCCTGTAGCTTAGTCAGCCATTTGTTACATGGATGAATAGGTGCATATCTGAGCACATTTATGATCTTTGGAAGAAGCACCCTTAATAATCCTCTGATCATTTTCATGTAGGATAATTTAACATGACTTCTGTCTTGTACTGATGTGCAAACTCACTCCACAGTTTTTAGAGATTCAGTTCAATCATTTTTGCATTGTTATCAGCAACGAATAAAACTATATAACTCAATGAAGTCTTTCTCCATATAAAAGAACCTATCCCTCCCCTTTGTTAAGTTTCATAGCTGCTTTATTCATGGAGTGTATTTCTGTTTTCATCAGATCAACCTTTATTTAACATATTGTATTAACATTTTTCTTGACAGCAGAAGGAAACAATAAGCCAGTCTTGTCTGCATTTTAATTGCATTTAACTCTCTCCCACCCCTCCATTCTTACCTTCCCACTTACCCTTTCTCCAACTGTCTTATGCTGTTTTGAATGCCTTTACATATTCTCTGCCCTGTACCCAGTGTGGTAATCCAGCAACAGTTCATACATTTACAAACCTTCCTTTGAAGAAATATCTTTGGAGGCCTAGGAAGTAATTAAGACTATACAATCTGCTGACTTTGTCACCACTCCCCTCTTTGTCTTTCTTGTTCACAAAGATACATTCACATCTCAATCATATGATCTCTTGCACCAGTGTTTGTCCTCCCATCTCTTCTGCTCTGAAATGGCAAAAGTTGTAGCTTCAATATTAACTAGCTATATCCCTTTCACTCTGTGTGATCAGACTTTCTGGAGAATTTCCAGTCCTGGCACCAGTGTTCGTACCAGGACTGGACACTTTTTTATCCTGGGTCTTGTGCACCCAGCTATCTTTTTTTTATTTTTGACCTACTTCTGTCCATAATATATGGTATATAAAATACAGTCTATGTATCAGTGTCGTCTTGATGAGATTTTGTGAAAAACAGGGTCCACCTCATGAAGATACTCACCAAGACTTGAGGATGAATCAGTTTCAGCAATACTACCCTCCTTTACTTGCTGACTTATCATCTCTCCATTCAGACCCCTGTGTTTGTCTTCCCATCTCTTCTGCTCTCACATGAGAAGAGTTGTAGTCTCTACAGTAACTAGCTATATCCCTTCCCCTCCAGTGTAGAATCCTCAAAATACAGAAACATTCCTACAATGGGGCTAGGCCAGGTCCACAGGGATGATGGCCCCCCTGTTGTAGAAGAAAGTAGCAGTTCACAAAAATCACAAAAACTGATAGGCCAAAGAAGAGCCATAAAGACGATAGAGGGGACTATCGAGGACAAGAAAGAAATTATGTATTATTGCTATTATACAAAACCATTGTATTAATGAACACACATTTTTATTTGAGGCTTCCACAAGAAAAAAATGTCAGAAGCCTCAAATAAAAATGTGTGTTCATTAATACAACTGTTTTGTGAAAAAACATTATATAGACCAAGATATTTTGATCTGTTTGGGAAAAGAAGCATCTGAGGAAGTGTGAAAATATAAACAACAAAACCTAGAGATTTTTGAAAAGTATAAAAAAGGAATATGGACATGGGAAAGAAAGAGAGATTTGATATGGTGCAATATTTATGGAAAGTCAAAAGCCAAATTAATTAATACAGAAAAGGCAGCCCCAAAGATATTCGAAGAGAAATACAGACAAAGGCATCCAGATATGAAACATTTCACAATTAAAAAAAAAATAATATCATGAAGAGGGAATGCAGAAAATAAGATTAGTAAAGTAGAAGTTAAAAAATGGAATCTGAAGTTATGGAGTGCCTGTGAAGTGAAGGATTTGGTGTTGAAGATTTAACACAGATTGCATCACAGCATGATGGAACAAGTCCCCAAAGGAAGGAGAAACAGGAAGATCGGGAGACATCTGAAGAAATAGGGACATGGGAAAGAAAAATAGATTTAATATGGTGTAATATTTATGCAAAGGAGAAAGCAAAATTAATCAATACAAAAAGAGCAGCACCAAAGATATCTGAAGAGAAATACAGGCAAAGGAATCCAGACATGGAAAAGTTTACAATACAAAAAATACGGGGAGAAAGAGGAAAATTGGAAAAGAAGATTAGTAATTGAGACGTTAAAGAAATAGAAACTGAAGATATGGAGTACCTGCAAAGTGAAGGATTCAGTGTAGAAAATCCACATCAGAAAGCACCACAACAGGATAGAGCAATAAAAATTAAGGAGAAACCAGTGGAATGAAAATCAACTTGGAAGTTGCCATATGAAGATGTTTTGGAGCCTTCCACAGGACAGCTGACAGAGCAATGGATGACACAGGATGAAACTGAAGAGAATGGACCACAGGAAGATGCTATAGAACTCTCTATAGAATGCCAGCAGGAAATGGAGAACAAAAAAATGTGCCCTCAGTTTAAAAGAAAATGAGCTAAGAGAAGAGTTGCTTGATTTAATAGAGGTAGATAGATATATTAAGATCAATGAAAGAAAGAGACTGCAGAAGGTCAACAAAACCCAAAAAGTCAGAAGTTTGATAAAACAAATGAACACAATAATTAGGACTGTCCATATTGATCCATGTGAGATAACAAAAGTAAACAGGATATATTACTATCCAGATAAATTAATAACAGATAGAACTCTACCACAAGAACACAGGGTAGTAAGGGAAAGGAAAGGAAAAAAATTGAATACCATCATGGAAGTATGGAATAGAGAAAACTATTATAAAGGATCAAGATTTATCTTGCAATATTGCAAATAATATACTAAATATTTCAGTACAGGCAGAAAAACTTAGAAGATACACAGATAAATGTAAAGGAAAAGTACAAAATAAGCAATTTATTGAGGACCCCAAAAAGTTCTATAGAGAATTGGGAAACAAGGCAAAACCAATTGAAAGACCACCCAAAAAAGAAGAAATAGATAGATTTTCAAGAAATATCTATATAGATCCTGTGGAACATAACTTCTTCTTCTTTTGGCTTCTTCCCGGTTAGGAGTCGCCACAGCGGATCACCTGTCCATTCATGATTGGCAGTGGAGTTTTACAGTGCCGAGTTGCCAGCCCAGCACCCAACCTTCCACAGAAGGCACACACACACACATGCACTCACACCTAGGGCCAATTTAGAGTGCCCAATCCACCTACAGCATGTCTTTGGGATGTGGGAGGAAACCAGAGCACCCGGAGGAAACCCACGCGACCACAGGGAGGACATGCAGACTCCGCACAGAAGGCACCCCAGCCGAGGATCGAACCGGAGAACCTGTGGAACATAACAAAGATGCTAAATGGATAGAAGAAGTTAAAGAAAGAATAAGAAGCTCAAAGGTACAGGATATGAAATGGGATAAAGTAACAGCCAGAAAGATTGAGATAAAGTTAAGAAAAGCCTCCAATTGGAAATCCTCAGGCCAAGACACGGTACCTAACTTCTGGCTAAAAGTATTAACATCTTTGAAGAAGATTTAGCCATGAGTAAGAACTATTTATAGTCGCACCCCGAATAGACAGTAACCTGGTTAACAATAGAAAAAAACACTGCTCCTACTTAAAAGTGAACCTGCAAGTTATCCTAAAATTATAGACCAGCCTTCCAACAACATACAAACTGTATACTGGAATTGATGCTGACAGAGTTTATAGTCATTTAGAAGAAAATTCAATCATAGCAACAGAACAACAGGGTAATAATAGAAAATCATATGGAGCAAAGGATCATCTGTTGCTAAATAAAGTCATGATGGAGAACTGTAAAAAGGGGAGAATCTATGTATGGCATGGATTGACTACAGAAAAGCATTTAATAGTATCCCACATTTATGGATAAAAGACTGCTTACAAATGTATAACATACATGCTACACTGATCGGCTATATTACAGTGACCATGAAACAGTGGCAGACCACTTTGCAATTAAGCCATGATGAAGGACAAATTATTATTCCAGGGATAAAAACTCAAAAGGGAATATTCCAGGGTGACTCCCTGTCAACGCTGCTATTATGTCTTGCCCTTAACCCATTAAGTTGTCTACTTAACAGATTAGGCCATGGCTATAATTTGGCTCCTAGAAAACAACAAAGTGGAAAGTCCTCTCATCTTGTCTTGGTCAATGATTTGAAACTGTATAGCTCATCAGATGAGGAACTGAAAGCACAACTGAAAGTAGTCAAAATGTATTCAGATGATATAAGAATGTCATTTGGTCTTGATAAATATGCAAAATCAACTTGTAAAGCAGGAAAACTGCAGCACCAAGAAGACATCAGTTTGGGACAAGAATGTGATATAAAAGAACTTGAGCAAGAGGGAGTGTATAAATATTTGGGAATTGATGAAGGATCAACAATAAAACAGGAACAAATGCAAATAAAATGTAGTAAGGAATATTTCAGAAGACTTAAATTAATCCTGACAACAGCATTATATCTAGGAACAAAATTCAAACTACAAACCAATTTTCTTTTCCTGTCCTAAATTACAAGTTTGGAGTGATTGACTGACCCCAAAACATTTGAATAGCTTAGACTGGAAAACAAGAAGAATGTTTCATACTCACCAAATGATTTATAAAAATCAGTGCATACTAAGATTATATTTTCCCCATTCCAAAGGAGATGCAGGCCTCCTTAAAATTGATTACATGTGAAGATCTGCAATCGTGGGACTG
Organism: Protopterus annectens; assembly: GCF_019279795.1. Taxonomy (NCBI): domain Eukaryota; kingdom Metazoa; phylum Chordata; order Ceratodontiformes; family Protopteridae; genus Protopterus; species Protopterus annectens. The sequence continues at coordinate 338,584,728 of NC_056732.1, forward strand.
CGCACATAACTACTGACCTCACAAGACCCAAATGTAGTGAAAGTTTTGAAAATGAGGAGGATAAATCTAGGATGACTTCCCTGCTTAGTCTCAATGAAACTGGCAAACTCAGGTAAACATTATTTGTCAATATAGTATCTAAAAGTTTCTCCACTAGTCTCATTTCTGATGGAGGGGGCCCCATTTGTTCTCATTCTAGAAGAGACCCATTCTATACCTTCTGCATGTGGACTGGAACTATATAAATCTTTCATGTCCACTGTTAAAAAATTATAACTTTCCTCAAAAACAAGGTTATTAATGTCTGCTAGAAAAGACCACGATTCACGACAAATATGAGTTTCTTTACTAATATATTTTTTTAACATCTTATCTACAAATTTAGCACTAGAGTAAGTGATGGAATATCTAGCATCCACAAGGGCTGTCATGGGTGGGTCAAATATACTTTTGTGTATGTTAGGTACACCAAGCAGTCTAAGTGTCCTAGGAAATAAAGTTGTTAAATAATTGAAAGTATTCATATCTATAATTGCTTTGGTAAACATGTCATTGAAATAAGAATTAATGTGACTATATGCTTTGTTAAGTTTGTTTAAGCTAACTTTTTCATAAGTTTCGCTGTCCAATATAATTCTCATTTTCTCCAGATACACATTGATATCCATTATAACCAACCCACCCCCTTTATCTGGCTTCATTATTCTTACTGGCAATTGTCTCAGTTGTTTCAAAGCTATACCTTCAGGTTTAGACACATTACTAAATTCATTTCTGTAAGTATCATTAAGCAAAGCTCTAATATCTAATTCACATATTTGTTCAAGCAAACACAACATTGGATTAGTTGGGGGATTACAAGTACCTGCTATTCCCTCCGTGGCTGTAAACTCACTGTTGCCAAACAAAATAGCTAGATTCAATTTTATAATAAAGTATTTAAAATCCAGCAAAGTTTTAGCCATGTTTGATTGATGCACTGGAATAAAAGGTAGACCTCTAGAAAACAACTCCAGTAATTCTATGTCTATTTTAAATGATGAAAAGTTATAAATTTTAAAGTCACTGTCCTTATTTGTAAGAATTTCACACTCAATAACACTATTTAACTGTTCATTTAATATTTCTGTAGTTACCACTTGTTCTTCATTTTCCCCCATGTATTGTACTAGTGTTGTTAATAGACATGGCCCGAGTTGTGGTTCTGTTTCCTCGGGCTGTGAAAATTCTGTCGGTTTGTTTGAACAACTTGGGCAAATGTCTGGTTTTGTGTGTTGTTAAAATTTGTTTCAGAAACTGCCATTAAGTGTTCGTTGGTACTCGCTGCTTCCTTCTATGCAACATTGAAACAGTTTCTCCATTCATATTAGCCACTGCTTTGTTTGTACTTGGTATCAGTGATGTCACTTCCTCTCCCTCTACATTATCCTCATCTCTGGCATTGGTTGAATGTGAAGAAAACTCGCCCACAGAGTTCCAAGTTTGTGAAGGGGGTGGATTAGGATATGCTACTCCATTATTGTAGTCCACTCAGTCTCGTTGTAGTTTTTTACATTTGGTACCACTCAATTTTCCAACCTGTTGGTCAATACTTGTAAAAATTCTATTGTAGTCATATATATATATATATATATATATATATATATATCATGGGAAATCATGATCATCTCTTATAATTTTGTCAACCACTACTTCACTTATGTTGTCAGCTTGGATTTGGTAGTGTTTAAACATCAGGTTTAGAAGTTCCAAACCCTGCTTCTTGAAAAGTTCTATAAGCTCTTGATAGAAAATAGACCCAGCCTCCAGTCCAATTGGATACTGCCACAATCCCTTTTGGCACGATGTTTTGTTATATACTCTGTGAAGTACGAAACTTCAAGCTGTAACTTTTTATGCTTTAATAGTTTGTAATCAAGCGTTTTTAAGTTAGCCACTGTGTTGCTCACACTTCCTCCTACTGGTTGTACCTGAGATGTATTGTAACTTTGATCAAACATTTGTGATGGCTCATTGAGCCAAGTATTCAAATCAGGTACTGCAATCAGCTCCGAGAAAGTAGTAGTAGTATGATTAAATGTAGTTGATGGCTTAAGTACACTCATTAAATTACTGTTGTCTCGTACTACTGAGTGGTTAACTGACTATTTCAATTACATGTTTAGCAAAGCAATTATAGATATGAATACTTTCAATTATTTAATGAATTTATTTCCTAGAACACCTAGACTGTTCGGTGTACCTAAGATACACAAAAGTATATCTGACCCACTAATGAGAGCCCTTGTGGATGCTAGATATTCCATCACTTACTCTAGTGCTAAATTTGTAGATATGATGTTAAAAATATATATTAGTAAAGAAACTCATATTTGTCGTGAATCGTGGTCTTTTCTAGCAGACATTAATAACCTTGTTTTTGAGGAAAGTTATAATTTTTTAACAGTGGACATGAAAGATTTATATAGTTCCAGTCCACATGCAGAAGGTATAAAATGGGTCTCATCTAGAATGAGAACAAATGGGGCCCCTCCATCAGAAATTAGACTAGTGGAAGAACTTTTAGATATTATATTGACAAATAATTTCATATCCTTTGATAAAGACATTTATCTACAAAAAATCAAGGGGGCAATGGGCTCACCATGTGGCACGAGTTTCGCGAACCTGGTGATGGCCCAGTGGGAAATCCAATTTATTTTTAATGAGACTAATATCAAAGACCAGTTATATTATTACACCCGTTTCCTGGATGATAGTTTTATTATACTGAAGGGGGAATGAAAGTGTGGCCGAACAGCTTGTATTGTATTTGATCAACACTTGTCAGTTTTTATGATTCACAAGCAATTTTGATACTGAAATTATATCATATCTTGACATGGATTTAAAGAAAGATAGAAGTTTGTCTAGATGCACAGCAAAAATACACAGAAAGGAAACATACTCCAACACATTTTTGCATTATACTAGCTTACACCATTTTAGCCAGAAAAGATCCATAGTTAAAGGGCAGCTAGTTAGAGTGGCAAAAATGGTGACTCTAGACAACGAATATTTAGAGGAATGTGAAAACCTTAGACATATGTTTTTGAGAAGAGGCTACCGTAATACTCTAATTGTAGATTTGTCTAATGAAGTCATAATCAAAAGAAACAAAGAAATATACAAATCTATTTTAAATTGAGAGCATATCCAACTAGCATCATTTATGGGCATACAAGGTGATATGAGAATTGATTTCAGTAGTCAACTGGATCCACTTGCCACAGTTACCACAAATAAATATAACTTGAGTTTTATTTTTACGTTTAGTACAGATGCTTATAAAATCAAAAAATAGTATTAAAAATTGGAATCTATTGAGTAGTGATAGGGAATTGGCTAAGAAAATAGGTAATTCTCCTACAATAATTTTCAGGAGGGGGCACAACTTGAAAATTTGTTAGAAAGGCCTATATTAAACATGACTAAGATGTAAAAATGTGAGATGTGCAATCATTGTAAATACATGGAAACAGGAAAAAAATTTCATATTAGGAACACCTCTTATTCCACTTGGAAAAAATTTAAATGTAACACTAGGATGGTAATGTACTTAGTACAGTGTTTGCTATGCCCTGCTTTCTACATCGGTAAAACCAATAGGAAGCTTAGAGATCATGTATATGAACATTTATATGCCATTAGTAAAGGTAAATTAGAAAATACCTTGGCCAGACATATATTAAATTACCCAACCCACCACTTTAAATTTAGAGTGATTGATCATATAGACACTGACATCCGAGGGGGTCCTAGTTCTATTCTTTTAGAAGAATTAGAGCTATTATGGCAACTCCGTGTGAATGCATACCAGGACCCGGGTTTAAATGAAGCCTGTTCAATTTTATGTCATTTGAAATTAAAAAGCTTTAATAGATAAGCACTTATATAAGTTAAATAATCAGAATAGTTATTATTAAGAAAGACTTGAACTACTAATTTATTATTGTATTTTTATTAATAGTTTTTATTTTTAATTTTATATTTATTACTGATTGTATTAACTGGAATTGATACCGACTTTTGCAGATGTATGTACACATATATGTAAAAATGTTTATATTTGTTAGTTATATATTTAGTGGTTTGTAAGAGTGGCTTCTGAAGGGTTAAATAATATTACCGCAACTAATTATATATGTTAATTTGGGTCACATGACACTGAAACTGCTTTTTAAACTGTGTTGGATAGTGAGTATTTCATCTGAAGAAGTCTAAGACATTTTTCTAGACAAAAAGCGCTTCATTTAATTAATAAATTACTTGTGTACTGTTTACCTGAGTTTGCCAGTTTCATTGAGACCTTGTGTTTTGTGTTTTCCCTGCTTAGTCTAGCAGAAGTATATAGGCATCAAGTAGGAATGGAAATCAAACCAGAAGTAGATAAAAATCAGGCAACAACTGAATGTGCCAAAAAACAAAAGAAAGAATATAAGGTGAAGGATCAGATGAGAAGGCAAGAAATGTGGAAAATGCATAAATATTGTTTCATGTATAGAAAACTTCTGGAAGAACCTCATGTTGATCCGGATCGAATGCAGGAATGGTTAAGGAGAGGCAAATTCAAACCAAAAGATGAAAGGTTAATATTGGAAGACACGTGTAAAAATGCACCCTTGGATATCCTAGGGATCCAAGACATCGTGCTAGCATGAGTCAGCTTTGTAGCCAAAATACTAATATAATACCCACACCCATGCCTACTGTTACTGGAAGACACTTGCCCTGCAAACCTAAACTCTTAAGGTCCCAGAATTCTGCAGTACATCCCAGAAATGTCTTAGTCATTGTAAGACACACAGATACAGCACTCAACAGGTTGGCAAAGCATAAGCTGACCATTAGCTGCTGTCTTGTGCCCTAATACTGGCACAAGAGAAGCGCATAGACTGATGGTCAACATAAGCATACGTTTATTGTGCTAGTATTAGGGATTTCAGTAGGTCTCCCAGGTTCCTGCCCCAGCCCCATCACAGATATAATTACAACCATGTTGGTAATCATGTCGGGGTGGACAGTCTCTGTCATTCCATCCTATAAGAGATATAGAGAGACATTGTTCAGCTTTCTACTCCTGCCTTCAAAGAAGGTAAAGCTCTTGGCTCTGAGCACCTTTCTACCTTCACTAAAACATATGCCTAAATACAAGGATATAATAGCTAGATTTAATAATTAGTTAGCAAATTGGTGTCATTCTGTGAGGATACATTGAGTGCCTTCATGGGATGAAATGATCAACAGACCAAAGAATGGCCTGCACCACTTAATTCTCAACTTATGTACACTGGCTATAAGTGCTGTAATCCCTACATCCCCTTTTAGGATGAGTTCATCTGATAGACATCCCAATTTAGCAAATTCCAATCTGAATTATACTAAGGCAATATTGATGAATGCCAGGAGCTAAGCCAACAAGATATTTGAACTTGATGCCTTCCTTGTCTTCCAAGACATTACCTTTTGTGTAATTATAGAAACCTTATGCTAGTGTACCAATAGCACACTTTCTGTTCCAGAGTACAGACCTTATCATGTATTTAGATCCACTGGCATTTGTGGAGGAGGCTCTATATTTGTCTGTAGCCCGATTTTCTCTCATCAGATTCAACATGGTATCAATCTGGAACTGGTTAAAGTCAACAACACTTGATAAAATTAGTTGTCACATAACAGATAATTATAGAATTTCATTGATAGCCCCTTCAAATCACTTAGAATACCTTATCTAGGTAGAAAAGTTAACCACTGAACCAAATACAATCCTTATGGGTGACTTCGACTTTCCATAAAATAGACTAGCAAACGTATACTACCAGTTCCCAGAAATTTCTGAACTTCATGAATGCTAATGCATTTAAACAGATGGTTCCTCTTCCATCAGAGGTTTCAGTCTTTTAGATATTTTCATCAATAATATATTCCCCAGTTGCACCACTTCACTTGCCATCTCTTATCCAATCAAATCTGACCATCTCACTGTGATCTTCTTCCAGAAAACCAGCTTTTTGGCCACCAAGAACTCATCCACTTTTAGGGATTACTCCAAAACCAATTACTTACTGTTTACTGATCCTATTGATAATGGCAAATCATATGGCTGCCCAACAAACCTAGCATCTAAAGCTGTTGCCAACTCATTTAAATTTTATTCCCTCTTAAATAAATATATTGAGGCATCCGTACCCATCTGGTACAGACTTAATGATGAATTTAAAACTAAATCTATACGATAGAAGTACTACATCAGCAGACTATAGCAATATGAAAAATTTCTGGTCATCTTTAAACGATCTCCATTTCATTATTATTAAAACTTAGTGAAACTTGACAAGTCCCTCAAGCTCACTGTTGGGAAATACAAGGTTGACTATGAACTTTGGGTGGCAAACAATTCAAAAGATAACCAAAATGCCTTCTTCATCTTTGTTAGGAGTATTAGAAGCCATCAACAAGTCTGCAATGACCTTAATTCTAAGGCTACTTCCTTTGCTGACCCTAAGGACATAGCTAATAGTCTTGCATACACATTTTTCTTCTAACTTCACACCACCCACCCTCCCTTTGCCTACCATTGCCCCTCACACTTTACATCCATAAACTACTCCTGACCAAGTCCTTTTGACACTTTCCAAATTTAAGAAATACAAGTTCCATAGGTCCTGACATTATCCCCTGGAGGTCAGCTGAGAAGTATTCAGTCCTGCCTAGCAAAGCCCTTCCATCAACTCTTCAGCCTGACTCTCTTTACTGGTTACATTCCCAAAATGTGAAGAACAGTTTGTGTAAAGGTGTTCAGTCCACTCACTCTGGCAATTAGAGGCCCTTTATTCGCACTAGTATTACTTACAAGACTATGGAATGTATTACAGATGAACTAATAAGCAACAGTATAAATGACTGTATATCCCTGGATATCAGTTCAGTTTCATAACATTTAATGATGCCAAGGATTAAAGGCATGCAGTCCATGCTACTGCCTATACCTTACCAAGATTTTTGACACTATCCTCCAAGCTGGTATTATTGGCAAATTCTCCCAAGTCAGCATTAATTCATTCTCTGGATAACTAACTAGCTATCTGACAGAACCCATATGGTCAGGGGTGTTTTCTATAGGCAGGGCTCTGTCCAGAAACTCCTCATGTTTTGCATATACTGCTCTGGCATAAGTTCATAGGTTCATAGTTATATACTAGACTAATGACCACCAAGACCTTTATAAGCCTAGTCGTGCAATCCAAGCCAACTGTGAAAACAATGGGCCTGTCCAAAACCTTTCTCACCTAAAGCAAGAATCATGTCCAAGACCAATAAACCACACAGAGTGGAAGCTGATTCTTATTAAGTACTAAGTTTGCTGCCCTTGCTGGTCATTTCAATGCCAGACAATTCTCCCTCAAAGATGAGCCTAAAATTCTGTACTCTGTGAGGTAGATATCTTAACTATGAAACCTGGTATCAAAAAACTACAGCTAACCAACTTTACTGATGACTAGACAAATCATGAAATCTCCATTTGCTGCTGATTCTCCAGCAAGGAATGTAAAATGGTTGATGTCTTAATTATGGGCTTACCTTCAATGACAACAATATGTCTTTTTCCTTTGGTAAATCCAGCATCATAACCACATACCATATAGATACCAGTCTACTTAAATTTAATACAACCTCTAGAGACTAGGATACCTATATTGATAGCAAGCTCTTCTTTGACTTCCACATCTCTGTCATCCTTAGAATATTGTTCTACCTACCATGTATCTTATCCTTCGTGGTACCACTTCAAGGTTCATTGAAGTTATAGAACCACTTTTTCACCCATTAGTATTCCCATAACTTAATGTAATACCTCCTTTGAAATGTACATTAAGCACCTAAATCATCTTTAGAGACTTAAATGTTTCCTCACCAAAATATTATAAATCTTAGCACCCTTAGCTACACTGATAGAATAAATGCCCTAATCCCTGTACTCAATTTCATGTAGGCACCTAAGTGGTGATCTTTGTTTAGTCTTCAAAGGTATGAATGACTGTGTGTTCTTTAAGCTAAACAGAGCTGGTGCTAAGGCAGTTACCTGCTCTACATCCCTAAACCTATAATGCCACATAAACAATGCCAGCAAGTTCCTAAACCAAAGTATCCCATGTTTCTGGAAAAAGCTTTGTTTACATATCAAGCAGGCTACTTCCCTAACAACCATTAAACCAGTTTGATTGGTTGGATACATGGGAATAATATACTCAGTGGAGGATAGTATTCATCTAAATTCAAACAAAAGCTGTGCACAGGCCATATTCATTCCCCATTATGCCCAGTATAGCGAAACACCAAGCCAATGAGTAGAAACAGCCCAGTAATGAGCAATGGATCACTGTATTTAAGTTTAATATAGACACGTGCAAAACACTAGTTTTGCTCATGAAATGAGCTTCATCAATTAAGTAAAGACAATGAAAATGGAAACATCCCCTGGCTAAGAAGATATAAAAAGATGGCTAAAGGGGGTGGAGCTGAGTTGGAGTTGGAAGCAGCAGACAAAAGCATGGCTGGATCATCAGTGGATGGGTCTTACTAAAAACTGTGTCTTCACTTAAAGGAATTATTTATGATTAACTGTCTAAAAATAGAGCTTTGTTTCCTCAAACATTTGAACCTCTGAAATAATCCTGTATGAAGGAAGGACTTTTGAAATGGATAGATGTTTTCTGTAGTTCTTGATGACAGATCATTTGTTTTTCCTTTCAGCATTTCCTACGAATAAAACAAGGCTGCCAAACAGTCACCTGCAGTAGTCCCAGTGAATGCAATACACTGGCTTAGTGATTAGATTTGTGACTCAAAGCATTAGAATCTCTAGCTGCCTTTTTGAGTTTTGATTATTCATTTCATATTGGTGAGAGTTTTCTCTATCTACTCAAATTTCTTCCCACAACTTAAAAACATTCTGATTGTCCGTGTTAGTTATTTTCATTACATATGTTGTTTTGCCCTTCCTCTGTTGTCTTTGTCATGGCTAAAAAGGATCTGTGAAGGACCAGTTCATTTACCTTTTTAACCAATAAATAACTTCAAAATGTATATAATTTGTTATATGCTTATGTTTTAAAGTTCTAGCTTAGAGCTGAAAATAAACCTTATTCTCCATCATGTGAGGCCAACTATGTTAACTCCTTCTGAACTGCAGTCATTACTAAATGCAGTCTTGGGTTTTGGCTAACATTTCTATGGTATTGCACTGGGATGAAATGGCTAGGCTTGAAATAACCACCAGATCGATAACCTAGTAATCTGCTATGATCCGATGATCCTATGAAATGGGAACTACTATTTTTTAAGGTAAGTAAAATGATTCAAAGTTTTCTTGAGAGAGAGAGAGAGAGTGAACTGCCAGAATAAAAATATGTGTGTGTATATTTTATTCCTTCCCTCACTGTACTGCGTGTTTGCAAGCCATCTGTGGTTCTCAGGATGCCTGTCTATTCCTTATATAGAAGTTCCTTCAACTCTTGTCAATTACCCTATTAGTAATAATTTCAGGACCTTGTAAACACTCTCCCCATAAGCATCTTAACCCTTAGCTACTCTCTAATTCATAACCTCAACCCACTTCCTCTACATTTTATTGAGTCTCAGTTCAATGATAAAAGAAACCATTTTTGACAGAGTAGCAAGCTCTATTGTGCTTTGTTCCCTACACTTCATTTTCTATAATAACTCCATATTCGCACAACAATGGAGTAAAAAGAATTGCCATAAGAGCTTGAATCACTGCCAGCACGCAAACGCAAAATGCACTAGCAGTGAAGTCTTATGGGAAGCACATTCAGTGAGTTTAAAATCTGAGAAATGTAATCAACACATTTAAACTTCCATACTTTACTCTCAACCATAGTTAGGAAAAACCCTCCACCCACTAAATGAACACTCCAATATCCACACCTTTAAACATTCTCCAGTTCTTTTTTAAAATTTCTGTCCTCCAAAGTATAAGTAAGGTGATAAAATGTGCATACACTATTTAAAAAGAACATTATTGTAAATATTACACTATTTGACACCCTATGACAGTGGTGAATTATAATAAGGGTGATCCAGGCAGTCACCGAGAGCTCACAGCTCAAGGGAGGGCCCATGGCTAGTAAAATAGAAAGGCACTGTGGGTCATTTTTCTTTTTTATTATTAATTTTAATAAAGAATATCCACTTCTCTTTATATAAAAAATAAAAATAGAAAAAATGGTCACTGGAATTCCTGCACTCAAAAGACGGAGTTATAATGCCAACAAGAGTGGTGATTAGTTAACTGCATTGATCTTTGAGAGATGAGTGCACTTAACCAATCAATTCATGGGCTTTCTCTTCCTTGCCAGGGACAAAGCCTGGTAATATTAAATAATAAAGAAAGCAGGGATTTATGGTTGCTGGCTGTGGATGTTGAATGATGAGTTGTGAGCAGGGATTTATGGTTGCTGGCTGTGGATGTTGAATGATGAGTTGTGAGCAGGGATTTATGGTTGCTGGCTGTGGATGTTGAATGATGAGTTGTGAGCAGGGATTTATGGTTGCTGGCTGTGGATGTTGAATAATGAGTTGTGAGCAGGGATTTATGGTTGCTGGCTGTGGATGTTGAATGATGAGTTGTGAGCAGGGATTTATGGTTGCTGGCTGTGGATGTTGAAAGGTGAGTTGTGTTTTCTTATCCCTCACATATCCTGGCAGGAAGAAACTAGATCATAGCAGCAAGAAGCACCTAGGATACGGGATGAGAATATAGCTCAAATATTTTTGTCTGTTCCTCATAGAGTTGTGGTTCTCTGGCAAGAAAGTGAAGATTGCAGTCCCTAAATAATAGCAGAATTTGAGTTTCAGACGTCATCTCCCTCAGAAAATACTGCCAGAAAACTAGCATTCTACCAATTTTCTAAGTGAAGGACAGCAACATTTCAAATTAGTCCTTGATTTTTTTCTTTCATTATTTTTTGGCTTTGTCCCTGATTTTTTTGTGTAACAGGTTGATTTTGACAGTCATGTTTCCTTGATTTTGCTACATATTTCTGGTCTGTTCCTTAGAAAATTTGTGTTTTCTAGAAAATCATTGAGAATTGCAGTTATTAAATAATCACAGATACTTGACTTCCAGATTTTGTATCTTTCAGATAAATGCATACTAATGCAAAACATGTTATACCTGTTATTCTAGCAGCTTTCCAAGTACATAAGAGCAACATTTAACATATGTCCTTGATCTTGGGCTAAAATGGTGAGATTTATGAGTACTTTTCTGGGGCGTTCCAGTTTTTTTTTTTATATAAATCCATTTTAAATGCATTGTGCTGTAATATGTTATATGTATGATGTTCTGATTTTTGTTACCTATCTTTAAGAATAAGGGTGATGTGTAGAGCTGTAGTAACTACAGAGGGATAAAACTGATCAGTCACAGCTTGAAGTTATGGGAAAGAGTAGTGGAAGCTAGGTTAAGAAGGGAGGTGATGATTAGTGATCAACAGTATGGCTTCATGCCAGGAAAGAGCACTACAGATGCAATGTTTGCTCTGAGAGTGTTGTTGGAGAAATACAGAGAAGGTCAGAAGGAGTTGCATTGTGTCTTTGTGGACTTAGAGAAAGCATATGACAGGGTGCCTAGAGAGGAGTTGTGGTATTGTATGAGGAAGTCGGGAGTGGCAGAGAAGTATGTAAGAGTGGTACAGGATATGTACAAGGGGAGTGTGACAGTGGTGAGGACTGTGGTGGGAGTGACAAATACGTTTAAGGTGGAGGTGGGATTACATCAAGGATCAGCTCTGAGCCCTTTCTTATTTGCAATGGTGATGGACAGGTTGACAGATGAGATCAGTCAGGAGGCCCCGTGGACTATGATGTTTGCAGATGACATTGTGATCTGTAGTGAGAGTAGGGACCAGGTTGAGGAGACCCTGTAGAGGTGGAGATATGCTCTAGAGAGGAGAGGAATGAAGGTCAGCAGGGCTAAGACAGAATATACGTGTGTAAATGAGAGGGAGGATAGAGGAATGGTGAGGATGCAGGGAGTAGAGTTGGTAAAGGTGGATGAGTTTAAGTACTTAGGATCAACAGTTCAGAGTAATGGTGAGTGTGGAAGAGAGGTGAAGACGAGAGTACAGGCAGGATGGAATGGGTGGAGAAGCGTGTCAGGAGTGATTTGTGACAGACAGGTACCAGTAAGAGTGAAAGGGAAGGTCTACAAGAGGGTAGTGAGACCAGCTATGTTATATGGGTTGGAAATGGAGGCATTGACCAAAAGGCAGGAGTCAAAGCTGGATGTGGCAGAGTTAAAGATGTTAAGATTTGCACTGGGTGTGACTAGGATGGACAGGATTAGGAATCAGTATATTAGAGGATCAGCTCAGGTTGGACAGTTTGGAGACAAAGCAAGAGTGGCGAGATTATGTTGGTTTGGACATGTGCTGAGGAGGGATGCTGGGGATATTGGGAAAAGGATGGTAAGGATGGAGCTGCCAGGTAAGAGGAAAAGAGGAAGGCCTAAGATAAGGTGTATGGATGTGGTGAGAGAGAACATGCAGGTGGTTGGTGTGACCGACCAAGATGCAGAGGACAGAAAGACCTGGAAACCGATGATCCGCTGTGGCGACCCCTAACGGGAACAGCCAAAAGAAGATGATGACTGTTGACCAAGGTAGTTCAGGAATTTGGCTTAGCTGAAGTGGCTCTTTTTGCAAATGCAGCTTAGTAGTGTTGCACACTGAACAAGGAAAAACATTTTTATCGATGTCTATTATTAGAGAAGCCAAACTACTAGTCCTCTCGCCCTTCTTTTGGTAGAACTGGAACCTGGGTGACAACGAGGCAAAATGAACGTATTCTTGCTGTAAAGAAGTAGGAAAAACAAGCTTTGGACCTTTAAAAATGATACCATCTTCCATCAGCATCTCATCTCTGTATGGAAAGTAAGGCTGTACTTCTGGCAGTACACAGGATTGCTTTGATGGCCATCCTACACTGATGAAGTGGTTGAGCTTTTGCAAAATTGGATCATTCTTTGTACGATCTCTTAACTCATCAAGTTGCATGGTAGAAAAATGATGTAATTCCATGACATCAAAGTCAAAACTCTCTGCATTAAGCTGTTTCGTGGTATTTCTGGGTGATCTGGATAAGGTATCAGCCAGATAAAGAAGTTTACCCTTTGTAGAGACCAGTTTGAAATTATACTTTTGCAACTGAGCATCATTTTTTGTAGTCTTGCTGGAGTGGAATGCATAGGCTTCTTTAAAATAGTGACTAGAGGTCGATGGTCAGTTTCTGTTTGGATAGCTTGGCCATAAATATAATCATGTAACTTTGAACATGCGAACACAATTGCCAAATTTCCTTCTCAGTTTGAGGATACTGCATCTCAGTTTGGGTAAGAGTTCTAGATTTATGCGTCAGCCATGCTCCCTCAGTCAAGGAAGGAAAAGACAACGGCAGGGAGAAGATTCAACAGGTCAGACAATAAAGAAAATGTGGACAGAGAAATGAATAGTTGATTTATAATATTTTTAGTAAACCATTGACTGTAGCGCAAGAGTCGCTTTTATCTCGAGGACTTAATTTCATCCCAGCACAAGGTTCGCAATTCAGTGAAACTATTATAGACATTAAAATGTTTGCACATAATGTAATGTTAAAGTTGTTATATGGCAATACTAATACTGCTTTTGACTTAAAAAAACAAGTATTTTTCAACCTAATTTACATTCACTTTTGGATACTTTTAGTAAGAAATGTGAACATAATCTCTGGCAAGTCTATAATGATGGTAGTCTAAAAAGAAAGTTTTTTAATTTGAGTAATTCTGAAAAGGAAGTGCTTCTAGCTTTGCAGCAGGATGATGACATTGTTATAAAAAATGCAGTCAAGGGTGGGGCAGTCATTGTAAAGGATTATAGTTATTATTTTGATACTATCATGGCAATGTTGCTTGATAATAATATATATGTAGATTGATTCCTATGCCATTGAAAATAATAAAAATGATATTCATGTTACCTTATTTGACTGTCACTGTAGTGGTTTGATTACTACAGAGCTTTTTTGATTACTTGACTATAGAAGCTCCTTTAATCCCCATCTTCCATCGTCTGCCAAAGATTCATAAGAATTTACTGCAGCCTCCTTTTAGGCCAATAGTTTCAGGAGGTGGTTTGCTCACTGAGCCATTTTCAGTATATGTAGAGAAAAAGTTAAGACCTTTACTTGATAAGGAAGACCAAGTTCTTAAGGATACCCAGCATTTTCTGGAAGACATATAAGTTCTGTGAAACTGAGGATGCTAGTAGTGGTTTGAGTTTTTTGGTCACCTTGGATGTTGTCTCACTAGTTACAGTCATTCCTAATTTACAGGGGATAGATATGGTGCATGACTTTCTCAGAATGCATAATGAATATGACTCTAGCAGTACTGAGCTGATTTGTATGTTTTTGGAAATATTGTTAGAAAATAATGCTTTTTCATTTGAGGGACATTTGTTTTTGCAAAATGTTGGCCTAGCTATGGGCACATTGTGTGCCAATAGCTATGCCAATATTGTTATGGCTGATTGAGAGAACAGGCTTGTTTTCTGTTTGAATCAGTTTACCCCTTATTTGAAATTTTATAAGAGATTTGTTGATGATTTGTTTTTGATTTGGAAGGGCACAGAAGCCCAACTTGTTTCTTTTATTGATTATCTACAGTCCACTCCTTCATTTCTTACTTTTACTTATAAATTTTCTCCTACAGAGATTGATTTATTGGATGTACTGGTGAATAAGGATACCTTGAGTAAGTTTCAAACTCAGTTGTATGGGAAATCTTGTCATAGGAATACAATGCTAGAGAGGAGTAGCATGCATCTTGGTTATATTTTTAAAAATATTATAAAAGGTAAAAATATGAGACTATCCAGATTGAACAACCATGAGGAAGTGTACAATATAGATATGAATATATTCAAGGAAGAGTTCTATGAAAGGGGCTATAAGCATGGGGGAAGTGGAAGTCAGTAAGCAAGGTAGTGCTATACATAAGAAGAATAAGGCAAGGCCGTATTTTTCTGGCCAGGCATTGGAATGAAAGACTGTATATAAGTCTACTAATATACCAAGTGTACCAATGTCCCTCTACTATAGTAGTGATATGTTCGATATTGCTAATATTATAAAGTCAAATTGGCCCATTTTGAACTTGGATGAGCAGATTACAGCAGTTGCAGGTAATAAAGCCAGTTTTGTCTTTAAAAATAAGAAGTCACTTAAAAAGCAACTATGCTATAGGAACAGGAGTAGAGTCAATGAGATAGAAGAGCCTCTGGGAACTCATGGCTGCTTAACAATTCTGTTTATATATAGATAAAGCTCAATGTTTTGTTCATGCTGTTACACAGTTAAAACATGAATTTCATGTAAGGGCAAGTTGTTGCACAAGGAACCTAGTTCATTTGGCTTGTTGTGTATCATGCTGCTGTTTTTATGATGGAAAAACCAACAGATCATTAATGGAATGAGTTAGAGAACATTATTATTGTATGAGGAATGGAGATATATACAGTGCATTGGCTAAACATTACCTGGACAATGGCATTCAGCACACTTTTAGGTTCAGAGTGATTGAAATTATTAATATGTATATAGGAGGAGGTGATGTTAAAAATTACACCGAGACTAGGGAGTTGCACTGGATTATAAAAATGCAGGTGGATAAGCCTCCAGGGTTAAAATACAAAGTCTCAGTTAAACCCATTCTGAAAAGACGGAGTCTTTTAAATGAGAATTGTTTTTTCATTGTCTTTGTTATTCATTGGTCAGTTTGAATTTAATTAATTATATTGTTAAATTGTTTTATGCATAAAAGGACTGTTTCTCTTTCTTTTACTTGTATGGTCTGAAGAAGCACTATTTTATGATGTGAAAGTACTTACCTACTACATTAAAAGATTGGATTTTATGCAGCTTGCTATGTTTCTGTGCCTGAATGTTTTTCTTCTTGGAATGTTTTGCTTGAACATTGACACAGTTAATTCCTTGAGGGTTTGTTTTCTTTTCAGTTCTAGATTTATAGGCAACAGGTCTGCCCTCTTGAAGAATAACTGCACCAAAACCAAACTTTGAAGCATCACAGGAAAGAACTACTGGTTTGTGAACATCATAGTACTGGTTTGAGAACATCATAGTATCTTAATGTAGGCGGGTTAGCAATTTGTTGTTTGAGCTTATCAAATGCTATCTGGTGTTGTTCTAACCATGACAATGCAACAGTTTTGCATTTCAGCTCTCTGAAAGGTGCTGATAACTCACTAAAGTCAGAGATAAAGTTGCCCAAATAGTTAACCATACCAAGTAAATGCTGTAAGGCTTGGTCATTGTCTGAAGCTGGCATCTCAAGAATGGCTGCTTGTTTAGAAGGATCTGGTCATGAGCCTGTACTGGTAAATAAATGACCAACATAAGTAACTTCTGGTAATCTGAATTTGCACTTCAGAGGATTGACCTTTAAATTCATTTTGCACACTGTGTCGAGAACTTTCCTGAAGTTTCTGTCATGCTCTTCTTCACCATTGCCTCCAACCAGTAAATCATCAACTATTATTTCACACAGGTAGCCTGAAAAAAATTTGCTCCATTGCACACAAAATGCATCGTGAGAAATCTGTATCTACCAAATGGGGTAATGAATGTAGTCTGTAATAAAGATTTGCAATCAAGCATTACTTGCCAAAATGAATTCTTTGCATCTAATACAGAAAAAACAGTAGCATTTGGCATGAGGGTTGCAATCTCCTCAACTGTATGCATATAATGATGAGGTCTTTCAATGCCTTGTTCAAGTCTCTTGGGTCAATGCATATTCTGATTTCATCTGAAGACACCCACTCATTTGGTTTTGTGACTGGACAAATCACACCTTGCTGCACCGTTTTGTCTAACTGGACCTTGACTTTGTCCTGCATAGCTATTGGAACTCTTCTTCCTGGTCTGACCGCTGGACTCACCTCTTGGTCTATTTTCATGAAGTACTCAGCTGGAAGTTTGCCTAGATTGTTGCTGAGAACATCAGCATACTCTGAGAAAATAGCATCAGTGATGCTAGAACAGGGATATGTGCTTATATGATGTACTTCATTGGTAAAAAAGCAGCCTCATTCCTAAACCATCTCTGAGACCTAATAATGACTGCATGGGTCTTCAGACCACATAAAATTGCAACTTGTAACTGTTCCCAGACAAATAGCATGAAAGCACTACTGAGCCTTCAGTTTGAATTTCTTCACTTCTGTAAGGAACAAGCTTCACACAATTGGCAAAATTAAGTTGCTCACCAGCCCTCACTTTAGCAAATGTTTCTGCTGACATCACATTACACTTTGAACCAGTGTCTACTTTGAGCTCTGTGGGTTTACCGTTGATCAGGATAGTACAAAATACTTTGTTCTTTGCCAACAAATCTGCTGCATTAACCTTTTCACCGGCCACTGATACATCATCTACATAGAAAGTAGGGTTCCAGCTCTCTATATGATCAACTTACTTTTTTGAGTGACTTTTCTTAATAACTGAATGATGCTTGCTTGATTTACAAAACCATTGAAAAATGATTCAATTTTTTACACTTGTGGCACTGCTGACCAACTTCTAAGCACTTCTCTCTTTTAGACTCATGGTTGGCTCCACAATTACGACAGTTAACAATAAGACTTGACTTGGGTTTTGTCCTTTTTATTGGGCTAGTCTTGAAACTTGCTAGAAAGTTATGGGATCTCCCAGGAAAACCCACAGGGGTTGCAGCTGCCATGTGCTTAGGCCTGTTTCTGCTTGCCATGTGTTTCATGCTGTCTGCATCTGCTCTAGAGGCTGCTGAAACCATGCTCTTATTACTTGTAAGCATATTTGTGTGCCTTTCTGTAAACTCATGGATTTGACAAATCTCTATGGCTTTGCGTAATGTTAAATCACTGTCACAAAGCAAAATCTTTCTCACTGAAGCACTATTACCACCACACACAAACCTTTCCTTTATTAACTCATCTTTCAAGTCACCAAATCTGGACATTTTAGCTTTATTTCTCAAGTCAGTAATATAAGCTGCAAAAGATTCACCTGGCTTTTGGTCTTTTGTATAAAATAAGTCACCTGGATTTTGATCCCTTGTATAAAATAAGTGCCTCTCTAATGTTACATTTGTCTGGGGGTTGCATATTTCTCTAAATTTATGTTTTAAGCACTCAGGGTCCTCCCTGGATTCAGCTGGTACCACAATATGATGATTTGCCCTCTCTCCTGGATATACTTATGGTGCATACACAAATGAATGCTCTCTTTCAATGGCTTCTGACCCAGCTAAGTTAAGCAAAATGAATGTCCTTGTACGTGCATCTTTGTCAGAAAAAGTTGCTTCTATGAAAATATCATATTCCTGCTTGAATACTCTCCATTTCTCTGCTATATTATGATCAAACACTAGTGGACTTGGTCTGAGAAATGCCTCTGCCATAACAACACACAGTAGTGAAGGTGCTTGAAATTATGTATGAACTTACACACACACACACACACACACACACATATATATATATATATATATATATATATATATATATATATATATATATATATATGCCAGAACTTTATGCCAGTACTTGTAATTATGCCCACTAGCACAACAAACTCTTTGAAAAAACTGCACTTTGCTAAATAAGTCTCTGTAGCGTAAAAACACTTTGAAAACACTGTACTTTATGAAACCACTCCTTATCAGTGTAAGAAATACTTTGAAATGACTGTACTTTGTAAATAAACTGTACACGGCAGAAGAAGCTCAGAGTAAGAAACACTGAGCTGAATGCACTTTGCAAATAAACTGTACACTGCACAAAAACCTTTCAAAATGTCTGTACTTTGCAAAATAACTCTGCACAGTGTGAGAAACACTTTGAAATGGCAACTTTCTGCGAATAAATGCACACAGCACAAAAAACTTTTCAAAATGGCTGCACTTTGACTGCACTTTGCAATATAACTGTACTTTGCACACAGCAAACTCTTTGAAATAATTGCACCATAATAAAGCACACACTCAGCACTTTGCACACTCTGAGATACTTCCAACAGCTCTAGTTATGCTTTGAATGGCTTCAGTCAATCTGAAATAGTAGTTTGTGCCCAAACACGGTCTTTTATTAAAAAACATGCAGTCACCTTGCCATTTAAGGTTAATTTGTCCTTTTATTGTACTCGTTATGACTTTTTAATCTCTTATCATGCTTATTATACTTTTTTGTGCCAGTTTTACATTAAACATGCATGTTATACAGGCTAAAGGTAATTCTGAGCCTCATATGAATAGCTTTGCTAGTTTTATCAAATGTTGTGGTTTCAAACATTTTGTTTAATTAATAATGGGGTTTGTACCATTTGTTTGCTTAATAATACGTTTTTGTTTTACTCATTTGATTAAGAATTCATTTTGTGTCTTATAAATGTCCTGCTTCATTTTCTTTGCCAAATAAATGACTTGTGCAGTTTTCTTTACCTTTAACTCATTTTTGGCCCTTTTTCATTTGTCTGCGCTCCATTTCACTTAACCTGCTTAGTCTGCCTTCACCTTCAATTCTGCACCTCATGGGTCATAGAAGCAGCTCTTCTAGTCCCTGTTCTGACACCATGTCACTCATCTGGTCAGGGTAAAACATATAAACATTTGTGGGTTCTGTTCAAGCAGCTTTATTACACACAAACACCTCAGAAATGAGGCTTTGTAACTTAAACTTAAATAAACTTATAAACAGACTGACTACCACACACATACATGTTAACACTCTGGCTGTCCTCTCAAAATGGCACTGCTGCCTGCACGTGCTCACTATTTATATGCACATGCTTACATCTGGAAATGCTTCTTAAAGGTACATACACATGCTCTGATCTATAGCTACTTACATGACTATTTGCTGTCCTTCAAACACAGAACAGTTCTAAAAAAATGTCAGTGGTCGATGCAGCAATGAATAACCTGTCATGTGGCCACTGTGTGCATCAGACATAAGGCAGCCCAAGTCATAAAGTGAACAAAAGTCCTGGCCATAGTTATCATTGTTTGCACAGGTGGAGAAGGAAACTGTACTAATAAATATACAATACTAAGCTGATACAGACAAGTACTAGTGATACATACAAAACACAAAACTATGTTAACACATTGACACATGTATAGATTGGGCACTCTGTGCATCAAACATGAAGCAGCACAAGTCAGAAAATGAACAAAGTCCTGGTCTTTGTTACCATCATTTGCACAGGTGACATAAGAAACTGTACCGAATAAATATCCGGCATCTAAGCTGATACAGACAAGCACTACTAATGCTCATGAAATCACAGAACTGCGCTAACACATGCATAGGATGGTCACTCTATACAACTGACATAAGGCAGCCCAGGTTAGAATGTAATAAGGCCAGGGCACAGTTATCATCATGTGCACAGGTGGGGAAGGGGGTACAATAAGGAGTACTGATGTTTGGCAAAATGAAGGAATGCAGTTATGCTCAATGCTTAAGTGCATGGTATACTAGGGATGTGGTTTACTGGGGGGTTGGGGCTGGTTGCACTGTGTATGATGGAGGAACTATGCACAGTGGTGGTTTGCATGTGTCTCTGCAGTGACACAGCCACTGCATGTGGGCCAGAATGGCTCTATGGTATACTGGGCAGGTCCAAGGCAGACATAGCAGTGGGCTCACCCTCACATGCATGCTCCTGTACATGAGAAGTAGTTCTGTCAGGGGTTACATTGGTTGCTTGATGACACTGGCTAGATATCGGCTGGAGGAGGTATCAGCATGAACATGACCACAGGGGCAACTTTGCCTGGGTGTAGATACATTCACTACTGATGAAGCATTGGAAGTGTAACCACTGCAGGAGTGGGCTTTGCCTGTCCACGGCCACGTCATCTACCATCTGAGGATACTAAACATGAATGGCCCTTGCCCTGACATGTTTTGGTCATCCTAGCCAAGGAGTTACACATGTAATTCATGCAGTTCTTTAAGTCACCATGCAGTCCTTGGACGACCATCACATCCTCTGTTATGGCCCTGCACATTCATTGGGTGGCAACTACTGATATACCAACCTCTGTTGGAGGACAGTAACCACACCTTGTCTGAGCACTGATGCTAAGCCCTCTGTGCAGTATCTCCCATCCATGAAGGCTAGAGGAAGGTTCTGCAATGTCTGTTCCTGGGGGTGGCCACATTACCCTGTTCAACAATGTCTTCCTCAACTATTTAATAGTTAGAGAAATGTTAACCAGTTTATAGAGAAATTAAAAATAAGTTAGTATAATACAAACAGGAATTGCATTACAAACTGAGTGAAAAACAGGCTTATAGTATATTTAGAGAGAAAGTCAGGGGAGAGAAATTGATAGGGGTAGGGAAGTGACTTCACATTTAGGAAAATAGTGTATCCTGATGTTGAGTAAGAACAGAGACAGCTTTTGGCTAGGAAGTCAAATGCCAACATGTTTATGTAAACAAAGATTGCTGATTCTGTGTAGTACCATCAGCATAGCCAGAGAAGAAGATCATCATGTTATGCCTATGTGTGAAATATAATGATGCTTGTGGATTCAATCCCCCACCAACACAGAATTATAAGGCTTTAATGTTAACAGTGTATATTTTAGATGTCACATTACTGCAAGTAAAAAAAACTGTAAGGTGAGTGATGAATACGTTAATATAAACTCGTGTGCTATGATGTAAATATTTTTATGCCAGTGACTGTCTGTAATGATTTCCAAATGCATTTTAAGAATGCCATGAGATCATTGCTGTATGTCTGTTCCATCACCTTCTTTGCCCATTATTTGTTAACTTGGCAAGTTAACTTGTCAAAATGTTAGCCATTACAGTAATGTCAACTTGTGGTGACACAGCAAAAATAAAGTAGGTAGTAATGTCATTCCACACACTAATCAGAAAGAAGGTTAAAATAGCTGTGTTAATACCATTACCTGCATAGGTGGAAAAGTGGATTTTAATGTTAACTGTTGTGTATAGCAATAACTGTTATGATGGCTGGTTCTTCATTTTAGTCAAACCAATAACTAGATTACTATGACGTGTTACTGGCCTAAATGTATTACATCAAGAGAGTGTGCATTATGTGGGGAATGCTGGCATTGTCTTACATGATTCATTATTCTGGATTCTTCTGCGAGTGTTGGGATGGCCAGTTGAGGGATATTTGGTCTTAATCTGGAGGTGCTATAATGACTTATTTCATTGATGCATGAATTTATGCACAGATGTGTGATGTGTAGAAGGGGACATACAACGTGACTGCTTCACTGGCTACCTTTGCTAAGGTGGTTGTCTGACACATTGTAGTGTTCCATTGAGGTCTGTTACTTGCACTTTTACACTGCAATCTGCCAGCACATGTGATGTGTTTTCATGATCCTTTACCATTTGACATCTGCAGTGTCCCATGTTTACAGTTTAACTTGGATATATGGGTGTATAAAATGAATTACTACACTAACACATCTCAGGAGAGACATCTTTTTCATTTTATTTACCTTCACGGCATAGTATGGGTGCATGGCTAAAACTTTTCATTCTTGTTAGGTATGATGGATGTTGTTACTTACTTTTACATCCCACATCCCCTGTGAATACTTCAAAGTGCATTGACATAGCCATATAGTCTAACATATTTTTTATACTATTACATAATGTTTTGTTACAAAAATCATGTTGTACCTTAACGTGCATCCTCTTTGTGATTTTGGTTAGTGATATCCACTCCCAACCAATGTCTGTGTTACTTGCCTTTTCATTGCTCATAAATTTATCTGTATTTCCCTGCTGATGTTAAGTATGTAATCGCTACACAACTGTGTAGGCATATTCACTTCACCTACAGCATTCTATTTCCACCAAGGATAATGCCACAGTATGAATAAAAGATGATTGATTTCAGTAATTGGCTAAGTTTCTGGTGTCTTTCCAGGGGGGGGTCAACATTTTTCAGCATTGGAGGACATGGTTAACAAACCTGTCTCCCCAGGCTTAAAAATATTGGCCAAAACTTCATCCACCCCTCTTGGAACCTTTTTTAGGCAATGCCAAATTAATATACCTACTGGAATAGCAAATAAAACCTAAAGAAACCTAAAGGTGTTTCTACTCAATGCTTTTAACCTAAGCAGGAAACTCCACATCCTACAAGCTATCCTCACACTGGAAAACATAGACATCTGTATCATTAAGG
The DNA here is from genome assembly GCF_019279795.1 of Protopterus annectens. Taxonomy (NCBI): domain Eukaryota; kingdom Metazoa; phylum Chordata; order Ceratodontiformes; family Protopteridae; genus Protopterus; species Protopterus annectens. The sequence goes on from NC_056732.1 coordinate 338,608,077, forward strand.
AGACATGTTTAAAATCCACAGGAAATACTGCAGAAGTGAAAGGCTTCAGTGCCTTCCTCACATTTAGACTTTTGGCTGCATAGACAGGGACAAAAGGTGGAGGAGTCTCAGTCTATTTTAGCAACAAGCATAACTCTACTTTGGTCAAACAGGATGATGCCTTGGTGCAAATCACCACAGACAAAGCCCCGTACCATAACCTAGCAAGCTATACGTCATCCTCTATGTCCCTTGAATTCCATAGCTCATACCTAGTGCTTCTGAGGACAGGCACCATTAAACCAAATATCCCAGTCATTGGAGACTTTAAGTACCCTTCTGTAGACTGGGAAACAGAACACTACCTTATATTTACAGGCACAATGATTCCTGGACTTTATTAACACAAATACCATTTACCAGATAGTATGCACACCCACCAGAGAGTCAGACGTACTGGACCTTGTACTCAACAACATGGAAGAACAGTGCACCCCCCCACACACACACACACACACACAGACAGTAAACCACAAAGCTGTCTTCTTCAAAATAAAAATCAAGTCAACTCCAGCAAACCCTGTAACAGTTAGGAACTATTCCAATGCAAACTACATCCTATTAAGTGATAGTTTATTAAAATTCATTGCCTCTTCCAACCCCAAGTTCTCAGGAACCTAGGCTGAATTGTTCAAAGAGACCCTGTATAACCATGTAAATGGCTGTATAGAGGTTGATATACCTACTAGAACTAAGTCAAAACAAACTCTAAAAGCAAAACACACTGGTAGAATCATAACTTTAATAGGGTACACAACAAAAGGAAATAAGGCATGACTAAAATCAGGAAGAGCAACTCCCACAATGATAAGAGCTCAACAACTAATCTAAACTGGAATCTAAGAGGATTAAGTAAATCCAATAAGGCCAATTACGAGGACAAGGTAGCCTTATAGGCTAAAGACAACCACAAAACCTTCTACAGCTATGTTCAAAATTTCAAAGGCAGCACACATCAGCATGCTAAACTGGTGGCCAATGCTGCCATTGCTGCAGAGATATGGCGAATTTGCTAGCTGACAGATTCAGCTCAAACGTCACTCTAGCACTCCCCTTCCCCCTCCACCCATGAAATACCTACTAGCATTTCCCCCCAACTATTAACAGGGAGCAGGTCCTGGCAGCGCTCACTAAAGCCAAAAACAAAGCCTCATTATGCTGTGACAATATCCCAGCATGCCTCCTAAATAGCTTGAAACATGACCAATCAGGACCCCTTGAGCCACTTTCCAAATATAGCTTCAAAACAGCCTTTGTACCATGGGAATAGAGGATTGTTGTCATTATCCCACTTCACAAGGGTTGATCATCAACTGACAATGGAAACTACAGACTTATTAGTCTGACTAGTTTAATAGGAAAAACAATGGAATGAATTATCATGGAAATGATCAACATAGACATAAGTAACCTTCAGGCATTGGGCCAACCCACTTTAGCTTTGTCAAGGGAAGGTCATGCCTACTAAACCTGGTGGACTACTTTGAGAAGGACACCAAGGCATACCACCTACCTGGACCTGGCTACAGTGTTTGATACAATACCCCACTCAGGTATACTTGACATACTCACAGAACTGGGCATAAATCCTGGATTGCTAGCTGTCTCATAGACAGGATACAGGAAGTCAGACTTGGTGATACCACCTCCACTAAGAGACCAGTCTTCAGCAGGGTACCTCAGGGCTCCATGCTAGGACTGCTCCTGTTTGACATCTATTTCTCATAAGTAAAGGCTAATGTCAAGGGCCTTTGGCTAACTAAGTTTGTAGATGACTGCCAGTTGGGATCTATCATAGATTTCCTCCATGACACAAACATCTTACAAGAGGATCTAACACAGACAAATGACTGGTGCCAAAGTCATGGATTAAAACTAAATGTCAAGAAATGCATTATAGTGTCTTGTGAAAAAACTTCCACCCAGGCTAATTACTCCAGCAAGAAGAAACCTCTAACAGCTGACCCAGTAGTCGGGTATCTGAGAACATATTTAGACAGTAATCTGGGCTTTGACCAACATGTGGCCAAGGTGGTAAGAAACTCATTCTGTGTCGCCCAACTTATAAGTAAGGGCATGGCATCCAGGTCCAAGGAAGACAAAGGGCTACTTTATTTGGACCTTATCAGACCCATCTTTGAGTATAATGTCTCTGTTCAGCATGTACCTGACCAGACACATACAATAGCTGGAACACCCACAAAGGTTCCTTACCAGGAGAATCCTGGGAATAAACACATTGTCCTGTACAGATCACTTTAACACCCTATCTCTATACTCTGTCTCCTACAGGTTATTGAGAGGTGATCTATGCCTGGCATACAAAGCATACTTGGATCCATCTCTGATGGACCTTTTGCACAGCCACAAAATGAATAGCATTAGAATCAATAAATCAAAGGATTTAAATTTTCCTTGTGACATAAATAAGACATGTTGGCAAAACAGATATGTGTCTCAGAGGGTCCCCATGCTCTAAAACAGGCTCCCCATTCATGTGAAGCTGAGCCAATCCCTAACCCTATTTGAGCGTAACCTTGACCAATGGATGGGGAAATTGGAAATTCATCCTGGGTCTGGCCCCCATGTCTCTGATAGCTAGAAGCAGACAGTAATGCCCAAACTAACATACTCCCCACATAATCTTTAGAAACATCCTAACTAACATACCCCCAACTAATAAATGCCCGTGATAAATAGGGACACAATTAGGCTGGATTGCATAACTAAACTTATAAAGGCCCTGGTAGTCAATAGCCTAGCATATATCTATAAAGCTATGAACAGTGGTTTGTAATATGCACTCACTTGTTTGCCTCCTGCATTTTGATGTGGCCACGAGGTGGCTTACTACATGTGAACATGAACCTGCAGCCAGGAGGGGGATCCTTTTCATGATACCTGCCTTGGCTGCATGCATGTGTGATTTGCAGTGCTGCTGTTCATCAGACCTCTCAACCTCTTAGAGCAAGAAATCTGGAAAAAGCCACAATTAATGCGAGGACAAAGGCCTCAAAATAGGAACATTTTTAAAATATTGCTCTTACATACTTAGAAAGCTGATAGAATAACAGGTTTTTCATTAGCATTAATTTTTTGAGGGAAGTCTGAAAATCAAATGTCTGCCATTTTTTCTGACTTCAGTCCTCAATGGTTTGCCAGAAAACTACATATTAGAAACAGACCAAAAATATGAGTAAAAAATCTGGACATTCTGTGAAAATCTGGGCAGTTGAGAGGTTTGCTAGTCATGCTAAAAAGGTAAGTAGTGTTAGCTCATCTGCAATGTCACCAGCTGTTAATGAATCCCTGAGATTGTTTTACAAATGTGTTCAGAAGTTCTAGCAAACAACTGAAACTGATTTTACAAGGCTCACTTCATGGGAAAAAGATTATCACAGGTAAGCAACTTATCTTGCTTTTTATTACCACGTGGAATAAGAATAAAAGTAAAAGAACAATAAAGTTAATAAGTTAATGTGGGAAATATGCATTTCATGTTGAGGACAACTGCCCATTCCAAATTTACATCACTGAGTAAGAGCTCATTGCTGTCCATTGGAACACTTCAGTCAGCATATCCAAGCAACAATGTAATATTTCTAGTGGATGGATAAGTCTTTTAAGTGGGGTGCTAGTAATGCCTACCTACTCTTTACATGGAGTTAAATCAATGTGGTAGCTTGCGCATGTACAGCAAGTCACCAAAAAAAAATTAGTGCTCAATTGCTATTTATGTAGCAGTGTCCAGGATCATGCCTTCAAAGTAGTATATGGTGTGATGGGCTAAAAAGTCTTTAAAACAAAGTGTGGCATGTACTTCATTATCCCACATGGTAGTTTAGGTTTGGGTGTTCAGTCTGTGCCTTGGGTAAACTCGCAACTGTCAGAGGTGCACGTTTATTTACAGTGCAGATCATTTAACATAACACCTGTCAGGTAAAACAACTGCAACAAATGCATTGATTGTGGTAACATGCATGTTACATACCAGATCACTTAACATAGCACCTGTCAGGTATCACTTACAACTGCAGCAAATGCATTAATTGTGGTAAAATGCACAATTAATGCATTTGTTGCAGTTGTAAGTTTTACCTGTCAGGTGCTATTCTCAAATGATCTGCACTGTAAAGAAACGTGTACCTCTGTTTGTAAAGTTAAAAGTAGCATTCTTTGTAGGACAACCAAACATGTGTACACAAATCACCAGACCATAAGGAGTACCTTATATAGAAATGCTTACAGTAGTGGAAGTGAGCAATTTCTGAAACTTTTCAAAACTGACTGCTTCTAGGAGGTTGTGGTAATTTGACTTGTAGCATTTTATTAAAAGAGGTCTTTAGGCAATGTGAATGAAGAATGCATTTCGTGAGCGCTTGGTAGGGGGTCCAAATAATCACTAGTCCTGTGTTCCTTGGCTTATTAGCAGGAGGTCTGTATATATTAGTAGAAGATTTTTATTGCAATCATTGCATTTCTATGGTCTAAATGGCATTTTTGTATCCATGCAGTTTGATTTAGTTTGTGACAGTTATCACATAGTTGTCATTTTGTATTAAGCTGGCTATAAGCATGTATATAAATAAGTGGGATTACATTGCAAAGATGAAAATACCACTTTGCACATTATGAGGCAGTTTATATTTTCCGTTGTTCAGTTTTAAGATTTTATCACTCAGCACAGTCTTAGCTCACATTTCAAATACTGCTAGGGGAAAAAAATGTCCTAACTAAATTCAATTACCTTCATTTTTGTCCCAATTTCCCAATCAACTCTTAAACCATTTTCAGCATGTGTTCACCTATTTAGAAAATAAACCATGTTAGTGTTATTCCTTGTGGAAGATTTAGTTAAAGAGATTATAAGAGAAGAATTATTCCCACAGCAAATTCACATATGTGAAATGCCAGTCTTTGAAATAAGAACAGAATGTGATGTCAGAGGCTGGGAATTATTTCTTCAAAGAGAGGATCAACAGGAAATGTCAGTGACTGTTGGACAAAAATAATGTTTTTAGGCCGATGTTATCTCAGATAGTAAGAATAAATAAATGCAGACACATAAATTGTGAGTTACACTATGTTTTAATGCCAGCATTTTAAAAGCTGTAGACGGCATTATTCTCCAATGATTTGTAATCACAATTACTGCTGAGCAAACATCGCAGCAGTAGTGTAGACACACAGATATAGCAGTAAATGACATTCTTATTACTTGGGTAGTAAAAAGTAGTCATGGTTTCTATTCTCATGATTTTTATTTACTGTCAGCACAAATAAACTGTTTTTTTCCTTCTTAGTCCTGATAGTACTGGTGGTGAGGTCACCAAAAAGTAGCATATCAGTGGTGTCAGGGGCACAAATCAAATAGGAGTTCCTTAGAAATAAAAAATGTCACTTGTAAAAATAAATATCTAGCCAACAGCTATTTAAAAGAAGTGCAAACTCTTCAAAGTTTATTTATTTTCATGATGAATGATAATAAATGTCAAACACACTTCCTTTAACATACTTTTGTTAAGTGGGAGTTTAAAAGGGAACTGCCCTGATTTTGTCTCATAATTTTAAACCTGTTCCTTACTACAACATTTAATCTCTGGTAAATCTCTAAGGACTACAGTCGCTCATTAATGCCAGATATAAGAGTTACATTCTTCTTACTATTCAGAAAATGCATGTTGATCAAAACCCATTATTGCACT